>NC_035441.2:154261124-154578725 GCF_002127325.2 Helianthus annuus
TACTCCCTTCACCCTTAGACTTTTAAAAAAAAACCCGCAAGCGGTAATTTTATCCATGTACACCTTGTGTCGCTCATGCTTATCTGAAAATTTAGAATTCTTGATTTCTATACAGCTATGGGAACAAAATTTTGACCATTGTGACATAACTTTTGTTAAAAGCAGTCGGTTAAACTTTAAAAAAATATTTTTAATACATACTTTTTGGAAAGTATCAATATAATATGCAATTTCTCATTAATACATGTGCCACTAGAGCATACTTTTGTTATGTGACACGTAACAACTTAATTTCACCAAACAACCCCACTATCATCGTATAATTTACGGCCAATTATTTCTATCCACAAAATGAAGTTTTTATTTTATTTTCTTTTCTTTCGGGTGGTCTTAATCAGCCAAATACTGGCATGAACTCTGCTGTCTACTGTTTTTGAGATATCGGCCATCTACGTACTGCCACCTCTTTATTTTCTCAAATAATGTTATCCCTCAAACAGTTGCATTTGTTGAATTTCTATAATTAGTGGATTACCCGTGCTATGCTGCGGAATTTTGTTCGATATCTATTCTGGTTCAATATAACAACCAACTGAAAGAAATAAACTCAAAAAGAATATTGACACATTTTTTACATCGATCGAAAACCATAAAAATAAATTTAAGTTGGACAGCAAGATGGACTGATTTTAGATTAATTGTAAATGAAAACTCAAACGTTATCTTAAATATAACTTCAATAAAAAAGGAACATAAAACTAAAACACTAAACATAAAGAAAAGTATAGAAATAGAAATAATAAAGTCTAGAAAAAAAAATCAAGAAAGGAAAAAGAGTACATAAAAATAAGCATAGAAACGTGTTATATTTGACTTGAGACGTGCACTAAAATAGGCACGTAAGAAAATAATTACAGCGAGTTGCGGCGATGTCAAAACGCAAAGTGACTCGAATTTATACCGTTTAATAAAAATGTATTATATTTTACTCTACTCGTTTGCAAACAAAATTTACGTCAAAACGTAGAGAAATTGAAAACTTAAATAAAAATAAGTGCAAACGTGTATTATATTTGACCCGACTCATTTTCCAAAAAAAAAAATACGTTAAAATATAGACTAACTGAAAACGTACATAATTATACGGATGAGAACATATTATACTTGACCCAACTCATTTCCGCGAAAAATTTACGTCTAAACGCAAAATAACGCAAATTAATTTTAATTTATACTACGTAAATAAAAATAAACACGTAAAACTTGATTACAAAGTTTTTATAAAATTAAAGGGTTGTAAATGTCAACGCTGAAAGTTAAGAGGTAAAAAAGTACAAAACTATAAATAAAAAGTAAAAGATAAAAGAAATCACAAAAGTATAAAAACATTCAAAACTATAAAAAAAACTCAAAAACATAAAAGGGAAGGCAAATAAAAAAAAGTTAAAGTAGGGAAAAAAAACTAAAAGCAATTAATAGCCACATGCCATGCAAGTGACAACCATTGTTCATGAAATAAAAATAAAAATAAAAGAAAAAACGAAAGGCCAAAAAGTCAAAAAGAAAAAAAAATAAAACTATAAAAATAAAAGAAGGAAAAGACAAAAGGGCAAAATAGTAAAAAAGCAAAAAAAAAATAAAATTAAAACACTGTTCATCCATGTTGCAAAATGTTAGAGCATTTACATCCAATCCATCAAATTATACATACATTCCACTAAAAAACAACTCCTATATCAATATATTTTCACTAAAAACAAATATTTTTTCTCTCTCTTTTTCAATTAAATAATATTATCATTACATTTTTCTCTCTCCTTCACTCACAACCACTTTCAATATATATTAAAAAATTATAGTGGGTGAACAGTGTCCCCTCAAATATACAGATGAACAGTAACATTTTCTCTCTCCTCCACTCACAACCACTTTTTATACCCTTTATAATATAAAGGGTAAAGTTCTTGTACAAATAATCTTAACATACTAAACATACAAATTGAAGGAAAACTCAAAAAGACAAGGTGGCATTTTTGTAATTATCAATAACTATCAAAGTTACTCTACAAATATACCTAAAAAAACCTAACCACTCCCCCAACCCCCAAAAAAAACCTAAACCCCCCACCCCCCACCCCCCAAAAACCTAAAAAAAACCTACCCCCCCCCCACCCCCCCAAAAACCTAAAAAAACCTAACCCCCCCCCCACCCCCCAAAAACCTAAAAAAAACTAACCCCCCACCCCCAAAAACCTAAAAAAACCTAACCCCCCCCCACCCCCCACCCCCAAAAACCTAAAAAAACCTAACCCCCCCCCCCATCCAAGCTAAAATGCTAAAAACTAAACCCCCCAAAAAACCTAAAAAAATCTAAAAAAATAAAAAAAACACACAAATTATTTTATTTTATTCTTTTAACATTTTTTATTAAAAAATCGCTACTTTTAGTAGCAGCCAAAAAAATTTTTTTTTTTTTTCTAACGAAATGTAGCGATTTTTTAATAAAAAATGTTAAAAAAAATTTGTGTTTTTTTAGGTATTTTTGGTTGTAACTTTGATAGTTGGTGGTAATTACAAAAATGCCACCTTGTCTTTTTGGGTTTTCCTTCAATTTGTATGTTTAGTATGTTAAGATTATTTGTATTTGATCTTTTGCCATAATATAAAAACCTCCCCTCACATATTTTGATGGATAGAATGTGAATGCTCTTATAGAGTTAATTAATAGTTGACAAACATTCCTTTTTCTCTTTTTTTATCTATAACATCAAACAGGGTCGGTTCTAATAATTTAGGTGTCATGTCAGAGCCTGAAGAAATGTGTCTTCTGATGAGGTGGTGGTTACTGTTAATTAGAGGCATGCGTCTTTTGATCTTCACCAATCGCATTCGCTGATGCTTAATGCCTTACGTCGATTTGTTATCAAATCGGTGCACTTTTGCCGCTTATTGTTATTTTTTTTCATTTTTTTAAACTACATTGGATATTGGGCTAATATCTAATGGGATTAAGTTATAAATTTCGAGATTGATAGTTTTAAATTGACCTAATATATAAGTTTATGTTTTATATGGGTTTTCTATTAGAAAAATATATGTATAACACACATATATATATATATATATGTATGATTTTACTTTTAAATGTACCCTATCCAAAATCCTCCCCTCCCATTCCTTGGGTCGGCTAGACACCCGATAGTGTCTTTTTCTAAAATAATGCCCCCTTTAAAAATAATTTCACAATTAATGCTTCCTCCAAAAATTTTCACATCTAATTCTATAGCCATTACAAATGGCGATTTCTCACAAATACTAGGCCTTGGCAGAGAATGTAAGCTTTTTAATCATTGGTTTTGCATAAATTTCCATTGAGAATGGCGATTTTTGCAAAAATTCCATTGAAACCGACGATTTCTACACAGTTTTCCATTATAAATGGCGATTTTCCATTCCCAATGGCGATTTCTGGAGTGTTTTCCATTGATATTGGTTTGTTGGGATTTAACTTGTATTATGAAATTATGTGTTGCTTTCAACAGCTAGTAACACGGTATAAAATAACAAACTAAGAAATAAATAACAAACTAACATTGCAAGGATTTGATCGCTTTTTGTACAAGCCAATAAAATACAATACTACACAAACTTATATAAAAGTAAAAAAAAAATACAAACGAAAATAAGACATAGAAATAACTACAGCTCCATAGGTCATCTCCAATTTCCCTTTGTATAAGTGAGTTCTTCTTGGATTAAGATACACTCACTTAGAGGGAGAACATTATTTTTCAATCCGGACCTGCCAGCAAAGGAACCTGCAATTTAAAGCTAAAGAAAAACGTCATTTGAAACAAGACAATCCCGTTATGATAGGTTTTTTCCTCCCATTTGAAAAAATAAAAGTGAATATCGATTTTTCATTGAAAAGTTAAACAAAAACAAATCTAACATCATTTACTCCATTTGGAGTAACTCCTGGGTTTTACACACTTACACAATTCCGGAAGTTATATATATGCCATTTAGAAAACAAAAGTCCAAAGATCTGACATTATATTCAGAAATCGCCATTATAATTGGAAAAGTTAGCAGAATCGTCATTGTGAGTGGAGATATGCAGAAATCGCCATTTATAACGGAAAAGTGTGCAAAAATCGCCAGTTTCAATGGACTCTTTGCAGAAAGCGCCATTATCAATGAAAAACCAACCAAAAATTGCCGTTATCAATGGAAATCGCCATATTCAATGAAAATTTCTGCAAAACCAATGATTAAAAAGCTTATATTCTCTGCCAAGGCCTAGTATTTGTTAGAAATTGCCATTTGTAATGGCCATAGCATTAGATGTGAAATTTTTTGGAGGAAGGCATTAGCTTTGAATTTTTATTTTATTTTATTTTTTTTTTGAAAGATGCATTATTTCAGCAAAAAAAAATCCACCAGATAGGTACATGTAGCTTTATTTATTAACGTCACATGAAAGTTTTTTTTTCTAGCTTTCTTAAGTAAGATTATGTATGTATGTTGAACCAAAATCCTAGATGTCACTTAGTGTCATTGTCAATTAGTTTAACCAGAAAGAACACACTCGTTGTTATCGTTTACGTCATAGAACATGGTCGATGTTGTCGTTGACATCATGACACAACCAACGCATCCCCACCCGTTGGCAAAGAGCCTCAACAAAAGGTCGATGCTGTTGAGGGCCAATGTTCTAATACATGCAAGGGACGTATTTAAGGTTGGCTTAATTTTTTGGGGGTCTAAATACGGTTATAAAATCAATGCATTTTTCAGAATAAAAAAAAAAGTGTTTACGATTCTAAAACATGTGAATATGCTAACACATATTTTTTGTATACGATTTTTAATAGACATAAGATACCCCATAATCCTAAAATTTTCTACAGAATGAGAGACGATGCAGTTGAGGTCGGAGTAAAAGAATCAAATATGAATCAATGTAGTCAAACCCAAAAAAAAATTGAGGGGCCTAAGAAATGGGATTTAAATCTTCAACTATGTGCAGTCGAGGCCCTAAACAGCAAGACATATTATATATTATAATTAGTTGTATATGTAATTAAATAGTTAACAAAAGGAGTAAACTAAAGCAAATGATATTTTTAACGAACTCGGTTTATGAACTACAATCCAATGATCCAAGTATCACCAATTTGCAACATTTAGGTTGCGAGTTGTTCCTTGTGATGGTCTAATCAATGGTAGGTGAAAGATAAATCGGAATACTTCATGCGAATAAACTCTTGAAGCAAAAGGTGGTGCGAGTTATTTTCGAACTAAATACGAGTTTCAATCACAAGATTTGAACTTTCAAGTCATTGGTTATGTCATTGTCCTCAAAAGTTGTTTTTGTTCTTACACGAAATTTATAAACTTTATATCCATATAAATTAAATTAATAAATGTTTATAGTTAATACTCTTTAATAAGAAGAAGTCTTGCTTTTTATTGTTGTATGATGGTTGTTCTTGTGAGCATACTAAATTTGATTTTCAAAAATCACCTCCCTCTTATCACGAGTCCATTTTAATATATTTTTATATTAAAATGATATATTTAGGCTGTGGCTAAATGTACTTCCATTTTTACTGTTTATATCTCCCTTTTTAAAAATATCATTTTTATAATTTTTCAAATTACACCATTTACCTTTTATATATTATTGTATTGTTCAATTGTTTACGATTTCTTTTTTTTTTTTTTTTTGGGGGGGGGGGGGTTCATTCACTGTTTATTTTTTTATCAATTCTTGATTGTTTTGTTTAAGTTTCTTTCTCTTTTCACCTAGATGATTTTGTTTTGTATTATTTGTTGACTGTTTAGTTTAATTTTTTTTTTTCACACAGATGATTTTGATACTTCTTAACAATTTGATTTGACGTGGAAGATTTTTTATATTACATATTGTTGTATATTATTTATATAAAAATAGGATGTGCTTGACAACTAAATTTCATTTACCTCACTTTATATATCGAACCGTTGATGTATAAACAATATATGTCAAAACAAAAATATCTATATATATTCTAAAGTTTAGTTATATGTTCTATTTTAAAACCAAAATTTATGATTGTTTTAAATGAGGTCATTTACATATATCCCCCTCCTAAGATCATTTATTACATATATACCTAACCCATAAAATCAATTACATATTTCCCCCTTTTAAACCATACATATTACATATTTACCCATCTTATTAAAATCACTCCTATTGAATTACTATTTTACACTTAATGAACTTATTAAATGATTATTACATTTTCCCCCTTTCTAATACCATTACTTACATATTTTATGATTTAATGTGTAATATAATTGTTTACAAATAAGATATTAACCTAATGATATGAATTCATTTTTCTAAAGTTTAGTTATATGTTCTATTTTAAAACCAAAATTTATGATTGTTTTAAATGAGGTCATTTACATATATCCCCCTCCTAAGATCATTTATTACATATATACCCAACCCATAAAATCAATTACATATTTCCCCCTTTTAAACCATACATATTACATATTTACCCATTTTATTAAAATCACTCCTATTGAATTACTATTTTACACTTAATGAACTTATTAAATGATTATTACATTTTCCCCTTTTCTAATACCATTACTTACATATTTTATGATTTAATGTGTAATATAATTGTTTACAAATAAGATATTAACCTAATGATATGAATTCATTTTTTTATAAGCCCTGCCTATTTTTTTATAAGCTTCTGCCTCTGTTATGTGTAGTGGCGAAGCTTGAGATTTTCGACCGGGGGGTCGAAAACATATATACCCAAAAATTTCTATAAAACGGGGGGTCGAAAACGTATATACCCAAAAATTTCTATACGAAAACTACATACTCTTCACTACTGAGCGAAAAGTTCGGGGGGTCGGCCGCCCCCTCCCGCCCCCACTATCCTTCGCCCATGGTTATGTGAAAATTGAAAGTTTTGCTTATATATAATACGTCATAGCTCTTAAGCATTATTTTTTTTAAGAAAACAGTCATGCGACCATGGTTTAAAAATTTACTTTTGCTGTAAAATAGTTTTTTCAATATTATTTTGAATGTTTAAAACATGACAATTAAATTTCTGAAATAGCATTACACAAAAAAAATGGAAATTTAGCTCCTGCTTCAAAACAATTAAAATGTTGATGATCGAACTAAGATTTAGGCTAAAGAAAAATTGATTACGACTTGAAAAAAACAAACGTATATTGTATAACAATATGTTTTTTATATAAGATATTTTAGATAATCAATATTTTAACGTAAATTGTTAGTGTAGTTAACTAAAATTTAAATGTATAATGGGTCGGTTGTAAAAAAAATATGTAAACTAAAACTTAACCAGTAACTAGATATGTAAAAAGGTCACTTGTTTTATAAAATGGGTATGACCGTTTTTTTTTCAAAGAAATATTTTAAAGATTTTATCACAACATATAGAGTATTGACTAGATTGATTTTGAAGTTAAGAGATAAGAAATTAAGAAAAAGGGTAAAAGGGTAATTTCATAAAGAAAGGGGGAAATATGTAATTGATTTTAAAGATTGGACAAATATGTAATAAGGGCTTTTAATAAAGGGATATATGTAAAAATTCCTTTTAAATGCACCAGCCTATAAGAATCCTATTAGTTTCATTTAATTTACTTAATAATCACAAGTTACATTACTTTAATCATTTGGGTCAAAAACAATTCCAGTTTAATAATCACAAGTTACATTACTTTAATCATTTGTGTCAAAAATAATTCCACAAACCCTAGATCATCTGATAATAACAATAAGAAGAAAGCTCCGGCCGCACATAAATCTCCGGTATTCGACTGCGATTGCTTCGATTATTACACGAACTACTGGTTCCGGTGGGACACGTCTGTTAACCGAGAGCTAATTCATCAAGTAATTGAAGCTATTGAAGAAAACTTTACCAGTAGTGAACAAGTTAACTGTCGCGGCCGTAAACCTAACCAGAAGAAAGAGAAGGCGAGTCATCGGAGGTTTGCCGGAAAAGCTTAAAATCCTCCGCCAGAGGTTTCGGTTTCGCCTCCGCGACATCTCATTAGTTGAAGAATGTGCAAAGGAAGAACATGAGGTAGTGGAGGAGTCGCCGGAGACGGATGCAACGGCGAGAAGAGGACTTCCGGAAGTGAAAGGGTTGTTTAACTGGCGTTTGTGGGGACTTTGGAGTCCGTGATACTCATCCTTCGCCTCTCAATATATGCCCTCCAATCCATAATTAACTTCTCCCTAATTGAAGATCTTCATCGATTAGGCACACAACTCTCAGACATATATCTTCGATTGATCTCCTGCACAGGCTCGCCATCAGGCTCTCCATCAGTCGGCAACTCAATTGGAATCGTAATTAACTTCTCCCCAATTGAAGATCTTCATAGATTTGGCACACAATTCTCAGACATATATCTTCGATTGATCTCCTGCACAGGCTCTCCATCAGTCGGCAACTTCAGTTGGAATCAAAATAGGTCATTTACTTGCTCCTTTAATTACACATCATCCTCCGACTCTCCAGTAACCTTTAAGTGCAATATATATATTTCTAAGATGAAGATAATGTATGGTAATGAAGATTTGGAGCAGCAAGAGGTAAAAACAGCCCGAATTTTTCCTTTTATAAATTCGATTCGTGAGTGTTAGTGTGTGTGTTTATATTGATTATGGTTTCATCAAATGCAATGTGAGGGTTTCCAATCGGTGTTTATACAAATAATATTGAACCCAATTTTTATGTATGTGTATGCAGTGTGTAGTATGGGGTCTTGCTTACCTCATTCAAGGAATAACAATGAAAGACAGGGGTCATTGATTTCTAAAAACTCCGCCTCTTTGTTCGCCTTCTTCCTGATTTTAAGTTACAGTGAGTCAATTTCCTTTTTCTGATTCTAATCGATTAAGAACTATACGTGATTAACCAACGAATTGTGGTAGATTTTATGTTTCTATTGCAGTATTTGGATTGAATTGACTGTTGCAATTTAATGATCGTCAGTTATAGTTCGTTTTTTGAATATAGAGAAACACTGACTTATTTAAGGTGCTTGATTTGGGTGAATAGTAGCAATATAAACTGCTATTGTAATTTGGTGTGATATTCAATTCAGTATCAGCAACCTAATCAAATTGTGCCCTAAACATAGAGTAAATGTGTTCACCAGCAAGGTAAAATATGTACTAATTTTCAATTATCATTGACTTCTAATAAGGAAATATAGCTATTAGGTTATGTCAAGGTAAGCATAGTTTATAAAGAATATGTTACAGAATAAAGTTAATACAACATTTTAGTAATAAATAATTAGCTGATAGTCAATAATAATTTTAGTATGCTAATGTTGTTAGAGTTAATAATAAGGACTATCAATTGTTATTTAACAATTTTAGTAGAACTGGTGCAACATTTTTGGTTAATAGAGCTGTTAGTGACTCGGTTATTTATTACTAACTGCTTAATAGCCCATTAGCATACTAACTCTTGATTCAAAGTAATCTCCGAACAATTGATAGTCACTAACTGAGTCACTACCGTTGTTAAGGTACCTGCATTTTTGTTGTTCGTTAACTATTTGATTGTTTTGCTACCACATACTAATCACCCCTGCCAGGTGTGAAGGTGAATACTTTATTAACGTGACCGTTTTTATTGTCGGGTCGATTTTGAATCAATTTTGTTTACTTTTATCAGTTTTTGGTTTCGGTTTGGTTTTAGGTTGTTTTATTTTTTTGCATCGTTTTGGTTTTGATTTTTTCCCAGCAATTGTTTTGTTTCGATCTAAGTTTTTTGAGTTCGTTTCGGTAAGATCTTTTACGTTTTTTGCTCCGTTTTCATTTTTTTTAGTTTTGTGTAAATTTAGTTTCCTTTCCGGTTAGATTCGCTTTATTTGTTTTTGGTTCAGGTTCGGTTTTCATTTCAGCAACATTATTTGTCTCAGCTTATTTGTTTCAGTAAAATTATTTAGTTTGTATAGGTTCATTTCGGTCTGGTTTTGTTTTTTGGTTCGTTTAGGTTTGGTTTCAGTTTCTTTGGTTTTCGCTTTTAGTTGGGTTCCATTTTTTATTTAGTCCCCGGTTCGCTTTCTATTGGCTCAAAACTATTTATGCGGATCAAGTTAAAAACATATATTCACATACACACACACGCGTGGTTAAGGTACGTTGCATAATCTATACATCTTGCTTTAAACAGAAGTAGGTGCAACCCGTAAACGAATTGGAGGTTCAATGTTATGTTCGTTTATTTTCGTTCATTTATGTTCGATGATTGTGTCCTCTCTCTTATTTGCGTTCGTTTGTAACCATTCTTTATTTTCATTTGAATGTTCGTTTAAATTTATACATTACTAATATTCATTTGAAATAGTTTTCATATTATCAAACCATTTGTTTACTTTTAAAAAGTTGGATGTAATGATGCTGGTAGAATATTGACTTCCACCATGCTGGTAAAATTAACACAGTTTTACAACCCACCAACCCGATTACTACTCGCCTGCCTATTTAAATAAATGGGTTAAATAAGTAATGAACCGCATTCAGGTTACATGAATTTAAGCGTGACGGAGTTAGACTTGCATGGAGTTTTCCTACATATTTTGATAGGTCTGTTTGAATTTGTATATAAAAAATAATTATCTGAATATGATTTATTTCAACTTCAACTTTCAGTAAACAATTTCTAAGTTTAGCTATATCTTATATTTAAAATCAAAATTTATGGTTACTTTAAATGCATTACAATTAACTTTAATGAAATAGTACCAGCCTTTATGACCATGTTTAATCAATGGGCCTCTTCCTTTTCTCCATATATTAATGTTTAAGTTAGGGTTTATAGACTTTTCATAACAATTCACCTTAAAGGATTGATTGGTTATTAGATAACTAATACTTAATATTACAATTAACTTTAATGAAATAGTACGAGCCTTTATGACCATGTTTAATCAATGCGACTCTTCCTTTTCTCCATATATTAATTGAAATAGCTCTAGCACGGGATTTCTGGACTCTGAGATACACTACCAGTTTAGCAAATGGTAGTCTTGAGGTAAGTTTATTGTACCATTGACGGTTCCCCATTATCTTTAGAAATTTACTTCTGATGTATATGTTGCTTCTTTAAATAACTGAGAAATAGAGGCGAAACGAGTTGGTTAACGGGTATTAAAACACCATCACATGACTATAAGCACAATGACAATTGTCACAAATAGAGGACTACATTGTACCTATGCGTCAACTAAAAATAAAATTTAATTAAATGGACTAAACAACTACATTAAGTTTGAGACCAGAGTAAAAATCTAAAACATCATTTTTGTTTATTTTTTACTTTTATAACCAGATGTGTTGCAGGCATCTGAAAATGTTACCCTGGAGTCGGTACACAAGATTGGCAAGCTGGAGTGACATACGTGTCCAGATAACACTTTTTAAGTCCTGCATACCCTATTTATTAAGTATTGGGTTAATTGTAATAAATTTTAGTAAATAAATATATAGATTATATAACTAAACACTTGAAGAACTGTTAGTATTTGTTAATTTTGTTGGTTTATAAACTGCTTTCTGATCTATAAAAGGGAACAAAACCTGCAATTTGACTTTTAGATGTTAAAACTAAATTTATATGTATATGTGTATGTAGTATAATATGTATATATATATATATATAACATCTATTTTACACCATTTAAAACACAATGAAAAAGAAAAAATAAAAAAATTTGAAAACTGTGACGTCTTTTGAAGAGGATTGAGAAACCACACGTCCATAGATTTGAAGTTTTGTGAGACCACATGTGGTGGGGCGCAAACCTCTCTCAAAGCGTCTTAAAAACGTAGGGGAACACTGTACCCTCGGGTGTTTTGGGCCTTTTTTGACTGGTGGTGCTACCACAAAGCGCCGAATGAGGAGTGGACTTTGGTCAAAATAACCATGGTCAAACGGCTAACTTAAAAAAAACCGGTTTTTGTTTTAAAAATCTATACTATATTCGCACTTTCGTACCGTGTCACGCACTATCTATATCAGTCGTCGTTCCAGAAAAAAACAATAACTATTATGCATGTCGTGCATCGCACGGGTATTCCCCCTAGTAATACATAATAAGTGAATACAATCATTAATTGAATTGAAATTTAACATTTATGAATCGATACTTCAAAAAAAATTAGATTAAGACTATGATGAGTTCATATTTGTTATTTATCACATGCATAAATTAGTTTTGACATTTAATTATTTAATAATAATAATAAATAGGTTTCTGTTTTTCGAGTAGGTGGCGTTATTTTATTTGGCGAGAACGATCTATAGTTTTGTTTGGTTCGATATTTTCTAGCTTCCTACTAGAACAAGCTTTTGAAATTATTTTCATAACTTATGTCATGACGTTTTATATCATTGTGACCACTCAATTTTTTTTGTAACAAATACTTTATTCAATGACATTGGTATAATTTTTAATACGTGTCAAGAACGTTCAACTTGGTCGGTCCTAATACAAATTTAAAAAAATATATATATAATACAAGGATTGATTGTATTTATTTACAAACTTCAAAGGGAAGTGCAACCAGTAAAATTAAAAAAATGAGATTACATTTAGCAATATCATACTTAAATAGTAAATACAACGTATTATAGAGCTAATTAGGAGGGTACAAAAACTTATACTAAAGAACAAAATTAGCCAATTAGGTAGAACCATGTGTCTTCTATTACTTTAGTTTTTACTAGTTTAAAATTTCGTGTTCACGAAGATAAAAAGAATTATATATTGTTGGTTTTATACAAGTTAAATGAATGTGTTACAAATTTAAATTTACTTTAATAATGATGAGGATTCCTCTCATGATGCGATGGGAGTTCGGCATTGATTGGTATTGGTTTGATTCGTTACGACACTAATACTTGGTATAATTTACATGATACTAAATTTGAATTCAACACATTTTTAAATAAAATTTATATTGAAATACAACTACTTATTCAACCTCTTTTAAAAAAGCTAAGTTAATTAGATAAATCAACTTATATTAGTTAAAAATATACTATTTATGCTATAAGGTTAAAATTGAATATGCAAAAAATCACTCTTAAAGACGATCTACGTGGCTGGAATTGGGTTTTATCATTCATGGTGCTAATAGGGTACCAACACTCGCTATAGATTATGATATTAAAAAGATAATTTGTTTTGAATCCTCCTTCATTTTTAACAAAAGTTATACCGGAATGTTAGGAAAAATTAAACACATGTGTATTCAATTTTTTTAATAAAGTTAACGAGCACACGTTATTAAAGAAAAAACAAATTAAATGGATTCAATGTGTATCTATATTGCTATACTAGTGGGTTGCCCCACGCGATGCGGCGGGTGTCACTAAGGCTCTTTTGAAAGCACACTCTAACCCGACCTGACTTTAACATTGATTATATTTAGACATTATTAATCTTATTATGTAAATATTTAGTAATTATATACTTAAGTATCTAAATAAGATAATGTTTAATTTAAATAGTATTTAGAGTAAAATGCCAAAATCGTCCCTAAGGTTTAGTCATATTTGTTTGTTCAATTCAAAATGATTTTTTTTTGTGCATTTGAGTCCTTCATGTTTGTGTTTTATTGTTATTTCCATCCAAATCACTAACTCAGTTTATTTTTTCCGTTAAGGTGAATGGCATTTTTGTCCTTTTGTATGGAACAAATAAATATGACCAAACCTGAAGGACAACTTTGGCATTTTACTCTTACATTTTTGTTTTATATTTTTTATTACTTGTTTTCCTTTATGAAGCTTAATGATTATTATTGTTAATAGCTTCTTCGATATATATCTTTTATTAAAGACATTTTGATTTAAAAAAAGTTATATTATTTATCAAAATCCATTAAAAAGCCCAATAAAATTTTATACGACCTGACCCGACTTGAATCGAACCGAAAAATATTATCACATAGCGATAAACAAATGACACCCAAAAATTTCCGCTCCCAGGTCCACCACTGGTGATATCTGCATGGACATTTTCAACGTCATAGTTTTTAAGCAATAGTCATGTATAAGAAACAAACTGTGAATGAAGAGATAAATTCTACTAAGCTCATAGTTTAAGTTGAATATCAAAACATACACAAGCCAAGAATTCTAAAAAACCTAGATTCTGAAAAAACTAAAGAAATAAGATAAGATGGTAACATCTAAATCATAGTTTATAACAAATATACAAAAGACTCAAATATATGTTCATAAAATTTCAATGGGTATTTCAATGGATTTTGATAAATAATATAATCTTTTATCAAAATGCCTTTAGTGAAATATATGAATCGGGGTTATAAAAGCTAGAAATATATGAAAATATGAATGATTCGTTCGGTTTAGCTAATTTTGGTTAAACGAGAGTACAAAAAAAATTTTAATCGCTTTTAGTTGATTCGGTTTTCAGTTAATTCAGTTTTTGATTGATTTTGGTTTGGTATCGTCTGTTTCGGTTTAGTTTAGGTTAACGATTTAGTTATTTCTTAATGATAACCGGTTTGGTTAATAATCTATAAGTACGCGCGTGATGCAGCGAGAAACACATACATTGCAACGGTGAGCATTGTTCATTTTTTTTACTCTCGTTTAACCAAAATTAGTTGAAGCGAACTGAATTAACTAAATGACCCGCGAGGTCATAGAAGCGGGGGTAATGCCTAACGCAAATGAACATGGTCAAGGACCATGGAGAAAATGACTAAAAGTAGAAATCGCCGCTTATGAATGATGATAGTCACAAGGGTGAACTAAATGGATCGTTTATGGTCTATAAGACGATAAACAAGATTAGGAACAAGTAAAACCAAGGTATAAATGACCTGCGGGGTCGTAGAATGTCACACCCCAACCGATTTCTAGAGACTTCATAACGACTAATTTTTACAATATTTAGATAACTCAATTTCATTTCATACTAAAAAGGGCAAGTACATTGTTTGAAATGGAAAGTACAACATTTTGGCAAATAAACATAACAACATGAAGCAAAATACATAAATTAAAGTCTATGTGTGTTTCTAATCCACCCTAAGTACGTTTCTTGAATCGTTATCAACTAGTTTCCTGCAACATGTATTAAAATAAAATCAGCAAAAGTTAGCGAGTATACAAGTTTGAATACATAACATAATCATGTCTAAAAGTTGTCTCATATCCAACATGATAAATTGCATACATTGTTTTATTATCATACTAGCATGTGTTAACCATATGTCAAACCAAAGTATACCGCAATAATGCGCACCCTTATTGCCGAAATGTCACAGCCCCCGACCCCACACTAGGAGCGGGAGCGGGAGCGGGAGCTAGAGGTGTACAAATCGATTAATCGGTTATTAAAAAACCGGTTAAAAAAAACCGGTTTTTTCACCCAAAATAAAAACCGGTTTTTTTTTATAACCGGTTCAGGTTACTAACCGGTTTTTGAGCTCCAAAACAATAACCGGTATAACCGGTTGGGACCGGTTTTTAACCGGTTTTTCCCAAAAAACGGTTTTTTACCGGTTTTTCCCAAAAAACCGGTTTTTTACCAGTTTTAACCGGTTTTTTAATAACCGGTTCGGTTAATAACCGGTTTTTGAAGTCAAGAATAGTAACCGGTATAAAAACCGGTTATAAAAAAACCGGTTAAAAAAAACCAGTTTTTTTGTACACCTCTAGCGGGAGCCGTGAACCAGTCAGATGGTATCGGTTTTTATTAATTTGGCAGCGGAAATGAGACATCGGGACCGTAGTTAGAAAATATTTATCAGAGTTTAAAACACCGTATTTTATAATAAACAAGTGGGATCAAACCCATGTTTCGTTTACAATCTATTTATAGGGATAAACCCTAATTATTTGAAAATATAATCTCCTTTTTATTTAGGTAACTTTTATAGCCACTTTTTTAAGCCTTCAGTGCTCTCCAGCTGGCTTCTAATAGCTTCACATTAAGTTACCTGAAACGCATTATAAAAATGTTTTATCAGCAAGAAATAGTGGCGAGTGCATCCCAGTTTAATCAAAACAGTTTTATAACTTTACGATATTGAGAGCGATTACAATGTTTATATCTACCCAATTACTCATTCACTACCATCAAAACCTTGACTTGTGGTCATATTACTCATTGGCTAACTTTTCATCCAATAGTATCGGATTAAAGTAATGTATACAAAACCCCAACATACCGGCAGTAATTGTAGAATACATAGACTCAATCACTGTTAAGTATAATTTAAAACATTTGAGGTTTTGGTAAAACAGTTTGAATGACTCACAAAAAGATTTACTAAAAGAGAATGTACTAACTAACAGTGAGAAAAAGAGAATGAACTCATATTGTAGACTTAGGTATTTCTATAGCTTCCTGTTGCTTCCTGATTATTTTCTTTTGAAATAAACAATGCACAAGTGTTAGTAAGATAATCCAAATAACATTAGTCATACAACACGAGACAGAACTCCAACGAACTGAGTCAGGCAGAGCCTTGACATGGGTTACGGAGTCCTAGATCAATCGGGCAGAGTATCGACTAAGTGTTCAGAGGTTAAAATACTTACAACGAGGCAAGGCTTCGCGCTTTAGGGGGTATATGGCTATAGTTTTGCCTACAGAAATTGAGAGAGAATTGAGAGTTTTGAACGAAATTGATAAGCAGGGGTTCGGCCCCTTTATAGCTGAGACAGAGGTCTCTCGCGCCCCGTGATAGCCTCGTCTACTTCCTTCGCGTCCCGCGAGGGCTGTAGCTAGAGTTTAGGGTTGCTGAGTCATGAAGTATGGATGCGACGCGTGTGGGACACGTGGCTGGAGGGGTGTCCGGCAAGTAACAGGGTGTCGCGACCCGCGACTTGCCCTGGTAAATCCTTCGCGGCCCGCGAGCCACCTAAGTTCCATATTTTATTGGATTCTTGATGATATTAGAATCCGACCAAATGATCCCATACCCGACCAAGCGGTAATAATTTACCGTATCCCAAGCTCGTATAAGGGAAAATAAGTTAAAAGTATTTACCTGAGTTTAAAATGCAAGAAATTCTACTCAGCCGTATGTTACTAAGACTTTATGGAGGTATCTTCTACTGGGGCTACCTAATCTGAAATGAAGATTTTATTAACCTATTAGGATACTAACGGGTCTTATTTTAGTCAAGGACTTAGACCGGTTAGATTAAAAGATGATTTACGGCACGACACACTAGATTTAGTGGTGACCGGGAGGGAATGTAATTTAGACCTAACAAGTATAAAATCTTGTATAATTTGGGAAAACTAATTACATTCTGGATTTTGAAGTTTAGATGACAAGGTTAGACCCATTTCGGTTAATTCATGCAAACTAGTTCCATAAACCGAACGCGTATAGGCATAAACAGGTAACCGAATGAGTCATATACAAGTCCCATATGTTATTTTGCTTAAAATATGTTATGATATCAGTAGGATATCAACATGTATGCCCATAAAGGTTTTAAAAACCGAATTAGGCCCCATAAGTGCATTGTGGTCATCTTAATATTTATAAAAGGGGTTTATAGATAAACTAAAGTTCTGGTCACAAACATTCAGTAAAAATATTTAATTTATGATATTATAACAGTAGGATATCTTACATATGTGTGGTTTATGATTTATGGCCAAACTATGCTCCGAAAGGGCATTTTGGTCATTTCACATATGGTTTTAGGGACTTATTTGGGATTCTGAGTTCATGAGTTATACCTACTGTAAAAACATTTTAAATCATTTATAAAATCAGTAGGTAATAAGTTTTGGGTGCTAAATATGGTTTAAAACCATATTATGCACTTAATTAGCGTAAAAGTCGATATATGAGGATAATTTCAAAGTTTAAGCGATTCTGAGATTGTGACCAGCCTTGAAGGGTCAAAATACTTTATTTTTCATAATACATCAGTAGCAAAAGGTTTTGCATGTTAATTATATGTAAAACTTATTTTATTTGCAAAAAGGGTATTATCGTCATTTATAGGCTTTATACAAGAACTCAAGGTTGAGGTCAGTATATAACCTGACCCAACATCCCAATAAATCCTAAATAAGATATCACAACAGTAGGTAAAGAGTTTTATGCCAAAATTAGGTTTAAAACTTGTTTTGCATGCTAAAGGGCATTTTAGTCCTTATAAAAGCATAATTTTCGACTAATTGCATAACTTCAGTTTATGACCAGAATGTAAGTGTCAAAATATTCTAAATATGTTTACTAGTCAGTACCTAATCCATTTGCATGTTCATTTATATTAAAACCCTTAATTTTTGACAAAAAGGCATACTAGTCAACATAATGCATAATAACGGAAATATGCATACAAACTCAGATTACTAAGTGACCATGTAATATAACCTCTGAGGGTTATGCTACAACATATTATGGTCACAAACGAACCCTAATGCATAAAGGAATTAAGCTAATTCAGGTCAGAACTGAAAGTCAAAGCAAAAGTCAAGCTTTTGCGGCTTTCGGTTGCGAACCAAGCTTAAACTTATAATTGTCGGGTTGAACATGTTTAGACAAGTTCTAATAATGTTTACCAAGTTATTAAAGTGATAAAACATGTTTTATAACCACTACATTATCGGATTTGAATTTATTTAAAAACCGACTAGTTTGACTTTTTATTTTAATTACTTTGACCCGATAATTAACTAAGTAAACTGTCACACCCCTATTTTCCACGTGTCACCGGTGGGCCCGGTGGGGGTATAGTGATGTAGTTGATATCGTCATAGTCAAACAACACAATTCAAATGCACAGCGGAAGCAAAAGATAAATATATTACAATCCGATATAAAGTAATATCAAAGTATTACAACGGAAAGTAAACGATCCACAGGCGGATCAAAGATAAATGAAACATTGTTGAACAGACTTTAGGCATCTTAAGCTTGCGAGACTCTTTATTGATGCTAGGAGTAGCCAGCCTATTCCGATTAGTACCTGCACTTAGCCTTTTTGGAAAATACGTCAGTTTTCACTGGTAAATACAATTTAACTGACTCATTTTGAAAATGTTTAAGAAAATTGATTTGAGTGCAAATGGTGCAAATGGCACAAAAGATTTTTATAACTTGGGATAATTGTTTGAATATAATACTTGTAAAGAATTACATGTTTGTTATGCGTTCAGTTGCCCGGATCATGCCGGGTTAAAGACTAATAGACACACCACAGGTATAATGCCCACAAGGTTATTCCTTTAAGTGGGATACCAGTTTTTACATATGCAGCTGTCAGGTGTACGCCTACACCCCGTGCTTAGGTCGTGGCCATTTCATGAATGATACCAAGGATATCCAGGACATGGTCATTAAACTCCCAAAGGCATAAAACAAACAAAACAAATTTTTAAACGGGTCATCTTGATAATACTTAACCACCAATCGATTAAGGTCAAATGCCCGACCAAGCGGTATTTTATATACCGTACCCCAAGCCCGTATAAGGGAAAATAGTTAAAAGTATTTACCTGAGCAAATTTATACAATTATCCCAGCCGTATACCACCAAGCAAGTACAGATAGCTTTTACTGGGCTCCAAAATCTGGAACGAAGGTTTTTAATAACCTATTAGATTCCTAACGGGTCTTTAATTAAGCCTAAGCTTAGACCGGTTAGTTTTTAAAGGAGGATACGGTTCAATACGCATAATTATGCGAAGACCGGATTAGAATCTGGTTTAGACCCGACAAGCTTGTATACTTTTGTAATAAGAGTAAACTAAACACATTCTGGATTTTGAGATAAAAATGATAAGGTTTAACCCGTTTCGGCTAATTTATGCAAACTAGTTACATAAGCCGGTCCGAACGCGAAAAATGCGTAACTGGTAACCAAAAGAGTCATGAACAGGTTTCCTAAGTCAATATGCCTTAAATATGTTGTGATATCAATAGGATACCTTCCATTATGCCCAAAACGAGTTTAAGACCTTTTTATGCCCCGTAGGGGTATTTTGGTCATTTTAAAGGTTATAAAAGAGATTGAATATTATTTTGAGTTACAGGTCTGATTTAATCAGTAAATATACTTAATTTAATAAGTTATAACAGTAGAGTATCACATATATATGAAATTTGTTAATTATAACCATACTATGCACCGTAGGGGCATTTTGGTAACTTCACATAGGCTTAAAAGGTCAAAACTGAAAACCTGAGTTTAAAACTTTTCCTTACTGTTAAATATGAAAATTTACTAAATATATCAGTAGGTATCAACCCTTATATGTTTAAAATAGTTTTGATACATACTATGCGTTAAAAACGCTTAAAAAGGCGATTCGGAGCCATTTCCGAGATTTCAAAGGGAAGCTGATGTTTTTATTATTCCAGAAGGCTCAAAATATTTTATTTATCATATTAGAATAGTAGAAAAAGGTTTGGGGTCAAAAGGATTTGTATAACTCATTTTATAGCCCAAAAGGGCAAAACCGACAATTATCGAATCAAGCTTAAAACCCTATGTTATGCTCAGCCTAAAAATAATTAAAAATCTTCAAAAATCCCAAAATATTATTTTATATCAGTGGGTAAAAATTTTGGTATCAAAAATTGGGTTTAGATAGGCTATACGCTAATTATGTCGTTTAATTAATAAAAAGCTTTTCATTTACGCTAATGAGCATAACTCCTAATCTAGACCTCAAACTGATGTCAAATTTTAGGGACAAGTTTATAATTCAATAGTGAAGGTTTATATCCTATCACATTTTCAAAAATATCGTTTTAAGGTCAAAAGGGCATAACGGTCAACATTTAGGCATTTAACGGAAACATGCATGAACTAGGATTTCTATGGAACCAAGTTGTATAACCTCGGAGGGTTATACTAACCTATAATATGGTCCTAATGGAATCCTAAGGCATATCTAAACTAAGCTAAATCGGGTCAGAACTGAAAGTCAAAGCAAAAGTCAACTTTTGCGACTTTCGGTTCCGAACCGAGCCTATACTTAGAATTGTCGGGTTGAATCATGCTTAGGCATGTTCAATTAATATTTACTAAGTTATTAAAGTGAGAAAACTAATTTTATGATTTTTATATTAATAGTTATGTATTTTATTTAAAACTAACCCGTTTGACTTTTATTTGACCCGACAATTTAACTAAGTAAACGTGGTAATTAGGAGGTGCCCATTTGAGGGTTTAACACCTACCTAATTACGGTCACGTAGCCATGTTCGTTGCGAACAATGGCTTAACCATTTAAAAGTCAAAGCATTTATCAAAAATGCTTGACTTTCGGTTATAACCGCTAAAAATTAAACTAAGCACGAAAGGACACTTACAAAGGGTCCAAGCAAGGAGGGAATTGATCTTGGATGTTCAGGTATGAAGTACAAGGGCCCCAACTTAGAACAATTTAGATCAAGGTGTGAATGAAAGCCAAGATCAAGTGGGTTTATATAGGATTTCAAGAACCGTTAGGATCGTTTCTCGTAACCCGTGCTTCAATCTTGGCCCTCCATGTGTGCCCAAGGTTTCTAAATACAATGGGTATTGAATGTTTAATTGTATTGTGATTAAATTATTGAGGTAGCCCGCTTTAATCTGTCTTGTTTGAAATAAAGGCCTTTAGGGGTTAATGACCATATCCCGGATGTCCTTGACATCATTGTATTATAAAATGGCCACGTCTTACGCACGGGGTGTAGGCATACACCTGACAGTTGCATAAGGGAAACGGTATCTCATGCTCATGTGGGCCTATACTTGTGGTGTGTCTGTTAATCTTGACCCGGTTTCTACATCGGGCCCTAAATGTATAACGAACATGTAAATCTGTATACAAGATTATTTTTATATAATTGTCCCAAGTTATAAAAGAATTTTGTACAGGGTGTAGGCGTACACCTGACAGCTGCATATGTAAAAACCGGTATCCCACTTAAAGGAATAACCTTGTGGGCATTATACCTGTGGTGTGCCTATTAGTCTTTAACCCGGCATGATCTGGGCAACTGAATGCATAACAAACATGTAATTCTTTACAAGTATTATATTCAAATAATTATCCCAAGTTATAAAAATCTTTTGTGCCGTTTGCACTCAAATCAATTTTCTTAAACATTTTCAAAATAAGTCAGTTAAATTGTATTTACCAGTGAAAACTGACGTATTTTCCAGAAAGGCTAAGTGCAGGTACTAATCGGAATAGGCTGGCTACTCCTAGCATCAATATAGAGTCTCGCAAGCTTAAGATGCCTAAAGTCTGTTGAACAATGTTTCATTTATCTTTGATCCGCCTGTGGATCCTTTACTTTCCGTTGTAATACTTTGATATTACTTTATATCGGATTGTAATATATTTATCTTTTGCTTCCGCTGTGCATTTGAATTGTGTTGTTTGACTATGATGATATCAACTACGTCACTATACCCCCACCGGGCCCACCGGTGACACGTGGAAAATAAGGGTGTGACATAAACGTGGTAATTAGGAGGTGCCCTTTTGAGAGAGTAACACCTACCTAGTTACGATCATGTAGCCATATTCGCCTCGAACAATGGCTGGACCGTTTAGCTCTAAACCGAAAGTCAAAGCCGATTAGCGGCAACTTTGACTTTCGGCTTTTAAATGCATAAAAACCGAACTAGAGTGGCTAAGAACACTTACAACATGTCCTAGCTTGAAGATTAGACTAAGGGGAGCTTCCTTTTTTATCAGGAACCTCAAGAAAGCAGAGCAAGAGAAGAATTGTGAAGGTGCAAGTTCAAATAGCAACCAAAGGCCCCTATTTATACTAATTCAAGGTGTTCCAAGATCAATCCAGGTGTATTGAGGTTTCCTCTGATCATTACAAGTGTCCTAGAGGTTTTTAGAAACCATTAGCATGCTCCTTGTTTCGAAATCTGGCTGTATGGTGGTTTGATTGGGGCTCAAGGCTGCATACATGCAGCTGGCAGTTTATTTTTGTCACTGGGCGTTCCCTCGCGGCCCGCAAGAGATAAGGAGATGGGCTTCGCGGCCCGCGACTCTCCTTCTTTCCGGTTAAACAAGTTTCCCTTTTGGCAGTTTCAGTCCCTAGCTTATAAAACTTATAATATCTTTCATTTTTGGCACTAATGGCCCCTAAGGTTAATTTTAATAAATCTTGGGAGCTATAGTAAACACTGTTGGGCTCTTGTTCGGTTAAAAGGTCATCCGAAAGCACTAGTTTCTCTCGTTGACGCTTTTAACCCTTCTTCTTGCATTCTTGCACAACTTATCGTAATTAATATCAAGTATTCTCGGAAGTATAATTGAACATTACGAAGCTTCAGGTTCGTTAAAAGGTCACTCAGAGGAAAGAGATAACATGTTGACACGTTTAACCCCTTTGTCTTGTAAACTTTTGATTACTTTCATAATTGGCTTCTCATGCCCAATAATTTACTTATTTGAGAATACGAACATCGTGTAAGGTCAATCAGAGGCATAAGTTTAGCATGTTGACACTTTTAGTCCCTCCGCATACATCTTTTCACTGTTTGTCAGTTTTAGTCCTTCAAAGTCAAGTTTTAACACGTTTAGGGTTTAGGACACGTGTCTTCACATTATTGGTCATGATTTTACAAGGTGTTACAAGATTGGAGAGCCAAAGCTTCCATGGTTTACACTTTCATCAAAATACAAGTCTCACCATATTGAAGATGGTGAGCTTGGATGGTCTCAACACTTGTATGTTGTCTAAAACCTTGTCAAAACAGAAAGTTTAGAGGGTGTTTACACCTCTAAACTCATAGAAATCTATCATACTCAAACTCCCTAACCATAGGCTTGGTTGGAAGCAAGGCATGTGCAAGATTTCATAAGATAAACATGTGTAAAGAAAGTGTAAGTAAAAGTTCTATAAAAATAGAAAGTTTGGGTCTCAAAATGGTGATGTTCCACCTTAGTTTAGCATGGTAAACTTTTGGAAACACTCCTAGAGGTGTTCCAAGCTTTCAAGAAGAAGAAGAAGAAGTGATGAAACATGGAGAAAAGTGAGGTAGAAGCTTACTTTTGAACTTAAGTATAATCTGCCTTCACTTGTATTTTTAGCTGATCAGAATATATTATATTTTGAGAGTGTTTGAGGGTTTGGAAAAGTGAAATGGATATGTAGGAGGCTTCGTTCTATAATGGTGGATTAGGATTTTTGTTTAAATGAAGTTATAAGGTGATTGGGTGAAGAAGGAGGTGGGAAAATTGGCCAACCAAGGAGCTGGTAACAACTTTCTGCGGATCAAGGCTTCTCGCCACTCGCGAGGAGAAAAGGCTTTTGGCTCGCTCCCCGCGAGGAGCCCATTGTTATTCGAAAGTTTGTTTTATTTCAATTTAGCCCCTAGACTTTGATATGTTTATCATTTTATGTTATAACTTATGTTTTAAACAAGTTTTCGAGTACACAACGTGTATGCAAGTATTTACGTATCACGTATGTATAAATGAGAATTGAAAGTATAATAAGCCTTGGTTTGCACATAAACATGTATCCAAATATTGATTGCGTATAAGTATAAGTAGAACAAGCGTAAGTATAAAAGTGAATTCCCATTATGATCGAAGTCTCGGATTACAAGTTTAGAAGTGAAATACGAATACATTACGAATACAAATTTCCAATAATAGAAATACGATTACAACTCTCTAAAATAATAAAGTACAGAATGCGAAGCGTTACATAGAAACCGAGGTGTTGTCCAAGATGCCAACCACGATTATAAATCATGGTTGGAAAATAGTAAAATGATTAATGAAGGTTGTAGGTTGAATTAAGCCAAATAGCTCGAATTTAGGCCTGTAAACGAACCGAAGGAACACAAACATATGATCGAACACATTTTTTGTTCTTGTTCGTTCATTAAGAAATCGACCATGTTTGTGTTCGTTTAAAGCCTAAACGAACAGTTCACGAACATAACATAAAAAAATTAACTGAACATATTTGGAAAAAAAAAACATAAACAAACATAAATTAACATGGTTGAACAAACATAAACGAATATAGATGAACGTAATTGAACAAATATAAAAAACTAATTTAACATTAGTGAACACAAAAAAACAAGTCTAATAAATTACAATTCATCCGAAAATACATCTAGATTAGGGTTCATGGATACTAAAATTAAGTAGTTTTTTTATACAAATATTAAGTAAGTGATCGGTTACGATCTAAGAAAAATTTTAAAAGTTCATTTTTTTATTACTAGAAAACTCAACTACTAATTAGTTACATTTATATAAGTAGTTAGATAACCTAATATTTATATAAATATCATTATTTATGTATTTACTAAAATTTAAACGAACATAAATGAACGAACATAAACGAACGTTCATAAACAGGATCATAAATAAACGTTCACGTACATAAATGAACGAATACAAGGTGTGTTTATGTTCGTTCATTTAATTAAACGAACATAAAAGAACTTCCTATCGAACAAGTTCATGAACGTTCGGTTCGTTTATAGGCGTACTCGAATCTCATAACGGGTCAAACAAATAAGGCACCAAATGAAAGGATGGCAATCATACGCCATAATTATTTCTAAAAGCAACCAATCACGACGTTGATTGCAGTTGGGGAAAAATAATGAGAAATTTTGACAAGAATATAGTAGACTTGAATTATAACAGTCGAAGTCTCATAACGGGTAACAAAACTAAAACTGAATAATTTGAATGATAAACATATTGAAAAACGGATCCGGGTAGTATATTCGAGCTCATTAATATAAGGGGAAAACTTTATGAAAAGAAAGCACATTTCAGCTGACCCACTCGGGTAGAAACCTGACCCGCGCCGGGTAAGGGGGCTGAAAAAAATTCTTGTTTTTAATGTTTTCATTCAAATGCTTTGATTTTCTAATCATTTGAATGAAATTGTATGATAGGTAACTAAGCACTTAAGACCCCTGATGAAGATCGAGCCATGTCAAGAACTGAACACTTCCCAAAAGCTCGTTAGCTTCCATTATTGTTTTAGTCTTTTTTAACTAATACCAGTAGGCTTGTATTTTGGATAAAGATTAATTCTACCTTGTAGTAATTTACGTCTTACATTGATGATGAACACCATATGTGATTCTCGCTTTCTCTTCTTATACTTTTCCATCAATCCCTTTGAGTTTCCCGTTTAAATCTTACCTCCATAACTCTTTCCAACTATTTTATGATATGAGTGAATGTTTAGTATGAGTTGTTTGTAAATTATTTTGTGTTAGAATGCAATTATATTAAACTGAAAATTACCCTATATATTAAAAAGGAAAGTTTTGAACAGTAATCTTCTATATATTATATTATAATAAAATATTATAATAATTACCCTATATATTAAAAAGGAAAGTTTTGAACAGTAATCTTCTATATATTATATTATAATAAAATATTATAATAATTGTCATTCTCTTTATTTTTTAAGTTTGATAAGTTTGGTGTCAATCAGTACTTTTATCGAAAATACCGGTTCAACTCTAAAAGTTGGTACTGGATTGAGTTTGATAGTCTTTTAGTTCGAGAAATTTGGTACTGCTACCCAGTACCATTTGCTCATCCCTGATCACGGGTATCGTACGAACAACAACGGTATCGTACACCTTTTTTTTTAGTTTCAAGGGTAGGGATGAGCTTGATGCCAACTGATACCCCGGCTACGGTATCGGTATATGAATGTAAAAACCGGTAGCGAACCGGTACCAGGAACACCAAACGTCAGTACCGAACTGGTACTTAGGATCTTTCGATTCAGGAAATTCGGTACCGGTACCCATTACTATTTGCTCATCTCTGACTACGGGATTCTATAGAACAACATCATTAAAATACAACTTTTAGTTGATTTTCTTTCGGTTATTTTTTAGTGTTTTTTCTACATTTACTTTTTATTCTTGTCAGCGGTTCCCTGGGTAACGCGCTTGTATTGATTTCAAACACATATAAACACACACTAAATAACAGAATAAGTTCGCCGTAACGCGGCGACAGTTTTTATAACTAGTTATGTAAATATATAAAAAGTGAATTGTTATTTAAGTACATAAAAAAATTGTGGATATAAAAGGTGAATTGTTATGTAAGTACATAAAAATTTGCGGTGTCTATTCAGTTGATTTTCATTACAGATTGAGATAAGGATTCGGATATGTACTATTATGATTCTATATGTAAGATAAATATAGATAAAAAATATAAAATAAAACAAACAATAAACTTTTTCACAAATCCAAAAACAATTTATTATCTATATTTCTAACACAAGCATCTTTCATCTCAAAAATCAATTTCAGTCGTGCAATTTCCTACAACTCTAAAAGGTTGTATATTTCCGCTGAATGATTTAAATATACCTTGTATATAAGTAAACATCTCTTTCCCAAAAAAATTAGAAGTGACAAGATATATTGAAGCACATATGCCCACTCGCTATCTCTCCATCTAATCATACTTTTTTTTTCTACTTTTAAAGGCTTGTACCTCACATAAATGTATGCCCATTTGTTACATAAGAACAAGCTTTATGTAAACATATTTTAATCTTAAACTATGGAATAAATGTACATTAGTGAGATCAGCATTTTCCACTATTGCATTTCCCATCGGTTAATATCGTCGGCTCCAAATGGGTTTTCCGTACAAAATATCATTCGGTTGGCTCTATTGACCGACATAAAGCTCGACTCGTCGCTCAAGGTTTCACTCAAATCTCGGGCCTTGACTTTTCTCACACTTTCAGCCCCGTGGTGAAAGCCTCAACAGTTCGTATCGTCTTATCTTTGGTTGTTATCAACAATTGGCCACTACATCAGTTTATTTAAAATAGAAATAGTATCAAATGCAACATGCCCAAACGATTGTGCCATAATTCAAAAGAAAACTGAAGCAACGAAAGCAAGATTCCTATCCCGTAGCACAAACTCTCCACAAAACTTCATCTTATCTAAGAAAATGTTCGATATCTCATTTATCGTTTCGTTTTTCTGTCGGAGGCGTAAGAAATCCTCTTGAATCTTATCAATGGCTGACTGAGGGCAGTGATATTTCATAAAAGGATCCTTAAACTCTTGCCAGGTCATTGCTTGGAGCCTTTCTTCGCCTATCTCTTTACTGTGTGCATCCCACCAATCTTTTGCCTGAAAAGTGAGTTGGCCGGTAGCGAACATCACCTTATCTTCGTTATCACAACGACTTCGAATAAACACCGCTTCTATATTTGAAATCCATCTTTGGCATGCAATCGGGTCAATTTTACCATCATACGTTGCGGGTTGGCATGCCATGAAGTCTTTATACGTGCACCTTCGTTCCTTGCTTTTGTTTCTAGATCCCTCTAATAGTTCTTTCAGTTCTTCAATCTTGCTAGTCATCATAGCGTCTACGATTCCCAAAACCCGGCTTTCCACCTCTTGAGCTAATCGAGGAAGATGGGCTTGCATAACCCCTTCCGCCACCTCCGTAACCCTACTGTTAAACGCTTCTTGCCGAGTGGCGTCATCATCCTCATTGACATTTCTTGCATCAGCCATCTACACAATATCATGCTTCTCGTTTAATACAAATTACAAACTTTCCGCATATCATTACTCATTAATCATCATTCACTTAATCCATTTCATGTCATTTGCTTCATTTCTTTTGATTCTTACGAATCCATTCTCGTTATAATCGCTAATTGTGATTACATACACTTGTTAAACCTTATATGGACACTACGTAGCCATGAAATAAGCTTTCGGACAAACCGGTAACACAAAGCATGAAAAACAAAACATTTTCAGCATTTTGGCACTATGTAAGCCGTCGGCGACGGCTATGTGCCCGTCGGCGACGGGCTCATATAAAGGCCGTCGGATGGTTTTTCCCGTCGGCAGTTAGTTTAGGCGTCGGGCAAGAGGATGCCGTCGGCGACGGGGGTTAACCCGTCGGCGACGGGCTTCCGTTTTGCAAAAACGCTGCAGTTCCATTTTTAAGCATTCTCATTCGATTCCTTCCATTCCGTTCAGGTTCTACAGCTCCCGAACTTATTATTTGACCTTCTCATAAATCTTTTTAATTATTTCCATCAAACTCATAAAAAGAACACACTTGCAACTTATTTATAACTTTAAAGTTACCTCTTGGGCGATCTTGGAGCGAGCACTCTTTCGAACGAGCCATCGGTTTGAGTTCAAGCACCGCGTTTAACGCTCGAATCCCTCAAACCTTGGCTCTGATACCAACTTGTAAGACCCATGTATTTAGTTCTTATAAAACCATTTTCGATGATAATTTTAAGACTTGAAATAACCAGTTAAATTCATATTTCCGACAAAAATCGGGCATGACCCATTCGTACAATGAGCATGCACCTGTTTCATACAACTTTCAAACAAAATATTCCATGACCTTTACGACTAGACGCAACGAAAATCCAAGAAAACATAAACTTTTGACTAAAACATCTACTAACTAGTTTAGACAAACTTTCACAATTATTGACCCAAAACACTAAAGCAACTAGCGGAAGCGCTTGATATGTTAAGTGGTGATCACGTGCTCGCTTCAATTCGCCATAGAGTCTACGATGAGGATTTACCTACATTAACAAGAAATTTCAAAGGTTAGTTATCGCACTCGCTAAATCATAATTCTTTAATTTTACTTCCATCCGTATATGAACTTTTAACCATTTTACGCATTCGACTACCCATAAACTTGGGTATAGTATAAACACTCTCAATGAGAGTTAAACATACGTGTTCGACCCGTTTGATTGGGTTATTTGCTTTCAACATAAATTCTTCTTTTCATCCGTAGAACGGATTAAGCATCTCGCATTCGTTATAGCATTCAATACCACACGTTCAAGACGAATGGTATCATATCATTTCTCGACCTAGTTACTCGAACCGGTCGATTTGCTTATCATAGCTTAACCTTCATTAGCTTAGCCAAATCCGCAAGGGATTTGCTATTTATTTACTAGTCACCGTATCCATTATAGTAAGAAATAACCATTATAACACAATTTGCTCAACACAATTACTAATCAAAAATTTAAGTAAAGTTTTTGTACGTCACGAAACATACCTTTGTCTTGTGAGCCTTCCGACTTCTTAGAACCTGAGCCTTCTTCCTTTACGCCTATATTAACACATCCGTTCATTTGTTTAGTACCCGGAATTTCATTCCATTACATTCAATATTTCACATAGTTGTTCATTCAAGCATTTCATCGAACACCTAGTGTGCGTCACATTAATAAAGCATAATATACAACATTTTAAAGCATAACTCACTAATTCATCCTATGTGCCATCAATAATCACTCTAGTTCTAACAATTCCTTTAGTCTTCACAAATTTAACTAGCATTCATGTATTGCAAACAAAATTTCATACCAAACCACACATAATTATAATCTCCAAAATCCTCCTACTCATAGCATAATTTCACAAGATGAGTTTTATAAGATTTCTTTCAATTAAACTAGAACCAAGCATGATTTCTGTTCTAGGGAGTAACCCTAACATCTAATTAACACAAATCATATCACAATTTCATGATCGGGTCGAAACCCTAATTATAAACATCACCAAAATCAAAAATTCAACTTACCAGTTTACTAGGGATGCTTAGATGATCGAAACTTTATGACATGCAACTAACTAACACTGATTTTTCCTTGTCAACTGGTGAGTTTTTACAAGAACAAAGGGTAAACCCTTCTTCTCTGCTTCCTGTTCGATCCCAAACACGCACAGGGGGTTTGTTTTTGTGGTTTGACATCATTAAACCCTCCTTGATTATAATTTTACACATTACCCCTTTAAGACTTATTACCCTTTGATTTGTAAACCTCCCATTATCTAATTCATCCATTTTTCATTTATTCTAGTATTAAAAATAAATTTTGGGGTGTTACAAGTCTACCCCCCTTAAGGAGGTTTCGTCCCCGAAACCTGGCACAAACATATTCTTAAGTGTGTACGTACCAAAAAGAAACGGGTAGTGCTTTTTCATCTCGTCTTCCGCTTCCCATGTGAGTTCCGACCCCTTTCGGTGCCGCCATTGCACCAACACTTGCCGAACTGCTTTGTTGCGGAGCTTCTTCACCTTGACATCTTTAATGGCCATTGGTCTTTCGACATAATTCAACCCCTTGTCCAACTCGATGTCATCGAGTGGTACTAACGCGGTTTCATCCGCAAGACTCTTTCTCAATTGCGACACGTGGAAGGTATTGTGAATTCTGTCTAAAGCAGGCGGTAATTCTAATCGATATGCAACCCTTCCAACACGAGCCAAGATTTTAAACGGCCCAATATAACGAGGACCCAACTTACCACGTTTGCGAAAGCGGATTATACCCTTCCATGGGGACACTTTCAGCAGAACTAAGTCTCCGACTTGAAATTCAATGGGACGTCTTCTTTTGTCTGAATAAGCCTTTTGTCGATCCTGTGCTGCTTTCAGTCGAGCTCTAACCAACTTAATCTTTTCATTCGTTACTGCTATTAAATCACTTGGCGCAAGCTCTCTTTGCCCTATTTCTCCCCAGCACACGGGAGTTCTACATTTCCTCCCGTACAGTAATTCATACGGAGCCATTTGGATACCACTATGGTAACTATTATTATAGGAAAATTCCACTAGTGGTAAATGGTCATCCCAATTTCCCCCAAAATCTAAGGCACACGCCCTCAACATATCAATAAGTGTTTGAATGGTTCTTTCTGACTGGCTGTCAGTTTGGGGGTGGTAGGCGGTACTTATGTGTAATTTCGTACCCACACTCTCGTGAAACTTTTGCCAGTAACGAGAAGTAAATCTAGTGTCCCGATCCGAGACGATTGACACAGGCACGCCGTGTCGAGATATAATCTTGTTCATGTAAATTTCCGCCATTTTCTCGTAAGAGTAGGCTTCCTTAATAGGTAGAAAATGAGCGCTTTTCGTAAGTCGGTCCACGATTACCCATATCGCATCATGCCCCTTTTTTGTTCTAGGAAGCTTGGTTACCAAATCCATCGTTAATTCCTCCCACTTCCATTGCGGTATCTCCAAGGGTTGTAATTCCCCGTATGGCTTTTGATGCTCGGTTTTCACTTGGGAACATGTTAAGCACTTTGCGTCATATTTGACTATGTCGCGTTTCATGCCCGGCCACCAATAATTGGCCTTCAGATCCCGATACATCTTTGTAGCCCCAGGGTGGACCGAATATCGTGACTTATGTGCCTCGTCGAGTAGAGCAGCCTTGACTTCACAGAATCGGGGTATCCAAATTCGGCCGAATCGCGTTTTGAGTCCGATCGAATTTTCTTCTAATTTATCGATTACACCTTTTAGTCTTTCCTTCTTTAAGTCTTCCGCTCCAAGCGACTTTATTTGAGATTCACGTATCATTTCAAGTAACCGTGGCGTAACAATCATCTTCATGGACTTTACACGAAAAGGAGTCGGATACTCTCTTCGGCTTAACGCATCGGCTACCACGTTTGCTTTTCCCGGGTGATAAAGAATATCACAATCATAATCCTTGATAAGTTCCAGCCATCTCCGTTGCCTCATATTTAAATCTTTCTGCTCGAAAAGATACTTGAGGCTTTTATGATCTGAGTAAATAGTGCATCTCGTGCCGTACAAATAATGTCTCCAAATCTTTAAGGCGAACACTACCGCTGCCAATTCTAGATCGTGAGTCGGGTAGTTTACTTCATGCGGCTTCAATTGTCTTGAAGCATAAGCGATGACCCTTCCCCTTTGCATCAAGACGCAGCCTAATCCCTGGTGTGAAGCGTCTGAATAGACCACCAAGTCTTTAGTTCCATCCGGTAATGTCAGAACCGGAGGACGGGATAGTTTCTCCTTTAACATTTGAAAAGCCTCCTCCTGATCTTTACCCCACACAAACTTCTCTTTCTTTCTTGTCAGTTTCGTTAAGGGTAGGGCTATCTTCGAAAAATCCTGTATGAACCTTCTATAGTACCCGGCAAGGCCCAGAAAACTTCTTATCTCTATCGGGTTCTTCGGAGAGACCCACTTCATTACAGCATCAATTTTTGAAGGATCAACTAAAACACCTTCCGCATTGATCACGTGACCCAGGAATTGCACCTCTCTGAGCCAAAAGGCACATTTTGAAAATTTTGCGTAAAGTTTCTCCTTGCGGAGAATTTCAAGTACTTCACGCAAGTGCATTGCATGTTCAGCTTTGCTTCGCGAATAGACTAGGATATCATCTATGAACACGATTACCGATTTGTCTAACATGGGTCGGCACACCCGGTTCATAAGATCCATAAACGCAGCCGGCGCGTTCGTCAATCCAAAGGACATGACTAAAAATTCATAGTGCCCGTAACGGGTTCTAAACGCAGTCTTTGGAATATCCTCTTCCCGTACTCTAACTTGATGGTACCCCGAACGCAGGTCTATCTTGGAGAACCAACTCGCCCCTTGTAATTGATCAAAAAGGTCGTCAATTCTAGGTAAAGGGTAGCGGTTCTTTATGGTCAGCTTGTTTAATTCCCTATAGTCGATGCACATACGCATCAACCCATCTTTCTTTTTAACAAATAGAACGGGTGCTCCCCAAGGCGACACACTCGGGCGTATGAAACCCTTATCTAGAAGATCTTGTAATTGTGTCATTAACTCCCGCATCTCGGTGGGAGCAAGTCTATAGGGAGCCTTCGCAACTGGCTTTGCACCCGGGTTTAATTCGATGCGAAATTCTATTTCTCTTTCGGGAGGGAGTCCCGGCAATTCTTCCGGGAACACATCCGGAAATTCATTCACTACCTCAACATCTTCAAGCTTCGGGAGGATTTGCTGAGCGTCTACCACATAAGCCAGGTATGCTCTATTTCCATTACGTATGTATTTAAAGGCTTGGATAAGGTTACACAATTTGGTTTCTACGTTTTTTCCCCTTGAATACTCAATTGCCTTCCACTTGGGGCTTGAATAGACATTATCTTATTTTCACAATTTATTTCTACCCGGTGACGTGCCAACCAATCCATTCCCACTATCATTTTAAATTCCCCTAGAACCATAGGTATGAGATCAATTTCGAATTCCTCATCTTCCATTATGAATTTACATTTCCTACATATCTCATGTAGCATATAGATCTTACTATCAGCTATTTCTACTTCTAGAGGCATTGACATTCGTTCGATCTTAAAGGACGGATGTTGTATAATTTCATTCGAAATAAATGACATGGTAGCTCCAGTATCGAATAGAACATAGACCGGTATGGAGTTTAGTAAAAAGATACCTGAAATCACATTCGGGTGAGACTTGGCTTCTTCGGATGTAATTTGGAACACCCTCCCTTTCGCTCTAGAACCCTCTTGCTTCTTATCTTCTTTCTTTGACTCTTGCTGAAGTTTTGGGCATTCCGATTTAACATGCCCTTTTTCAAAACAATGAAAGCAAGTCTTGGGGTTGTTTGGACACTGATAAGACGAATGCCCTTCCTTACCACATTTGTAACACCCTTTCTTGCCCAACAAGCATTCCCCCGTATGAAGCTTTCCACAAGTCTTGCACGGCGTGATACCGCTCTTCGACTTATCTTTTCTTCCTTGCTCTTGATACTTCCCCTTTTTGGCCGGGGTCGAACTTCCACCTTTTTCATTTGGTCTCTTTTCTCCACGTTCTTCTTGCCTCTTGATTTCGATTTCTCTATCCCGCGCTAGATTGATTAGCTCATCAAGAGTCTCGCACTTCGAGGGAGTGATGAACTCCCTAAATTCTGCCTTTAACACCCCATAAAAGCAATTAATCTTCATCCTTTCAGTTTGCACAAACTCTCCACAAAACTTCATCTTATCTAAGAAAATGTTCGATATCTCATTTATCGTTTCGTTTTTCTGTCGGAGGCGTAAGAAATCCTCTTGAATCTTATCAATGGCTGACTGAGGGCAGTAATATTTCATAAAAGGATCCTTAAACTCTTGCCAGGTCATTGCTTGGAGCCTTTCTTCGCCTATCTCTTTACTGTGTGCATCCCACCAATCTTTTGCCTGAAAAGTGAGTTGGCCGGTAGCGAACATCACCTTATCTTCGTTATCACAACGACTTCGAATAAACACCGCTTCTATATTTTAAATCCATCTTTGGCATGCAATCGGGTCAATTTTACCATCATACGTTGCGGGTTGGCATGCCATGAAGTCTTTATACGTGCACCTTCGTTCCTTGCTTTTGTTTCTAGATCCCTCTAATAGTTCTTTCAGTTCTTCAATCTTGCTAGTCATCATAGCGTCTACGACTCCCAAAACCCGGCTTTCCACCTCTTGAGCTAATCGAGGAAGATGGGCTTGCATAACCCCTTCCGCCACCTCCGTAACCCTACTGTTAAACGCTTCTTGCCGAGTAGCGTCATCATCCTCATTGACATTTCTTGCATCAGCCATCTACACAATATCATGCTTCTCGTTTAATACAAATTACAAACTTTCCGCATATCATTACTCATTAATCATCATTCACTTAATCCATTTCATGTCATTTGCTTCATTTCTTTTGATTCTTACGAATCCATTCTCGTTATAATCGCTAATTGTGATTACATACACTTGTTAAACCTTATATGGACACTACGTAGCCATGAAATAAGCTTTCGGACAAACCGGTAACACAAAGCATGAAAAACAAAACATTTTCAGCATTTTGGCACTATGTAAGCCGTCGGCGACGGGCTCATATAAAGGCCGTCGGATGGTTTTTCCCGTCGGCAGTTAGTTTAGGCGTCGGGCAAGAGGATGCCGTCGGCGACGGGGGTTAACCCGTCGGCGACGGGCTTCCGTTTTGCAAAAACGTTGCAGTTCCATTTTTAAGCATTCTCATTCGATTCCTTCCATTCCGTTCAGGTTCTACAGCTCCCGAACTTATTATTTGACCTTCTCATAAATCTTTTTAATTATTTCCATCAAACTCATAAAAAGAACACACTTGCAACTTATTTATAACTTTAAAGTTACCTCTTGGGCGATCTTGGAGCGAGCACTCTTTCGAACGAGCCATCGGTTTGAGTTCAAGCACCGCGTTTAACGCTCGAATCCCTCAAACCTTGGCTCTGATACCAACTTGTAAGACCCATGTATTTAGTTCTTATAAAACCATTTTCGATGATAATTTTAAGACTTGAAATAACCAGTTAAATTCATATTTCCGACAAAAATCGGGCATGACCCATTCGTACAATGAGCATGCACCTGTTTCATACAACTTTCAAACAAAATATTCCATGACCTTTACGACTAGACGCAACGAAAATCCAAGAAAACATAAACTTTTGACTAAAACATCTACTAACTAGTTTAGACAAACTTTCACAATTATTGACCCAAAACACTAAAGCAACTAGCGGAAGCGCTTGATATGTTAAGTGGTGATCACGTGCTCGCTTCAATTCGCCATAGAGTCTACGATGAGGATTTACCTACATTAACAAGAAATTTCAAAGGTTAGTTATCGCACTCGCTAAATCATAATTCTTTAATTTTACTTCCATCCGTATATGAACTTTTAACCATTTTACGCATTCGACTACCCATAAACTTGGGTATAGCATAAACACTCTCAATGAGAGTTAAACATACGCGTTCGACCCGTTTGATTGGGTTATTTGCTTTCAACATAAATTCTTCTTTTCATCCGTAGAACGGATTAAGAATCTCGCATTCGTTATAGCATTCAATACCACACGTTCAAGACGAATGGTATCATATCATTTCTCGACCTAGTTACTCGAACCGGTCGATTTGCTTATCATAGCTTAACCTTCATTAGCTTAGCCAAATCCGCAAGGGATTTGCTATTTATTTTCTAGTCACCGTATCCATTATAGTAAGAAATAACCATTATAACACAATTTGCTCGACACAGTTACTAATCAAAAATTTAAGTAAAGTTTTTGTACGTCACGAAACATACCTTTGTCTTGTGAGCCTTCCGACTTCTTAGAACCTGAGCCTTCTTCCTTTACGCCTATATTAACACATCCGTTCATTTGTTTAGTACCCGGAATTTCATTCCATTACATTCAATATTTCACATAGTTGTTCATTCAAGCATTTCATCGAACACCTAGTGTGCGTCACATTAATAAAGCATAATGTACAACATTTTAAAGCATAACTCACTAATTCATCCTATGTGCCATCAATAATCACTCTAGTTCTAACAATTCCTTTAGTCTTCACAAATTTAACTAGCATTCATGTATTGCAAACAAAATTTCATACCAAACCACACATAATTATAATCTCCAAAATCCTCCTACTCATAGCATAATTTCACAAGATGGGTTTTATAAGATTTCTTTCAATTAAACTAGAACCAAGCATGATTTCTGTTCTAGGGAGTAACCCTAACATCTAATTAACACAAATCATATCACAATTTCATGATCGGGTCGAAACCCTAATTATAAACATCACCAAAATCAAAAATTCAACTTACCAGTTTACTAGGGATGCTTAGATGATCGAAACTTTATGACATGCAACTAACTAACACTGATTTTTCCTTGTCAACTGGTGAGTTTTTACAAGAACAAAGGGTAAACCCTTCTTCTCTGCTTCCTGTTCGATCCCAAACACGCACAGGGGGTTTGTTTTTGTGGTTTGACATCATTAAACCCTCCTTAATTATAATTTTACACGTTACCCCTTTAAGACTTATTACCCTTTGATTTGTAAACCTCCCATTATCTAATTCATCCATTTTTCATTTATTCTAGTATTAAAAATAAATTTTGGGGTGTTACATAATTTTTGGCTGAACGGATCATACGTCGCTAAGTCGATTCGGTTAATGCCGGTTTTGACCGTTTAAGCCATAAAATGAGTTTTATACATCCTTTTGACCCGAAACCTTTTTCTACTGATTTTATATGTTAAATAAACTATTTTGAGCATTCTGGAAATATAAAAATCTCAGCTTTCTTTTAAAAACCCGGAAACGGCTCTAAATCGCATTTTAAGCGTTTTTAGCGTATAGTAGGCGTTACACTCATTTTAAACATATAAGACTCATACCTACTGATGTAACTAGTATATTTTCATATAATAACAGTAGGTATAAGTATATGAACCCAGATTTCCAGTTTTGGCATTTTTAGCCCTTGTGAAATTACTAAAATACCCCTACGGTGCATAGTTTGATTTTAAATGATGAGTTGGTATATGGGTCATACCCTACTGTTATAATATGTTAAATGAAGTATATTTACTGTATAAACAAGACCCGAAACTCAGATTTCTAATATGACTCTTTTATAATCTTTTAAATGACCAAAATGCCCTTTTAAGGCATAAATTGAGTTTAAAATTATTCGGGGCATAATAGAACATAACTTACTGATATTATATCATATTTAAAGCATATCATCTCAGGGAACTTGCATTTGACTCTTTTGGCTACCCGTAACGCCCTTTTAGCGTTCGGTTCGGTTTACGTAACTAGTTTGCGTAAATTGACCGAAACGGGTCAAACGTTATCATTTTTATCTCAAAATCCAGAATGTATTTAGTATACCCATATTATACAAGTATTCAAACTTGTCGGGTCTAAATCACATTCTATCCGGTCTTTCGCTTAATCGTGCACTTGTACCGTATCGTCCTTAAAACTAACCGGTCAAGCTTAGGCTTAAACAAAAGACCCGTTAGGAATCTAATAGGTTATTATAAACCTTTTTTCCAGATTAGGAGGCCTAGTAAAAGCTACCTACCCTTACCGTTTGTGATTCATACTTGCTCAGGTAAATACATTTTGACTTATTTTCCCTATACGGGCTTGGGGTACGGTATATAGAATACCGCTTGATCGAGCGCACAAATCCTGCGCCCTTGGGGTGTACAGTCTTGAATAGTTTGTTCGACTCGTTTAAACAGTTTTGTTTTACTTTAAGGGTTTGGGGGGTTATTGACCGTGTCCCGGATATCCTTGGCATTATCTTACGAGATGGCCACGACCAGAGCACGGGGTGTAGGCGTACACCCGACGTGTATAACTCTTTAATGTGGTGTGTCATTTAATCTTTAGCCCGGACAGCAGATCCCGGGCCACCAAATGTACGAGTAGCATGTAATTCGTTCACAAGTTTATATTGCATAATTATCCCAAGTTAATAAAAATATTTATGCCTTGTGCATTTAAATCAATTTTCAATCATTTTCAAAATGAGTCAGTTGATTTGTATTTACCAGTGTAAACTGACGTATTTTTCCCAAAAGGTTAAGTGCAGGTACTATACGAACTAGGCTGGCTGTTTCCTAAGAGCGTCCACTATAGTCTCGCAAGCTCGGACGACAAATAAACTGTTGAACAATTTATCTTATTTTATTTGATCCGCCTGTGGATCCGTTTCAACTAATTATGATGTTTATTAATACATTTTATATAAAGTTGAAATGAATCTATTTCTGCTTCCGCTGTGCATTATTATATTGTGTTGTTTGTCTATGACGATGCCAACCACGTCATTGTACCCCACACCGGGCCCACCGGTGACACGTGGAGATCGGGGTGTGACAGGTTGGTATCAGAGCCAACGCTGAGTGAATTAAACACTAGTCTTTTGTGTTTGATCTCAGTTACACAATTGCACATTCCTCGATTTTCGAGTCTAGACAAAGAACTTAGGAAATGTTCAAAAATTTCGTTTATTTTTATTTTCATTTTCTAACTTTGTCTCATATATATATTTTTGTTGTGCAACTTGTTTGATTTTTGACAGGTTCATCATGCCGCCACGTATGCGAGGACGAGGAGGATTCGCCACATCACATGACCACGAGGCAGGGCCTTCGCACAGGCGAGCCCCATCAGCATCGCACAACACTGCAGCCCACGATCTTTGGAGATCATTTGCTGAACCAGCCAGGCACTCGGTATCACTGAGTACCTCACCATCCCTACCTCACTCCTTTGGGCCACATTCTGAAAATGGGCCCCATGACTCCCATGGATCTTTCATACCCCTACACCAGTCACCTCACCACTACCCAGCACCAGTTTATCAGGGCCTGTATAACCCTGATGCCTATTTGGATGAACCAGTGGGTCATAACCCACTAGGACCTGAAGACCACTTCTCTGGTGGTAACGAGATGGAGGTCGACGAGGACAATGACCCTTCCCTGCCACCGTCCGGCACGCCTAACCATCCCATTGAGATATCGGATGGGTCACCATACAGGGGATCACCATTCAATGGTGTTGACAGCTACGAGGAGAGGTTTAAGCAGCACAACTGGGTTTTTACCCCCAGCTACCATAACTCCCCCATGCACCAGTCTTACCACGGTTCTCCCGTGCACTCTCAGCACCACTCCCAGCAGCAGCAGCTTCAGCAGCAGCCTCAGCAGCAGGACCCATCTGAGGCCTTCTGGCGCGACGTGGTCACTCCGTCGCCACCACCACCACCGGTTTTGCCTCCTCCGCCTCAGAGGCCAAGGAGGAACGCGCGTATGTCTACGCGAGGAGGGATTCGCATTGCCACCCCTCGACATTCAGGTAGCGGCCGCTACTCGCCGCTCCACGAGGAGTCAGAGATGGGAGAGTCTCAGCATCCCGTCTCAGAGGTTACTTCTGCGACTATTGCGCCACTACCGCCGCAGAACTTTGGAGAGCCCATCCCTGCGTATGCTAGCGCAGCACAGTTCAACCCTTTCGACCCGACTTTTCCTCCCGGTTATGATTATACGGGAGATCCCTACTGGTTAGCCTCGGGCTACAACCCTCTCAACCAGGAGAGTGCTTTTGGAGGTCCCTGGGCTACGGGACAATCAGCTTTTGGATTCCCACCGCAGGGATACCAGCAGCCGCAACCTCCACAGCCACCGCAGTATCAGCCACCGCCGCCGGCGCCGATGATGTCGCCACCGCAAGTCCAAGAAATCCTGCAAGGGATACACGACGTGCGACGGGAATTGCAAAATGATCACCGACACAACCGTGGTATGTTCAAGAAGATGGTTGACTTGATTAAGGGTAAGAGTAAGAAGGATTATTAAATCCTGTGTTGTTAGCTCTTTTACTCATGTCTCTGCGTGGACATTTATTCCTGTATTCTACCCCTGCGTGGGTATATTTCTCCTATTCTACCCCTGCGTGGGTATGTTATTTTTGTTTAACCCCTGCGTGGGTTTGTTTTGTTTGTTTTGTCTGTTATTTGGTTTAGCCCCTGCGTGGGCATGTCATTGAGTAAAAGTCCCGTTTAGGGCAAAAGTTGTACTAGTTTACTTTAATTAAAATGGTTAATTTAAAATTTTTCTTCATTTTATTTATGTGCATGAATTTAATATTCAAATAAATGGAAAATATCAATTTTTATTTGATTTGCCATTTTAATAAGAATCTTAGTAAGGTAGAACCTAGCTTGAATGTCTTATTAACAGGCCTGGCCAGTATGGGAAAACCTGGTTGAAAAGATTCAAATCCCTGTTAACATCTGTAAACATGTTAACATTCTTGGCCAAGCGTGATCTATAAAATCACATAAGCCACCCTTTTTAATAAATTATCTACAGATTATATCTGTATACAAGTCTGATTATGACTTGATACCTACGGGTTATGACTATGTCATATAAGGCAAAAAGGCAGTTGTGGTTTATGACTCCCTGCCAAGTAAAGGATTATTTGTTTAATTATACAATGCTAATCCTATAAAAATCTAAATTTAGAATTTAGAAGTTGTCCGAAGTGACTAGGCCTATTGTGCCAATATATATATTTCATTCTATGATATAGTTGCTAATAAAAGTGCTGAATGAAATTAAATAAATTAACTATTATTGTTTTTATACCATGGTTAATAAATCGTCTAGAACGATAATACTGTTAGGTTTCTAAATAAGACCTTGTCCTTTTATGTAGCTTAAAGCTACATGGCCAAATCGGAGGAGACCAACAGTCATTCTGGAGAACACCCAGATGATACAAAGATTCACGTCACTGGTGCGGAACTGCAAGCACTGGTCGAAAACGCTGTTGCCAAAGCGATGGATAGGCAATTCAGGGAATCTAGCGGGACTCGGAGTAGGACCCGAACTGTAACGCATGTAAAGCCCAAGACTCATTCGGAGGCTCATAGTAAGCCACCTTCTAAGAATAATGAGCCGAAGAAGGATGAGGGGGATAATCACTCCTCCAACCACAGCAGTATTCCTAAGCAAGAAATCAAGCTGAAGCATGATACGCACAGCAAGTCCTGTACGTACAAGTATTTCGTTTCATGCAAACCCAGGGATTTTACTGGGGAAAAAGGAGCAGTTGACTGCATGACATGGATTGATGAGATGGATACAGTTGTTGACATCAGCGGGTGTGCTGATAGGGACGTTGTGAAGTACGTGTCCCAGTCATTCAAGGGAGATGCTCTAGCATGGTGGAAGTCTCTTCTACAAGCTGCCGGTAAGGCCGCTCTGTACAGCTTGACATGGGATCAGTTTGTAGCACTGATCAAAGAGAATTTCTGCCCGCAGCATGAGGTCGAAAGAATTGAGTCGGATTTTGTATCCCTAGTGACGAAAAACCTCGATTGTCAAGCGTATCTTACTACATTCAACACCTTATCTCGATTGGTGCCGTATTTGGTGACCCCTGAACCACGAAGGATCGCCCGTTTTATTGGGGGCTTGGCACCGGAGATAAAGGCGAGTGTTAAGGCTTCAAGGCCTACGACATTTAGATCCGTAGCTGATCTATCCCTCTCCCTCACTCAAGATGTAGTCAGATTGAGAGCTATGAAGAGCTCAGAGGAAAACAAGAGGAAACGTGAGGATGACACCTCACGAAGATCGGAGAAACGACACAGAGGGAACAACGACCATAGGAAAGGGTCGGGATTCAAGAAAGGAGATCAGTCGGGTGAAAAATCCAGATGCAAGACCTGCAAGAGACACCATTTTGGGAAATGTCGTTTGGAAGCGAAATCCCAGTCTCATGAGAAACGATGTGGAATCTGCAAGTCCACAGACCATAAAGCTTTAGATTGCAAGAAGATTAAGGAAGCAACTTGTTTTGGTTGTAACGAGAAAGGGCACATCCGGCCAAATTGCCCAAAGAATGCGAAGAAAGCTGACGACGGAAAGAAGACTAACGCGAGAGTCTTCAGAATGGACGCCAAGGAAGCAGTCCTTGACGACAACGTCATTACAGGTACGTTTCTTGTAAATGATGTTTTTGCTAGAGTCTTGTTTGATTCAGGAGCTGATAAGTCGTTTGTAGATGATAAGTTTTGTAAATTGTTAAACCTTCCTGTTAAAACCTTAAGTGTGAAATATGAGGTGGAATTAGCCGATGGAACCATAGAAACCGCCTCGACTGTTTTAGATGGATGCGTTATATCCATTAGGAATCATTCTTTCCCGTTATCCTTGCTTCCCTTTAAGCTAGCTGGATTTGATATAGTGATAGGCATGGATTGGTTGTCGACTAACCAAGCCCAGATTCTGTGCAATAGAAAGCAAGTAATAGTTAAGACTCCGTCTGGTGAGTCACTTACTATTCAAGGAGATACCCAGCATGGATTGCCTGAGCAAGTGTCCATGCTCAAAGCATCCAGATGCATGCAAGAAAGGATGTGTCAATTATATGGCACAAGTTACCATTGATGAGCCGAAACCGAAGATTGAAGATATCCCTGTTATCTCAGAGTATCCTGAAGTATTCCCTGAAGAACTACCCGGTTTGCCACCGGATAGGCAAGTGGAGTTTCGGATAGACATCAATCCAGGCGCTGCGCCTGTAGCAAGAGCACCATACAGATTGGCACCAACGGAGATGAAGGAGTTGAGGACGCAGTTGGATGATTTGTTAGCTAAAGGTTTTATTAGACCTAGCTCGTCTCCTTGGGGAGCGCCAATCTTGTTCGTTAAAAAGAAGGATGGATCGATGCGTCTGTGCATCGATTACCGTGAGGTTAATAAAGTCACTATCAAGAATAGGTATCCGTTACCCAGGATCGACGATCTGTTCGATCAGTTGCAAGGAGCAAGTTATTTCTCAAAGATTGACCTGAGGTCAGGTTATCATCAGTTGAAAGTCAAGGATGAAGATGTGCACAAGACAGCGTTTAGGACTCGTTATGGACATTACGAGTTCCTAGTGATGCCTTTTGGGCTCACAAACGCACCAGCCGCGTTCATGGATCTCATGAATCGCGTCTGCAAGCCTTATTTAGATAAGTTCGTCATCGTCTTTATTGATGACATCCTTATCTACTCGAAGAGCCAAGCTGACCATGAGAAACACCTTCGTTGTATTCTCAAACTTCTGCATCAAGAGAAACTTTATGCCAAATTTTCGAAGTGTGAATTTTGGCTTCGAGAAGTCCAGTTCCTTGGACATGTAGTAAGCGAGCGTGGTATCCAAGTAGATCCCGCTAAAGTAGAAGCAGTCATGAATTGGCAGGAGCCGAAGACGCATACTGAGATTCGTAGTTTCCTCGGATTGGCAGGATATTATAGGCGATTTATCGAGAACTTTTCAAGAATTGTTGCGCCCCTAACATCATTGACTCGTAAGAAGATTAAGTTTGATTGGGGCCCTAAGCAGCAGGAATCCTTTGACATTCTGAAGAAGAAGCTGAGCAATGCGCCAGTGTTGACATTGCCCGATGGTATAGAAGAATTTGTGGTGTATTGTGACGCATCACATACTGGCATGGGCTGTGTACTCATGCAGAAAGGCAAAGTCATTGCCTACGCTTCTCGACAATTAAAGGTGCATGAGAAGAACTACACCACCCACGATTTGGAATTGGGTGCGGTTGTATTTGCATTGAAGCTATGGAGACATTACTTGTATGGAACCAAGTGTATAATTTATTCGGATCACAAGAGTCTTCAACACTTGTTCAATCAGAAGGAATTGAACATGCGTCAAAGGCGATGGATGGAAACTTTAAATGATTATGACTGCGAGATAAGATACCATCCAGACAAGGCAAATGTAGTTGCCGACGCCTTAAGCAGAAAGGAAAGGGTGAAACCAATCAGAATCAATGCCAAGCACATTGAAATAAGAAATAATTTGAACGAAAGGGTGTTAGCTGCACAGAAGGAAGCTGTGTTGGAAGCTAACTATCCTGCAGAGAAGTTAGGAGTAACTGAGGAGCAGTTATCCTATGACAAAGATGGAATGCTACGACTAAACGAACGAATATGGGTTCCAGTTTATGGAGGACTTCGGGATGTTATCCTCCAGGAAGCCCACAGCTCTAAATATTCCGTTCATCCTGGAGCTGATAAGATGTACCAGGATTTGAAAGCAAACTACTGGTGGATTGGTTTGAAAAAGTCAGTAGCTGAGCATGTAGCTAAATGTTTGACTTGTGCGCAAGTCAAGGCTGAGCATCAGAAGCCGTCAGGTTTGCTTCAACAACCTGAAATTCCCAAGTGGAAATGGGAAATGGTGACAATGGATTTCATCACCAAGTTGCCGAAGACGAAAAAGGGAAATGATACCATATGGGTCATAGTAGATAGACTGACTAAGTCAGCTCATTTTCTACCCATCAAGGAGACGTATAGCTTCGATATGTTAGCTCAATTATACGTCGATAAGATTGTAGCGTTACATGGTATACCTGTATCTATTATCTCCGATAGAGATACTAGATATACATCGCATTTTTGGAAGAGTTTCCAACAATCGTTGGGCACTCGTTTGAATTTTAGTACGGCTTATCATCCTCAGACTGATGGTCAGAGAGAGCGTACTATTCAAACTTTGGAAGACATGCTTCGTGCATGTGCGATCGATTTGGGTGGTAGTTGGGATAAGAACCTACCACTGATTGAATTCTCCTACAACAATAGCTACCATTCCAGCATAAAAGCTGCGCCTTTTGAGGCCTTATACGGTAGAAAGTGTAGATCGCCCATTTGTTGGGCAGAAGTTGGAGATGTCCAGTTGTCAGGACCAGATATCGTTTTTGAGACGACGGACAAGATCGTGCAGATACGCGATCGTTTGAAAGCTGCCAGGGATAGGCAGAAAAGTTATGCGGATCCTAAGCGCAAAGATTTTCACTTCGATGTGGGTGATAAGGTATTGCTTAAAGTATCGCCCTGGAAGGGTGTGATGCGATTTGGTAAGAAAGGCAAGCTAAGCCCGAGATACATAGGACCTTTCGAGATCATCGAACGTGTCGGAGCAGTTGCTTACAAGTTAAACTTGCCTGAGGAACTTAGCGCTATTCATAATGTGTTCCACATCTGTAATTTGAAGAAGTGTTTCGCTGACGAATCACTGGTTATACCGCATACAGATGTACACATAGATGAGAGTTTGAAGTTCGTGGAAAAACCTTTGTCGATTGAGGATCGACAGGTGAAAAAGCTTCGAAGGAAGCACATACCTATTGTAAAGGTCAAATGGGATGCCCGTAGAGGTCCCGAATACACGTGGGAAGTGGAATCCACGATGCAAGAGAAATATCCTCATTTGTTTCAGTAAATCTCGAGGTCGAGATTTCTTTTAAGGGGGTGAGGATGTAACACCTCGAAAAATTTCGTCCAATAATGTCTTGACACGTGTCATAAGGTTCCGGTATGTGAAAATATACTTTAGAGGGACTAAAAGTGACAAACAGTGAAAACTATGGAACGTAAGGGTCCAAAGTGTCAACAATGGATAAATATACTCTATGATAACCCTACATAATGTTCATAACCTTAAACGGATGGTTCATGGATCATACGAAGCGGAAATTGCACAAAAGTGAGGAATTACAAACTATAGGGGCCAAAAGTGTCAACATGTTGAATTTATACCTCTGAGTGAACTTTTGGCAGACCCGAAGCTTGGTAATACTAAAATATACACACTAGAATGTGTGGTAAAAATTTCGTGAAGTTTCGATAACGTATGAGAAAGTCATGGCCAAAACCGTACTTGAGGGGTTAAAAGCGTCAACGTCGAATTTCATGGCTTTTCGGTTGAGCGCAAAGTTATCCGAGGACATTACCATGTTGGTAAATGTCCCAAGGTTCTTAAAAACCAAGTTTGGGGGTTTACGAGTCAAAATAAGTAGCCGAAACATCACGTACAAGGACAGGGACCAAAGCTGCCAAAGTTTGAAAGTGTTTGGCTGATCAGCAGCCCAGGCGACCCGCCTGGACATGCCCAAGCGGGCCGCGTGACCCTATCAGATGCTGAATTCGCGAATTATTTGCAATCTGGTCCGAATTTGAAGTGGTAAACAGCTCATATCACCTCCTTTTGCACCAATAAACTCCCTTGCATGCCTAGGACAACAGTAAGCTCTCTACAACCTCTGAATCCCTCCTTAAATCAGATCACAAGCTCATATTTTTGGGCACTTGGTTGTAAACAAGAACTCTCAACTTGCAAGAACACTCTCAAGGCTTTCTGGAGCATTTCTGAACGACAAGGCCACCTCTAAGTGTTAACTAAGCTTCAATAGGACCTTTGTAAGCCTCTATATCATTCTATAATTCGTTCTAGCATAGATTAATTGTTAAAAGTCAAACCGTTGTTCTTATAATTTGACTTTTCGATTAAACGAGTTTAGCTCTGTCATTTCTCAAATTGAAACCACTGTTATGTTGGTATTTATGTGGGAAACAAACCCTCAAAAGGGTATTCTCTGATTCCCACGTTATGCATGCTAATTGTCGAGTCAAAGGTGTTATTAAAAAGTCAACAGAAATCGTTTTTGCGAAAAATAGCTCAAATGGTAATGTAGATGACATGCAATCAGTTTGATTATCAAAAATAACTTATAATATATGTAAGAATGTGTTTTATCATAATAAACTCGACAATCTTTAGTATAAATACGAATCGGAACCGAAAGTCTTGTAAAACGACTTTTTCGTAGACTATCGATTCGGATCCGTGCATGCATGTTTGAGATCTGTATTAGAGATTATTTTTGACTATTTTTATTTTGGTTAAACTTTCTGGAATTTTTATATCTCGAGTCTATACTTAGCCGATTCATTTGCATGTTTCTGATTTATGCTTAAAGTTGACTATTTTGCCCTTTTTGATATAAAACGTGATTTTTGGAAAAGTGAAAGAGTAGAAATCTTTATTTCTAATATATAAACTTGCACCGAAAATTTGAGATCAGTTAGTGGTCCAGATTTTGAGTTATGGCCGATATCGTAAAACTATATCTTAAAGTTACATAAACGGCGCATTTAGCGTATAACCTATTTCAGGCCACGTTTTGACATAAAACTTTTTACCCACTGATGTTATATAATATTTTGGGATTTTTGATGATTTTTATTTAATTTTTGGCTGAACGGATCATACGTCGCTAAGTCGATTCGGTTAATGCCGGTTTTGACCGTTTAAGCCATAAAATGAGTTTTATACATCCTTTTGACCCGAAACCTTTTTCTACTGATTTTATATGTTAAATAAATTATTTTGAGCATTCTGGAAATATAAAAATCTCAGCTTTCTTTTAAAAACCCGGAAACGGCTCTAAATCGCATTTTAAGCGTTTTTAGCGTATAGTAGGCGTTACACTCATTTTAAACATATAAGACTCATACCTACTGATGTAACTAGTATATTTTCATATAATAACAGTAGGTATAAGTATATGAACCCAGATTTCCAGTTTTGGCATTTTTAGCCCTTGTGAAATTACTAAAATACCCCTACGGTGCATAGTTTGATTTTAAATGATGAGTTGGTATATGGGTCATACCCTACTGTTATAATATGTTAAATGAAGTATATTTACTGTATAAACCAGACCCGAAACTCAGATTTCTAATATGACTCTTTTATAATCTTTTAAATGACCAAAATGCCCTTCTAAGGCATAAATTGAGTTTAAAATTATTCGGGGCATAATAGAACATAAATTACTGATATTATATCATATTTAAAGCATATCATCTCAGGGAACTTGCATTTGACTCTTTTGGCTACCCGTAACGCCCTTTTAGCGTTCGGTTCGGTTTACGTAACTAGTTTGCGTAAATTGACCGAAACGGGTCAAACGTTATCATTTTTATCTCAAAATCCAGAATGTATTTAGTATACCCATATTATACAAGTATTCAAACTTGTCGGGTCTAAATCACATTCTATCCGGTCTTTCGCTTAATCGTGCACTTGTACCCTATCGTCCTTAAAACTAACCGGTCAAGCTTAGGCTTAAACAAAAGACCCGTTAGGAATCTAATAGGTTATTATAAACCTTTGTTCCAGATTAGGAGGCCCAGTAAAAGCTACCTACCCTTACCGTTTGTGATTCATACTTGCTCAGGTAAATACATTTTGACTTATTTTCCCTATACGGGCTTGGGGTACGGTATATAGAATACCGCTTGATCGAGCGCACAAATCCTGCGCCCTTGGGGTGTACAGTCTTGAATAGTTTGTTTGACTCGTTTAAACAGTTTTGTTTTACTTTAAGGGTTTGGGGGGTTATTGACCGTGTCCCGGATATCCTTGGCATTATCTTACGAGATGGCCACGACCAGAGCACGGGGTGTAGGCGTACACCCGACGTGTATAACTCTTTAATGTGGTGTGTCATTTAATCTTTAGCCCGGACAGCAGATCCCGGGCCACCAAATGTACGAGTAGCATGTAATTCGTTCACAAGTTTATATTGCATAATTATCCCAAGTTAATAAAAATATTTATGCCTTGTGCATTTAAATCAATTTTCAATCATTTTCAAAATGAGTCAGTTGATTTGTATTTACCAGTGTAAACTGACGTATTTTTCCCAAAAGGTTAAGTGCAGGTACTATACGAACTAGGCTGGCTGTTTCCTAAGAGCGTCCACTATAGTCTCGCAAGCTCGGACGACAAATAAACTGTTGAACAATTTATCTTATTTTATTTGATCCGCCTGTGGATCCGTTTCAACTAATTACGATGTTTATTAATACATTTTATATAAAGTTGAAATGAATCTATTTCTGCTTCCGCTGTGCATTATTTGTGTTGTTTGTCTATGACGATGCCAACCACGTCACTGTACCCCACACCGGGCCCACCGGTGACACGTGGAGATCAGGGTGTGACACCTGGATAGTAAAGAAAGGTTGGGAAAATAAGACATCAACGGGATAATTGATTGTTAATTGACTTATTGACAAAAGATTCTTGGTTAAGTTGGGAATAACCAGGACATTATTTAGGGATAAGTGTTTGTTTAATGAGAATTGACAGATATGATAAATGGGTAAGGAGTCGCCATTACCAAAGGCTACTTCAGAATCACCCGTGTATGGAATGGTGGTGTGAAGATTACCCGTGTCATTTGCCATGTGAGTAGTAGCTTCGGAGTCGACTACCCAATCCGGGTCTCCTGTGGTGACGTGGCACTGTGCCTGAAAAGCTTGTGCAATGGTTTCATAAGTATTTGAAGCAGACACAAACGAGGATAAACGCGGGCATTTATTAGCATAATACCCCTCGGTTCTGCATAACTAACAATGAGGAGGGAGACGTGGAGCATGGGTCTGAGATCCAGACTTAGAACAGGGACCATGGGAGAATAAGGGAGACCTGTTTTTATTCACGGGTGAACCGGAGCCATGAAAACGCTGCTGAGTGGCCGTGAATGCAACATGAGTTACTGTTAGAGGATGAATGGTGTGTAAGAACTGTTCATGGCTTTCTGCCTTGGTGACCAAATCTCGAAAATCAAGCATGGTACCATTAGTGCGGATAGAGGTTGAGAAGTTTTCAAAGGAAGATCCTAGACCACAAAGGAACCAGTGAGTCTAGTCAATATCAGTGACGGGATGACTGATAGCAGCCAATTGGTCACATATTCCTTTGAATTTTCGAGCGAAATCGGTATCGGAAGCTAAGACTTTGGTGAGTTGACGGAGGCTGTCACGGAGCAGATGCATTCGTTCAATGGATGTGTTACTGTAGGCAGCCTCTAGGGCTAACCAGATTTGACGAGCGGATCAGAGACCTAACACTTCGACCACGCCCTCCTCCGTAAGGGAGGAATTGAGAATGAGAACAACACGCTAATCTGCATCTGACCATTCAGTATATTTAGGGTTGACTGACTCTTTGCCATTTGTTGAAATAGTGGCAGGAGGAGAAGTTATAGAGCCATCAACATGACCAATTAATTTTTAATAATCAAGGAGGGGAAGAATCTGATTTTTCCAGTAGAGATAGTTGGTAGAGGATAGCTTAAGAGTGATCATATGAAGGATGATGGCCATAGGGAGGGTTCCATCAGTGGGGGAGGCTGCCATGATGAGAGACGAGGAAGAGGAACAGGGGTGAGGAAGAAGACAGTAGGCTAGGGTTACAGGAACAATAGAGAAGAAACTATCGTTGTTAGGCGTGATACCATGTAGAAGGGAAAGTTTCTCTACCCAAAGTGGGTGAGATATGCATTTATATATATTGATACATGTTACAACATAATAAAGGAAATTATCAATACATTGAATACAAATATATAATAAAGGAGTAATAAACGTGATTGAAGATAAATTAGTGGGATTGCAATATATGTTGTCTATTACAAACCTTATAAATTCCCCCCAATTACTTAAACAGAAAGATCAATGAGGGGTTAAAACATGTTTACTTTAAAAAACTACATATAAAAATGTTTGTGTACATATATAACTATAAATTGTATACAAAAATCCCAATCCTACATATAAAAATGTTTGTATACATATATAACTATAATTTATATACAAAAATCTCAATCCAGTTAATTCCGATTAATCGCTAGTCGGTACCCCACCGACCGACTAGCGCCTATCGATTCTCCCAACATTACCAAGTAAAAACGTCTTTAAAGTGCATTCGACCATTTGGTATACCACATAATGCCAGTGATACATTGAAAAAGTTAAGTGTAAACTTCAATTTTGCTCCCTGTGGTTTGGTCATTTTAATGGTTTTGCCCAAATCCTTTAAAAATAGCCATTTTACTCCCTGATGTTTCTGTTTTGTCACCAGTTTGCTCCCCGGCTCTTAACTCAGTTAAATCATTCAATAAAGAGAAAGTTGTGCGGCGGGGAGCAAACTGGTGACAAAACCGAAACATCAAGGAGTAAAATGGCTATTTTTAAAGGATTGGAGTAAAACCGTTAAAACAACCAAACCACAGGGAGCAAAACAGAAGTTTACTCAAAAGTTAATTATCCATTTGGGTTGTTAAGTGTTTTACTTTGTGATTGGTTTTTGATATGCCAATACTCAGTCTAGTAATTTGAAAAAACACAAAGAGGGTCAAAACTATGAAAAAAGAGATGCCAAGATAAACGTTCTTTCTATGTGTGACTCACCCTCTTGGACACTTAAACTCAAGATTTTTATGTCAAATTCTAAGTTATTTCTAGCTCCTTAAACACATTCCACCTTAAAGAGAGATCATACATTTGTCAGAGAAACGTTAAATTTTCTTTGCGAATTATTAGTTTCAACAAATGAGTGATCACACCAATCAATGTTTTGAGATGTTAGAAAATCAACCAATCGAAGCAAATTAATGAAGAAATATGGGGCAAAGGCTCCACATTTGACACACTCGACATTAGTGTCAAGTCTATATATTGATTGTCCAAAGCATGCATAAAAATGTTACAAATAGTTGAACATATTTGTGGAATCAATGAATAAATATATTTATTATAAGGCTGGAGGGTGTGGTATAAAGCCCCTAGGGGCTTTATCATGCCACGTCAGATCCACCTAGGCGTCACGTCATATGGGGGGCTTTAAAGTCACTCCCTTTAACTTGCATGCAATGGTTTAAAGTCCCCTATTAAACAAAATTAAAAAAAGTTATTGGTTGAAAAGAGGTGGCCCCACCTGCACACACCTTTAACGCTCGTTAGCATGTTGGCGGAATGGCCATAGCACGTTGTTAAGTGTTTTTCTTTGTGATTGGTTTTTGATATGCCAATACTCAGTCCAGTAATTTGAAAAAACACAAAGAGGGTCAAAACTATGAAAAAAGAGATGCCAAGATAAACGTTCTTTCTATGTGTGACTCACCCTCTTGGACACTTAAACTCAAGATTTTTATGTCAAATTCTAAGTTATTTCTAGCTCCTTAAACACATTCCACGTAAAAGAGAGATCATACATTTGTCAGAGAAACGTTAAATTTTCTTTGCGAATTATAAGTTTCAACAAATGAATGATCACACCAATCAATGTTATGAGATGCTAGAAAATCAACCAATCGAAGCAAATTAATGAAGAAATATGGGGCAAAGGCTCCACATTCGACACACTCGACATTAGTGTCAAGTCATATATTGACTGTCCAAAGCATGCATAAAAATGTTACAAATAGTTGAACATATTTGTGGAATCAATGAATAGAAATATCTATTATAAGGCTGGAGGGTGTGGAATAAAGCCCCTAGCGGCTTTATCACGCCACGTCAGATCCACCTAGGCGCCACGTCATATGGGGGGCTTTAAAGCCACTCCCTTTAACTTGCTTGCAATGGTTTAAAGTCCCTTATTAAACAAAATAAAAAAATTATTGGTTGAAAAGAGGTGGCCCCACCTGCACACATCTTTAACGCTCGTTAGCACGTTGGCGGAAGGGCCATACCGCCTGTCACACCCCAACCGATGGCGGAAACATCGGGGCGCGACACTGAGCGAAACAGATTGTCCAAGAGAAATCCATAACAACTAATATTACCGAATATTTAACATTAAGTCCCATACCAAAACATATCCAGCAAAATAATTATTAAGACATAGTATCTCAAAGACAATAAATTGTTTCGACAACTCAGAATTTAAATTGTTTGTTTCTAGACCCATCCTATCTTGATTCCACGAAAGATAGCAAGCAAGCACGACATCCTAAACACCTGTCACATACGTTAAAATAGAGGTCAATACACCTAGTGTAAAGGTGGGCATACAAGTTTGATAGTATAGTAGATAGCGAAAACGTTTACGCATAACCAGCATGTAACATGTACCAAAGTGGAGCATGTAGGTTATCGACAATGAAATATGCATAGACGTGACTGCGAGTTGTAGAATGCGCAACACATATCCCCACGGGGACACGTGAAGTAAAGCCATTAACAACCCCTGTCCACGACAGGTGCTGAGTCCAAAGTATAGTACTATCATTGCTAAGGTGTCAGGCAACAATCACTATGTAAACATAACATACAAGCATTCATCGAACAGCACGTATAACATGCAATAACAGTCAGCGTATAAAAGTGTTTGCATCGTGTGTCGATTGTGATTTGAATAAGTAACGTATGTAACACCCAAAAGTGCGTAAAGCAAAAAGGGTTCGAGTATACTCACAGATAGCGTTTAATAAATAAACACTCTCTTGGATTGAAGGGAGCGCTGAGAGATTAGCCTGAATAGTTAACGATAGCATAAGAGAAGAACGGCGCGTTAAACGATGCAAGTGAAGCAAGTGACGAATAGTCATCCGATCAGATGATAATCCGAACGGATAGTCATTCGATCGGATATCAATCCGTTCGGATGGTCATCCGGTCGGATTGACATTCGTTTGGGATGGATGTGTTTGTGTTTGATGGCTTTGAAGTTTTCGTTGTAGCATTTTGAAATCAGAGAAGTATCACTACCTTTCAGGTCGTTTGATCGAACGGTCGTTCGATCGGACGGCGATCCGTCCGACGAGACATTCTTTGGAGAACAAGTTCATAGTAGGATTGTCATTCGATCGGATGGTCTTCCGATCGGATGGCAATCCGTTAGAAACTTATGATCTTTGAAAATTATAAATGTTTAAGTGTTGAAGGCCAAGTGCAATCCGATCGGATGGCAATCCGATCGGACGGCAATCCGTCCAGCAATCTGTTCGTTTTGAAATTTATTAAGTCTTGAAAGTTTTGCGGTTTGATCAAGACGGTATGACTACGTGTTAAACAACGGAACCTCGTCAAGTCCAAGTCATCCGACCGAAGTGGGAATCACCCCAGTCCGATCAGTTCACTGCTCGTGACGGTTGTTCATGTTCAACCCGTGCATTAGTCATCTCGTTGATAGGAACCAGATCTCAACCCGACACATCACTAGAGAAGAGTGGAAGGCCTAAATGAGCTCCGATTCTATCGGTTTTGAGCGCATTGAGTGTAAAAGAGTTGAAATAAAAGTTAAGAAATCACCTTTCAATCCTTTTAACTTTGAAAAATTTAGATCTATGCGAAAACAGTGTTAAATCATGTGGAAATCCTTTAGATCTGAGTAGTTCTTAGTGGAATGAGGTCAAAAATTGAAGTTCATAAGAACCCCATGATGACATCACCCTAGGACACCTCAAATCCGCTGATTTCACGGTTAAAAGTTAAGATTCAAAGGTGAAAATGATGAAGAAGTGGGTGCAGATGATAGATGTACAAGATTTGAGTTGAAAACTTACAAGAATCGCGAGAAATCTAGAGAAAAGAGGGTTGGAACGTGCTCGTCGGAGGAGAGAGATGTCATATCACTGTTGGTGATGTGACATGGGGTATTTATAGGTTGTCAAAAAAGGAAAGGGGAGCACAAGTGTCGGATCGGATGTCACTCCGATCGGATGGCCATCCGATCGGAAGGTCATCCGTACGGATGACCGTTCGATCGAATGGTCATTCGATCGAAGTGGTCTGGCGAGTTAGGTTTCGACGTTTCGTTTCGCGTGTTGAGCGATGTGATGCGTTTGAGCGAGTGTCGATTAAGTGATGTGATAGTTTTATCTAATAGTCTATATCTATCATACAATCATCATAAATAACTTGCGTTCAGCGTTTGCGATTAGATTTGCATTGCGATTGGATTGCGATTGCGTTTTCGATTAATCCCCACAAACATAAAGTAAACATGCACAAGTAAAACATAAATAACACACACACGTAAAACAATATATAGAACCTATAAGTCAAGTTGCGAATGCGATTGCGATGCGATTAGCGATAAAGCGATAAATAGTTTAACGATTAACATGCGATTAAACCTCGATTGTTATAGATGCTCCACATAATACAACTAAAGCAAACAATTAATAGAATCCGATTACAAGTCAAAGTGTACAATCAATAGTTAAGCAAGGAGTGACAGATCGCAATTAGCAATCTTTTCTTCCATTGACTTTAACTTTCGTAACACGGGGTGTTACAGCGCCCCCCCCTCGCCGCAGTATGGTGTATGGCGCCCCAGGGCGCTAAAAAGGTGAGGTGGCGGGGTAGCGGGGTGGCGTTAAGCCACACCCCCTAGCCTGACTATCTAATTAATTTAGTTATGCCAAACTTTAAATTCTCTAAACCATGCATATTAATTTTCTTTTAAGTTGCAACCAACTAATTTTCACACATTATAATTTATAATCAAAAAATATTTTAAAAGATGAACATAAAATTAAAATAGTATATTCATCTTTTTTAGGTTTTTATAAAAAAAAAGTTAGTTTATCATATGTTAATCTTTTGATCAACGCTTTACCTTGACTTTTTAAAATTTGTCTCGTACATATCCTCACTATCCCAAATATGCCAAATAACCGACTTTTAGAGTTGAACCGGTATTTTCGATACAAGTACTGATTGATACCAAACTTATTAAACTTAAAAAATAAAGAGAATGACAATTATTATAATATTTTATTATAATATAATATATAGAAGATTACTGTTCAAAACTTTCCTTTTTAACATATAGGGTAATGACCTCATTAATTATTTTCTCCATTATACCATTTATTTTATGTTTTACAAACTTTTCTACTTCTACCATCCTATTTTGCATTTCTTATAAAGTGACTATAATTCTAAAAAACTAGCATTATAAACCATCGTAGTATCAAGATTGGAATAAAAACAGTTTAACATGTTACCTCAAAAACCAATGGGATGGTGGTTCGTTGACAAAGACAAAACTTTTAAACATCTGAGTGTGAGAGGAGAAGGTCTTGAGTTTAAGTCTCACAAACAACATGAATTACAAGAAATTTGTCGCTAAAAACATTTTACCTCAAATGGCGAAAACAATGGTAAGAAACTCAAGTGTCAAACCAACGTTAAGAAAAGTCACCATCATGATTGTTTTTTTTTTTTTTTTTTTTTTTTTGAACGGTAAATTTGGATTACTGACGGACCACTGGAGTATCATCGTGCCACCAGAGGAACCACCCGATCATATCCATCTCCACTAGGCATAATGCCACACAAATTCAGGAGGAAACCTAATAAACATGGGAAAACCCCCCCTTGTGAGAATCGAACCCAGGACCTATTGGTCCCAAAGCCTTATCTCACCACCAAAATGCCACTAGGCTATAAAGCCATGGGCCACCATCATGATTGTAATAGCAAAAATGAAACTCAAACTTCTGGGTATGATTGTAACGATGATGTTCATATATGAACCCTAAAATGGTAGCCTGGCTGCGATAAAGGAGCTCATGTTTTCTAATTAGTTTGAACTAGTTTTTGTCTCGCCCACGTTGAGGGGCACTAAGCCATATATTTCTCTCTCATAACATGTACGTCTGTGTTTCAGTTACTTGTACATACTAATCATAACACGATCTCAAAAAAAGTATTTCATCAAGTCAACCAATTAAAACAAAACACTATCATACTTTTACTAAAAAAACTAAAACGATAGAAAGACAATAATTTTAAATTGTGGACAAAACTGTAATTTTTCAGGACAAATGAGCGTGTGCTAAACAACTGCCTGACACGAATAAAAATAAAACTGAGCCAACCAATTAAAACAAAACACTATCATAGCTTTTGTAAAAAAAACTAAAACAATGGAATGACTGTAATTTTACATTGGTGGCAAAATCGTAATTTGACTAGGAGAAAAGAACAAAACTAATGATAAAACTGTAAATTTAAATGGGGGCAAAATCGTAATTTAGATGGACCAATGAGAAACCTTCATGAGAATTGTAGTGTATATAAATATAAATAAATACTAAAGTTTAGGACCATAAACGACATGTAATTCTAGAACCTTGAAACGTTGATCCGAGTATTGATATAGGATAAACTCATAAATTATAATGATCCATTTAGGCTATTTTAATTTGTGTGTGTTTAGTCTACTTTTAGAGTAAATTACGTTTTTAGCCCCTGTGGTTATATCACTTTTACTATATTAGCCTAAAATAAGAATTTTTAACATATCTGCCCCCATGGTCTCTATAACTAACCATTTTGGCCCCTAAGTCTAACCATTTTAGCCCCCATGGTCTCTATAATTAACAATTTTGGCCCCCATGATCTCTAGACTTAGGGGCCAAAATAGTTAGTTATAGAAACCATGGGAGCAAATATGTTCAAAATTCTTATTTTGGGCTAATATAGTAAAAATGATATAACCACAGGGGTCAAAAACGTAATTTACTCCTACTTTTATCTATAATAGTCTACTTTTATCTATAAGATTCGAAGTAATTGTAAATTTTTCGAAACAAAATTTACTAAGGAAATAATAAATACACTACAACACAGTAAAGTAGAATAATACTAATGTTACAATAAATACACTACAACAAAGTAAAGTAGAATAATACTTATGTTACTTAGTGCTAACGTGGGGCTAACTCATTTGGTAAAGGTATTTGTCTCTTAAAGAAAAATCTGAGATTTAAACTTTGGCAAAAAGAATATTTTGTATTATTTAATATAAAGTGGAGTAGAGTAACATTTGTCGTTCAAAGAAAAAAAATACCTATGCTACGTGTAAACTATAGTTTAACTATTATTGCTCTGCTTCAACTACTCTTGTTGTTCGCACACTTTACACTTTAAAAGCTATTTGAATCGGATCCCACAAGTTTCATATAGAAAATAACTATTTCTTAGTTATTTTTATCATAATTTTGTATACAACTCTTATTATGTGAAAGTACATTTAATGGGTATTCGTTGAATAAAAGCTATATAAATGATTGGCTCGTTAGTCTACTCAAACTTTTACCGAGTGAGTATCAAGTAACTCAGAAACAACTTAGATCATCTGTAGTGGTGAGTGAAACAAATGTCTCACCCTTGTGCATGAATTGACATGTGGCATATGTGACATTATGGAATGTGAAGTAAAAAAGGGGTGTAGTGGTATAACCCCCCATAACGCCCATTCAATCGTTACCCATTTCTATTTTCTAATTCCCTATTGGCGTATTCTATTAAGTTTTTTATCATCGGGCGTTTCAAATAAAACGCCCAACAAAAAAATTGCAAAAAAAAAGCACCCAGTGGACCGATTATGATGGCATGAAGGGACGTTTTTAGGGAAAAAACGCCTAAAACCTCCTCTACTAGTACTACGAGTGTTCTTATCTAATGTGAAGCGCACAAGCACCATGATTTACTACAAATAAAAAAGAGAGATTATTTAAAACAAAAAAACATTAACAAGAATCCACCCTTTATTTATGGCTGAGTTCATTGCTCCATTAAATAACTTTTGTTTCAGAAGCTGTACATATTGCATTGCCTGGTGTACATTTCCCACTATATATATCTCTCCTCTGTCTTCTACAACTTCCATAACACATTCACAACACACAACTAATACAACATAAACTCACAGTGAAGAAATGGGATCATCTGAAGCTTCATTGTGGAGGTTTGATTCACCATTGATATACTTATTTGGAGGAATATCTTTCATACTTGCTCTGATAACAGTAGCCTTGATAATTCTAGCGTGTTCTCAACGGAAACGGCGATTGGCGGCGAGTGGCGATATCGAAACTGGTGATGATGCGCATAAGCCGGCGACCGCGGCTTATAACGGTTGTGATGGGGCGGATTATGGCCCCAAAATTGTTGTGATTATGGCCGGAGATGATGTTCCGACGTACTTAGCAACACCCGCCGACACCCATGTTTCTAAGTAATAACATCTTGTTGTCAGTTCTTCGGTAATATTAATTCCGAGGAACAAAAATTTTGAGACATCAATTTTGTTTTGTTTTTTTGGGTTTTCGGGAATACATATGTTAGATGAGTTGTCAACCAATTTTGTTTTGTAATAATAGTACGGTGTGTTTCTCCGAGTGAAGAGGGTCGTACGAACGGGCGGTTTGCCGTTTGCAGAGGAAGACTGTTTCTTTTGATAGCAATCTAATCTACTTCTAATTCTACACAACTAATGTTTATTGCGTGACTCAAATCTTCAACCTTTTGAAACTGGACATAATTTTACGCATCGTGATGCCACTAACCAAAATCATTTGGTGAGAAAGACTTTATTGGTGGATTAAAAGACCAAAAAAGGAGAAAGCATGTCGTGAGCGTGATCACGAGGTTCTATAACCTAGAGATATTGAATTTGTATTTGTATTTTATAGGTTATTAATACACGTTATTTAATTCGAATTCAATTCAAATACCAAATTAATTGGTTACTTGCTATTGCCAGCCTTCTAACAATCTTATTACAAGATTTAACAAAATTTAGAGTGTGTTTAACTTCGTCTTATATCTTCATTAGAACTTTAAGAAATCGATACTTATAATTCACTTTTGAGTTTGGTGTTTTAAAATTAAAAGTATCATAAAAATAATTATTGTCTAGATTAATGTTTCACTCAAACATGTATATAATTTTTTTTTTTGAGGTAGTTGTGAAGTATTTAGTGTTTAAAGAGCAGTGTTAAAACATATCAAGTCACCATAATCGTCCATCCACTGTCCAATAATATGATTATCTTTACTAATAAGATATAACTAGCAATAACACCCGCGCGCGTTGCGGCGCGGGTACATCGCAAACATCGAATGGATTAGTCCAAACATTATGTGATGTGTTAACCATATGAAAACGTGCATTTCGACATATCATAGAAAACATAACAGGTATAACAGAAAAATTGACATGTATAATCGAAAGAGATTAATTAGAACTTTTGGAAATAAAGGGAAAAAAAGAAACCACAATTTGACTCCACTCGGTTCGAAACAAAATTTGCGAAACATTCATATAATAAGCAAGTAAGCATATTATATTTGACCTCACTCATTTCCCAAAAAAGGTTTACTTTGAAACATACACCAACTCGAATTTATACCAAAACGTACATATAAATATGGACGTAAAAATGTTTTTTAAACAAAAGCATATTATATTTGATCTGACTTATTTCCAGAAAAAAGTTTATGTCGAATAGAGAAAATCGAATTCATACCGACACGTACATAAAAATATGCACTTAAAAATAGTTTTTTTTAAGTAAAGGAAGTATAAGGGTAAACTTAAAACAAATTATTTTTAGTTAAAAATTCAATAGGTTAAACATATGTGTAAAAATGTGCCAAGTAGCCCAATGCCACACCACCACCAACAAAAGAGCTCGTAAAATAAAATAAATAAAGAGACTAAAAATAACTTTGAACGAAAAACAGACGTAAAGTCATTGAAATGCGAAGAAATTAGACTGAAATGTAAAACGTAGAAAGAAAAAACTAAGTCAATTTAGGACCCGCACATTAGAACGAACTTGTCAAACGAAGCATAATAGATGTGTTGCGACGGCCCTGTCAAATAGGAAAAGCAGACAAAAAACATTGAACCATACACACACGTTGCAGCGTGTTGACTCACCAAATTTTGAACGAAACGTAGAACAAAAAACTTGTAAAAGATGAAAAGTATAGAGGACTAAAGTTGAAAATAAAAAAGTGTTGAGGTTAAATTGTAAATAAATAAAAAAAAGTTAAATGAAAAGATAAAAACTTTAAATGGAAAATGAAAATGAAAATGAAAATGAAAATGAAAATGAAAATGAAAAATAAAAGAAATTTTTTTTTTGAAAATCACCCCATGCACATGGTACAACTAATAATGCAAGAAAAACTTGCTTATTTATAGTATAAAAATGGGAAAAAAGCTATAGTTCTCAAAACGTATGATTTAATGGGAAATAAACTATCGTTCTCAAAGTAAAAAAAAAATGAGTAAAATGCCAAAATGGTCCATGAATTTAGGCCATTTTTGCCACTTAGGTCAAAAAATAAAACTTTTTTATATCTAGGTTCCGAGGTTTCATGTTTGTTGTGATTTTAATTCAATTAACAAAGTGGGTTAGAATTTTTTTTGTAAATTTATCCCTTTTTTTGTCTTTTTCTTCATTTAATTAAAATATATTATGGCATATAATGACGATTCTACCTTTCATTTAAATGAGGAAACTGACAAAAATGGGAGAAGTTAACAGAAAATTCTAACTCAGTTTACCAATTTAATGAAAATGACAACAAAAATGAAACATCAGAGACTCATATATAAAAGGTATCATTTTCAGACTAAAGTGGGCTAAACTCAGAGACATTTTAGCATTTTACTCTAAAAAAGTTCTATTACGAATCCTTGTCTGCTCAAAAAAAAAAAAACCTTGTATGTAAAAGAAAACTATCTTGAACAAAATCCGGTTCCATTAAAATTAAAATATAATCATTAGAGAAATGTTCATATAGTTAAGATTATCACTATATTCTTTTTCAGTTGTGCCCATTATAAGTTTATTGGATTTTTTTCAAGATGATATAGTACGGAGAAAGTTATATAGATATCCAAATCCAAAGCTAAATATTATTATAATATTTTATAATAGTATGCTTCTCTTTATAATGGACATTTGTTGAAATGTGCTAAAGGGCATAGTACTTGTTTGGTGCAGGAATTTTCCAAGTATAATACATTTTATATCAGTTAATTTTTATCGGTTACTTTAAATTCTTATTATACCAGCTTTTGCCTGTGGAGCATATTTATTCCTTTTTTTATCCTTTAATTTAAATATTTTTCCCATCTTCATTTTTTTCAAAGAAATAAAAGTGTGTTCCTTTAAATTGTCACTGATGGCAAAATGGATCAAGAATGCACAAAGACTTACTTAGTAATCATATATTTTTCATAACTCAACTATAAAATCTAAACAATATATATATATATATATATATATATATATATGACTTAAACAAGTGTTGAATTTTACAGCGCAATTTAGAACACTAATATGTTTTCTAGTACAAATAGGGTTTTCATAAGTTAAGATAGTAAATTCAGATGATTGGAACTTAAAAAATGAATTGGCCTTTAAACAACAAATTCACTACTCTAAAATCTTATGGGAATTGCCCTTTAATAATCTCAACTAAAGGTCATTGGTTATTGACAGTCTCATCTTTGAATATTCCCCCCATCAGTTCCACCTTTCACCTATTTTTCTTACACCGGTCCCCCGTTAAATTACAAACAGATTTTTTAGGGTTTTTGATCAGAACAACGATACAAGTCCATTGATGTAAAACTTACCTCAAAATGGTGCTCCAATTGATTTTTGTTAATTGGAAATTTAAACACCCGAATAGAAGCGTCGTTTTCATCGTTTACCGTTTCGAGGTAAGTTTTACATCAATGGACTCGTATCGTCATTTTGATCAAAAGCCGTAAAAAAGCTGTTTTTAATTTGGAAAAAAAATAACTCCGTTAAGTATTTTAACGGGGGACCGGTGTAGGAAAAATAGGTGAAATGTGGGACTGGTGGAAGGAATATTTAAAGGTGAAACTATCAATGGCCAATGACCTCTAGTTGAGATTATTACAGGCAAATTCCCCAAAATTTTATTTATTGATAACACATGATTTAGTGTTTCTCTTATAATTATAAAATTTAGAATTTTCATATATTTCATAATATATAATTAAGCATAAATATTAATTATAATCCATGGAATTTATATACGTAAATTGGATTATGATAATACAAACCGTACATCTTAGTAACCGATAGTAACTCACACTAGCAATAAGACCATTGATGGCATAACTTTCACTTTCGTTGCCAATGACAATCTCACTCTATCAGATTAGTAACTTTGTATGTTCCAAACTTTCGTACGTGTCGTTTTAAAACAATTTACAACACTTTGATTAGGATTAAATCCCATCAGTTATTCATCCGGGTACAAAAAGTTACTTTTATGTTAGAGTGGAATTCGCATTAACAATGACATTGAAAATTAGGACCATCATTAAGGTTGAGAGTTGTAGTCTAAGGGCGCTAGGGGCCTTCACCGAGGAAAAAACCACCACCTGCCGTCACGCCACCTACCTGGCGACCACCAGCCATAACCCGGGGTGGTCCATCATCAGGTACCCCTGCAACACACACATCTATCTCTCATCTGCAACAAACACAAACATATCGGTAAACATCACCCCAGGGGCGGACCTGTAGTGTAAACGGGCGTAGCCCGGGCTACGGCTCAAGTTTTTACGAGTAGTGTAAAAAAAATTTCCGATTTTTATACACAGGACACCCCTGAACAAGTACGAGGACACCCCTAAAAAATTTTGGGATACCCCTGAGTTGAAGGTCTAGTTCCGCCACTGCATCACCCGATTCACATACTAGAAACCCCCTACTCAAATCGCCAAGGAGGGTGTTATCGGTGGGTAGGAGATACTAGATGACACTCGAGTGGCTTAATGGTGGGCACGTGTGTAGATTTGAGAATATATAGAATTAGTGTGTGTTAGTTGTTCTTAAAAAAGAGTGTCGTTAATCATGTTACCGTAGACATTATCATCAACTAATAACTAATATTTTGGATTGTTATAATTCAATTCGTCATTTATTTGAAATTAATACATGTGTTATTTATTATTTCTTCATATTTACTTTTACTTTTTTTTTTCTTTTGATGTGTTATTATGTCTCTTTTAAGAATACTACGGGAATATTCTTTTTTAGGTATGAACTTTAAATGGTTGTGAATGAAATTTGGCAAAACCTAGGAATGCACACAGTCGAATTAATGTCAGTGGACGCAGCTAGTCGACTCCGCTTCTGGCGTCATCTATTTTCTGTTGTGCACAGCCTTCTTATATTTTAGATCATTTGACTTTCATTTTTCTTTCGTACATCTTTTTATTTGCCAACAGTTTACCCCACTTAATTACTTTATATTCAAATCGACTTTGATTATTGTTAGATTGGTGGGGTATGGGACGTGGGTTATGGCTTTGAAGGGGGTTTAACGCCGGCTACACCACTCCGGCTCGACGTTGACGTTGATCTTGGTGTTGACCGCTTGGCGTGCGTATTCTGTCTGACGTGGGGTGAGGGGCTGGGTGATGTGACGGGCTGTGGTTGGCTGGTTCAAAGTAGCCGTTGTCAAACGGCTACTTTAAAAAAATTTACATATTAAACAAATATATAAATACTCACCAATTTTTTTTTTTAAAATTTTTACCACTTCTTTACTTATTCTATCATATCTCTTTATTTTTTTATAAAACCAACCTACAACATCCTACAATATTATTGTTTTAAGTTTTATTATAATTTATTATAATGTTTATAATATTATTTGTGTCTACAATATTATTGTTTTAAGTTTTATAAACAATATTTTTCATAATGTTTACAATATTATTGTTTTAAATTTTATTATAATTTTTTATGGAGTAACTTTTATGTAGTTTTTAATTTTATGTTTTTTTTTTAAATTTTGTTTGTGGTTTTTTAGAAGATTCTATGTAACCTCTTATTTTAATTAGTGTGTTATTTTTACTAAATGAAATTTTTAATACTTTAAAAAAAAAAAAAATACACATGGCTGGCCACGCCCAACTAAGCGACGCCCTACCATACCTCTAGTTTTTAAGTATTAGTTTGTGGATCCCACCCTCGCCACGTCTCGAGCAATGCTCCAAACCAAGCCTCTTCACACTGCATAGTCTTACAACAATTCAGCATACGATGAGCGTGTAATATAGATTAAATCCACGAACTTAACCAATATAATAAAATTTGGGTAAAGTTGATTTAATTAAGGAAATCCGTAGTGATATCCTAAAAAGTGGATAGCGCCCTATCACATAAGCAAGAGTCGTTTCACTAAAATATAATCACCAAAATGGGTACCGGTTTCACTAAGATTAGAGGGTATGGTGATGGTCCTCCAAGGGAGGATGATCCGCCACGTAGGCGCCACATCATAGTCCTCCCAAGATGGTCCATCCCACAAAACTAGAGGGTATGGGAGGATGGTCCTAGATGATCCTACCCCACAAAACTATGTACAAGTATTAATGCCTAATGTACAAATCTCATTCACAAACAAACAAACAAACAAAGCTGGGCCCACCATTTGGATCGTCCTGAACGTCGACATCTCGACGCTGAAGACGGAGGGGGGCGGGATGGAATGACGCCGACGCCGATGGAGGACGGACCAGGACGGAGGTCCATACCGTGCAACCTAACAACTTTAACAAAAATAATGTTGAAAATAAATAAATAGTTGTGAAGCATTAGGTTTCTATTGGCTCAAACAATTAAATGGGTGAGATGTTAGACCGTGGGGTATGGTGGGGCTTGGGTTGGGGCATTAGTTGACATGTGGCTTGGGGGCGGACATGGGGCGACTCACATTCAACACGGTATGGTGGGGCGGGGGTTTGGGGCGTGGGTTTGGTGGGTTTCGCTGGGCTGACCCGCTGGACGGTTTGTTTTAAAACAACAAATTTAATTTTTTTAATATTTTTAAATAAAGAAAATTACATAAAAAAATTCCTAACGTTTATATTTGTTTTTTATCTCTTCTCTCATCTCCAAGACTAGTTGCAACTCGTTACCCTGTAGGTGATCAATCGGCTGGGATAGAATTTTCAAATCATCCCGTCTTTGTTTCAAGGCATCTCGAGCGGCATCTCTAGCTTATTTGCTCTTTCGTTGTTCTGCCCTTTGTTGTTGGAAGACGTTGAATGTATCTAACTTGCATGCAATGTCATCCAACTGATCGATGTATATTCCCCTACGCGAGCCCGAACTCCCAGCTGAAGGCGATGCCGTACCAGAGCTTGATTTTTGAACACGCCTTTTTGCGGCATCTCTTCCATACTCAGGCTGGTTTGGGCTTGGCGAATCATCCAAAAGGTCCTCAAACTCTTGCATTTTGAGATTGTTGAAACCAACCCCTCGCCAATGCAAGTTCTTCAGGAACGGTCCATTTTAGTTGTTTTCGTTTGACGGTTTCGAGTGCTTTATCCGCCTCGGTTTTTTTCTTATGGCTTCTCTTTTTGATGGGTTTCGATGCGGAAGGACCATCGCTGGGTGGTTGAGTTTCGGGGACGGTTTCGTTTTGTGAAAGGTCGATGGAGGTTGGTGAAAGGTTAATAGGCGATTGTGTAAACGGGGTAGGTATCGAATCGTCGGTGTGTGGGAAGTTAGTAAACACACGATTCCCGATATACGATGCATAACTCGCTTCAACAGGCATAGAAGAGTGTATGAAAAATGGACGAGGCATTGGACGATTGGGTGGTGGGCTAGGATTATTTTCTTGGAATGCAAACGGGTTGCTCGGGTCATAAGCAAGGTTATGAGGATGCATTTTTTCGTTTTGTAGGAGGAGAATTGAAGATGATTATGGAAGATGTGGTTGAATGTGGTAAAAATGGAAGAAAAATGTGAGTTTTATAGTGAAAAAATATTTTTTTTAAGATAGCCGTTGGCCAACGGCTACTTTGGTTTGTCCAGTGAGAGCCCACCATGTCAGCTTGGCCAGACCGCCCCACGCCCGGCTTGAAACTCAAGCCCCAAGGGCCACGCCCCAACCCAAGCCCACCCGGGGTGGTGGCTTGGGCGTTTTACCCCAACCCACGCCCCAACCTGTAACAACCCGCACTTTCGCGTGCTGTTACTACTCGTTATACTCGTTATGCCTAGCACCAGAGATTCGGATCATAATGTACCTATATCGCATATATCGCTAAATCGCAGTATTTTCACATATTATCGCATACTTTGTCCCTATCACATCACAATGCACTTGCTGACAACCACGAAGATGTCGAGTGAGGACCAATTCTACACTCCTTGATAGCCGTGATGTGTCGCAGTGCAACTTATTACTTAAAACACATTAACGTACATGATGACATTGAGAGAGGACCTATTCTACCCTCCTTGATGACCGTGAAGCGTCGCAAAGTAATCGCATATTCGAAACGAAAACCCGGTTATTGTATCGCAACCTTGAAATATGGATATGTATATACGACCCTACATAGCCGATCGAACAGGCCAGCCGATCGGGCAGCCCAGCCGACCGGACTGCAGCCCGTCCGAACGGGCCGGCATCCGATCGGATTAACATTCACTTCTTGTTTATTTCGCTACCATTTAACGCGCTCTCCAACGCTCACGCAATCAATCTAAAATCAGGGTAATCTCAAACACTTTCCCGCCAACCCAACTAAGTTGTGTTAGCACGCCGAATACGCACTGTGAGTATACCCGACCCCTTTTTAATCGCATTTTTGGGTGTAACATACGTTCATAATAAATCGAACTTATCAAACGAATTATTCAATCAAACTATTTATCACTTGCGAATGACTGTTATGCATATTTATACGTGATGCTAGTTACATATGCGTTAGGACTTATACTCGCGAGGTCCCGCCTTAACTAGTATAGTACTATAGTACCCGACGGGGTCTAGTTAGGATGAATAGCAATCGCGATCGAAGCTCGAGTGACTTAGCTGGTAGTATCTGTCTTATGTGCATATATGTTGAGGTATCTCGTTTATGTATTTGGTAATTCGCAGCACTTTTAAATCACTTTTAATCTATTTTCGCTACTATCAAAACTTGTATTCTCGCCAATACTTTTGTATTGACGTTGTTTTAACGTATGTTGCAAGTTTAGATCGCAGACTACATCAAAACAAGCAAGGAAGTCTAGAAACCCACCTCAAATCTAGGCTGTCGGATTTGAATTGTTCGAGAGAACAGGAAATCTGTGATGACTTATGTGATTGTATTATTTGTTAGTATGGGATAATGAATGTAATAAATATTATCGCAATATAGTTGTTATGGATTCTCTTGAGCAATCTGATTCGCCTAGTGTCGCGCCCCAATGATTCCGCCATCGGTTGGGGTGTGACAGATTGGTATCAGAGCCATAAATATAGGGAATTAGGCAAGACTCGACCTAGTCCGGGTCGACGTCTTAGAAATTGACCTAGTCTATAGTCTAAGTACCAACAGGTCGACTCGTACAAACCCAGTAGGGTTTGTATTGAGCCTACTTGATACTCTCGATCGAAATTGCTAAAAAACTACAACTTTGTGTGAACATCGCATACTACAGCTTCACACGAAGAAGCCTTTCCTAAGGCTGAAATACTACTTAGCCTTTCCTAAGGCTGACACAATGCACACGTTTTCGAAAATACTCGCATAACGAAACCGAGTGATCCAGTCGAGACCAGGTGTGAAAACCAAGAACTCTTGATGAGATCGCTCACTCAGCGCATTTTCCAGCACGAGAATCTTTCATCGAGCTAGGAGTGACATCTACATCTCGACGAAAGACTCCATTTCGACTTCTAGTGGAACTCACGAAGTTATTCGAGGAGTATAACCACAAATAGGAACGAAGTTGTTAAGTCAGGGGTGAAACCAGTATCTTAATAAACTGGTCCACTCTCAAAAATGGGTTTCGAAAAGCTCTCACCAAGGACTCAGCCATAACTATGACTCTAGCCACGCGATGATTAGAAGGACGAATGCCATGAGCTGCATCCCAGTGGAAGCATAAGTCGTTTAGGTCAACGCGCGTGCACGAACTTGTTGAGTATAGTTGGGTTACCTTGGGTAGTCGACGCCTAAACACCCGAGGCACTCCGATTATCTTACTAAGCCTACGACTCGCCGGTTTTACGCTTTGATGAACTTAGTTACGCTGTATGTGTTTATTTTAGGGTTTATCAATTTTCGCTCCCTGTTTTACAAAACGCACAACTTGCACAGCCATCGCAATCTAAAACGAAAACCGAATATTCGCAACAAAACAAATAATTACTCGCCTACGCTCTCGCTCTCTCTCCCACGCATCGCGTCCTCGCGTACTCTACCTCGATATGTGTGTATAAGTGTAAACTACAACTATCTATATCTAAATACAAACAAGTCAATATGTGAGGACCTAGGAAATTTCGTGTCTCCTATGTGAAATCTATTTATATTGCACGCTACAAGTTTTGGTCGCGCTCAATCGCATCGCAAACTCAAAAATCATTATGATCGAATCTCATTCCAAGTCTCTCTGTCTAGATGCCTTCCAACGACTTTGCTTCGAGAATGACAGCTAGGAGAAGAGCCAAATGAAGTGCCGAGAAGAGGATTGCCTCACTTGTGGTCAAGGAAGTGGCCAAGGTCATTCCTCAAATTGTCGCTCAAGTGCACTCTCTCAGCAACTCTCGAACCACGGAAGACTCTAAGACGGAAGCGCCGCAATCACCTTTCCTCTACAAACACTTCAAAGCCTGTGATCCGATGGAATTCACAGGTGAAGGAGGTGTGTCCCAACTACTCCAGTGGTTCGATTCTATTGATGTTACCCTTCGACAGAGTGGGTGTCCCGATAGTTTCCGTACTACTTGCGCAACCGGAGTATTTCAATCGCGAGCACTCAACTGGTGGACCGCCGAACGCAACAAACGTGGGATCTCCATAGCTTACGCTCTCTCTTGGGATGAGCTGAAGGAGCTCATGAAGAAAGAGTACTGCCCCCCTCACGAAATCCAGAAACTAGAAAACGAATTCTGGAGAATCAAGCAAATCGAAGGTGACAATGCTGGCTACACCGCAAGGTTCAAACAGCTTAGCGTAATCTGCCCAAGTCAAGTCAACACTTCAGAAAAACCCATTCCAAAGTACATTCGCGGCTTGCCTGAGTGTGTGGGTGATTTCGTCGAAGCTGTAAGACCTACTACCATCGAAGAAACCAATCGAATGGCCGCAGAAATCAATGACAAACGAGTCTTGGACGGATTCTTCTCCAAGAATCCTGTCAAATAAGCTCATCAAGCAATCATCATAAATTCTTCTGACGACTCCTCCAACAAATCTACCAACGATTCTTCTGAAGAATCCACTGACGATGTCTCCAGCGAATCATCAGACGAATCCGACAACGACACCTCATCGGAGGATCGCAACGAGCTCAACCGTAAGCGAAAGGAACCGAGCGTGGATGAAATTCCAAACCCCACTCCGCTACAAATTACCCCCGTTCTGGTGAAGCGCGCCTACACCGGAAGCCATCCTCAGTGTCTCATGTGTACGTATCATCACCCACCAGGAACTAGTTGTCGTTATTGCGACAATTGCAACTGGTATGGTCACTTTACCCAGAACTGCCGCACAAGACCGCAGCCCTGAGGAATTTCAGCAACAACCGCATTCTCCGCAGAAGTCCTCCACAGCAACGTTATTTTGTTTCTAATGTTGTTGTAATAATACGACTTATCGCCGTCAATCTCTTTTATGTGTGGAACTTATCCTAACACTCGACGCATGTGGATTCTATTTTCTCTCTTATACTCGCGCACAATCTAAATGCTAGCACTATGTACTATATAATGTATTTTACCCCTATTATGCGTTCTTGAGATAAGGTACGATAAACGTGCAAGAATCGAGTTAATCACGGGTGCACATGGGATTATTTTGGTTAGTGCATGGAGATCGTAGTGAATTTCAATGATGCCTTTACGTTCAGGGGATGGTTAAGCGCGGTGGATACGCCGCTGGTACTTCCTATAGTTAAGCGTCTTGACCATGTCTGACGAAGTGTGACACCTATTCACGGAACAGAGGCGCATGGTTGGAAACATGACGGTGTTTCGCTGTGCCAACCGAAGTTTTGTGAAGAAAGTGCCATGTGGAGTTGGAACGTAGACCTATTATACTATTGTGGTTATTTTCGACACACTAAACTATACTACATCGCAAGGCGTAACAATCTCAATCACAACCCAAAGCGTGTACTCGCAAGACTTTTCGTAAGTCAACACGCTCGCAATCGCATTATCGCTAGAATCTATCTCGCAACTCGCAATCGTATATTATGTGTCTCGCGCTATCGCTTATTGTGTGTTCTCAATCTCAAACGCTTATTACGTGGCTCGAAATCGCAATCGCATATTGTTCGTATCTCGCAATCTCTACCGCTGGCTATCGCTTGTTGTGTGAATTGCTATCGCTTTTGGTGTGTTCTTGCTTAATCGCTTATGTGTGTGTGTATCGCTTATTACGAGTGTATCGCTCTATCGCTTATCGTTACCGTGTGTCGCTTGCTGGGAATCGCGTATCGTGAATCGCTTGACGAGTATCGCACATCACTCGTTGCTTCACGCCGTAACGCCTCTCGCACCTAACTCATCGCTTCGATATTCTCATCGCCTATCGCCATCGTTATTTGTGTTATCTGTGTTAGCTGTGTTATGTTAGCACTCATGACCTCGCTTCACGGGACGAAGCTAATAGGGCTAAGACACGGTGGTGTTTCAGCCGTATCAGCGGACCTTCGTGGAAAAAAAGCCATGAGGGTTAAAGGTAGTTAAAAATTGTGGTGTCATTAAATCTAATCGAATCGCATGTCTCCATCGCTCGCAACGCATCGACTGTCACCTATCACTCAACGGTTGTTGCTATCGCTCCTCGCTCTTCGCTTGTCGTTTATCGCCCTTCACTTATCGTTGCCGCTTCCGATTAGTGTGATATGTTGTGTCATCAATCGATTGTTACCTCACTTGTATCGCTGAACTGAGTTCGAAAATGACTTCATCACTCAGTTCGCCCTTACAAGACTTAATCCAACCCTTTCTTGTTGGGATCAAGTCATCGCAATTCTGTCTGTACTATGTCGACGCGGATGACACTGCCTCACGGGACGGAAGCCATATGAATAAAAGCATGGTGGATACGCCGCTGGTATTTCCTATATATAAGTGTTTTAGCCATATTGTGGAACTTCCGTGGGAAGGTGCCATGCGGGGCCGACCGTAAAATTAAATTTTTGGTATAATTAAAAGGCTTGGCTTACACAAATTTTAAACTTCTCTTTTCTTACAAGACTTTTCCTATAAAACTTTCCAAAACCTTTGTACAAAACGAGATTTTCTTGAGACACCAGTGTGACAATCGACCCAAGTCAACGCCGTGGGGCGAGAAAATTTCGTAAAATGAGTTTAGTCACTTAAAGATCTTTTAGTAACCTAACAAACCTTTCTCATCGTGCTGGTGTGAACAACGCTAAAGTTAACGCCGCACCGTGAGAAGATTTTCATAAGCAAGTTTTTCCTAATTAATCGACTTTTCAGAAATTTAAAACGCTCTCTAATCGCTTTCGGTGTGTGTTATCGTCTTTTGTCCTGCAAATCGCCCTACTCACTGCTATCGTCGGTTATCGCAACACTCTCGCTCGTCGAATTTTAATCGATCGCTCGCTTATCTAGACGCTTTTAAATCGCTACTCTTATTCGCATAAACTCTTGCAACCCTACCGGTGGATTAATTTCGGGATGAAATTTCCTAAAGCAGGGGAGACTATAACAACCCGCACTTTCGCGCCCTGTTACTACTCGTTATACTCGTTACGCCTAGCACCATAGATTCGATTCATAATGTACCTATATCGCATATATCGCTAAATCACAGTATTTTCACATATTATCGCATACTTTATCCCTATAACATCACAATGCACTTGCTGACAACCACGAAGATGTCGAGTGAGGACCAATTCTACCCTCCTTGATAGCCGTGATGTGTCGCAGAGCAACTCATTACTTAAAACACATTAATGTACATGATGACATTGAGAGAGGACCTATTCTACCCTCCTTGATGACCGTGAAGCGTCGCAAAGTAATCGCATATTCGAAACGAGAACCTGGTTATTGTATCGCAACCTTGAAATATGGATATGTATATACGACCCAACGTGGCTAAATTACAATAAATAAATAAATAAAAATGTGGATGAGAATGTGTAACCAAACTATCGCAACGCCTAACCATAGAAACGGAACGCCAAAACTCAACTCGTCGGAGGTGTGTGATCGAATGGCATCTCGATCGGAGAGTCATCCAATCGGACAGCCGTCCTATCGGACAGGCCATCTGATCCAACTCACCACTCCACCTCCTTTCTCCTCCTCTTTGCCTATAAATACCCCTCAGTCACATCAAGAACACTTGATGTGACTGCTACTGTCCGACCAGACGCTCCAACCCCTTCATCTCTCGATTTCTCGCGATTCCTGTATGTTTTCAACTCAAATCTTGTACTTATTTGATCTACACGCACTCCTTCACCTTTCTATCTTTTAAATCTCAACTTTTAACCGTGAAATCAACGGATTTGAGGTGTTCTAGGGTGATGTCATCATGAAGTTCTTATGAACTTCAAGCTTTGGCCTCATTCCACCAAGAACCACTCAGATCCAAAGGATTTCCACAAATTTTCCCACAGATCTACACATAATCATGAATGAAAGGATTGAAAGATGGTTTTCCAACTTTCTTTTAACTCTTTCACACTCAAAGCACTCAAGATCGGTAGAATCGGAGCTTATACCAACCTTCTACTCATTCCTAGTGTCGTGTTGGTTCAAGATCTGATTTCTAACAAAGAGACGACCAATTTCGGGTTAAACATGGAAAAACCGTCAAGAACGGCCAGATCTGATGGAACGGGGTGGTTCCCGGCCTTTAGAACAAGTCAGACTTGATGGAATTTCAGTTATTTAGCACGTCACAACATCGTCTTGACCAAAACCGCCGAAAAACCTTCAACTTGTCAACAACAGCTGGACAGGCCAGCCGATCGGACAGGCCAGCCGATCGGGCAGCCCAGCCGATCGGACAGGCCAGCCGATCGGACAGGCCAGCCGATCGGGCAGCCCAGCCGACCGGACTGCAGCCCGTCCGAACGGGCCAGCATCTGATCGGATTAACATTCACTTCTTGTTTATTTCGCTACCATTTAACGTGCTCTCCAACGCTCACGCAATCAGGGGCGGACCTATATAGAAAAGTACGGGTTCCCAAGAACCCATTCGGTTTCGAATTATTAGTAGAAAACTATATAAAAAATAAAAAGTGAACCCATAAATAAATTATGTAGTGAACCCATAACAAAAAATGTCAGGTAGTCCACTGGTTTGGAGCTTGCTTTCCATGCCTATGTTTGCGAGTTCGAATCCCGGCCCAAGCATGATATTTATATCTTTTTTGTAATAAAACCTGATCATAGATCTTTTTTGTAATAAAACCTGATTTAGGTTTCTTATTCAAACAACTTGTGATTTGTGGTTTTCGTAGGATAGTTATTTGATTTGATATGAGCTTTGTCTCTTTAGCAATTTTAGTTTTTATGAAACCTGGATTTTGGACTAATGCTAATAGAAATTTGATATGAAATTTAGGTCTTTATTCTGTTCCGTGACCCGACCCGAAAATTATAACGAATGTTGTGAAAATTTGACGACCCAAAAAAGTGAACCCATAAGAAAAAAATCCTGAATCCGCCACTGCACGCAATCAATCTAAAATCAGGGTAATCTCAAACACTTTCCCGCCAACCCAACCAAGTTGTGTTAGCACGTCGAATACGCACTGTGAGTATACTCGACCCCTTTTTAATCGCATTTTTGGGTGTAACATACGTTCATAATAAATCGAACTTATCAAACGAATTATTCAATCAAACTATTTATCACTTGCGAATGGCTGTTATGCATATTTATATGTGATGCTAGTTACATATGCATTAGGACTTATACTCGCGAGGTCCCGCCTTAACTAGTATAGTACTATAGCACCCGACGTGGTCTAGTTAGGATGAATAGCAATCGCGATCGAAGCTCGAGTGACTTAGCTGGTAGTATCTGTCTTATGTGCATATATGTTGAGGTATCTCGTTTATGTATTTGGTAATTCGCAACACTTTAAAATCGCTTTTAATCGATTTTCGCTACTATCAAAACTTGTATACTCGCCAATACTTTGTATTGACGTTGTTTTAACGTATGTTGCAGGTTTAGATCGCAGACTACATCAAAACAAGCTAGGAAGTCTAGAAACCCACCTCAAATCTAGGTTGTCGGATTTGAATTGTTCGAGAGAACAGGAAATCTGTGATGACTTATGTGATTGTATTATTTGTTAGTATGGGATAATGAATGTAATAAATATTATCGCAATATAGTTGTTATGGATTCTCTTGAGCAATCTGATTCGCTTAGTGCCACGCCCCGATGATTCCGCCTTCGGTTGGGGTGTGACACAACCCAAGCCCCATACCCCATAATCTTAGGCAAGGGCGTGGCCTAAAAGACTCTCATGCCCCACTCACAAATGGGGGTTGATGGAAGGGGTGACGGGGTTAAGGTTGATGTTTATTTTGCAATTAATCACGTTTATCTTATAAAAAAAAACATCAACCTCAAAAAAACAATAAACACAGTAGGTTAATAAACAAATTTATTTTAATCAAACAAAAGATAAAATATAAGTAGAAACAAATATAACATAAAATAATTACAAGTTTACTATTTCTTAATTTTTACGATCCAATCGGGTTTTATACGACTTGTAAACTGTAAATCAAACCAATCACAAAACCATACTGATGAATGATTTAAATGATTTTCCGATTATAAACCAAGGGTTAAGATATACTAGAAAGTTTATTTGTGTAGGAAGATTAATTAGGAAGTAATCTTGACCATCTATTTAGTAATCAATGGCTAAGATTAAATGGGTGAAATTGTACGAAAGGAAGGAGACGCGTGAGTTTCTTAAGGGATATTTTAGTCCATCCAAGGCAATAGTTCTTCTCTCCTTCAATCCCCCTTCATTTTTAAAACGTCAATAACTCTTTCATACGACATTATTTTTTTATAAAAATTGCACCAAAAAACGAGTGGTTTTTTATCTTTAAAACGAGTATACTGTTGCTATATTTTTGGAAAAAAAAATCGGAAACCCAGATGCATAAAACGCAATGGATAAAAATCATAAAAATGACTTTTTTTTCTAAAACACAATTGACAAAAAAAAAACATAAAGAAATGTCTTGTTTCTAAAACGTAATTGACAAAAAATATAAAAGAAATGTGTTTTTTCTAAAACGCTATGGACTAAAATAAAAAAATGTGTTCTTTCTAAAATGTAATGGACAAAAAACACAAAAAAATTGTTCTTTTCTAAAACGTAATGGACTAAAACACAAAAGAAAGTGTTATTTCTAAAACGCGATGGGCTAAAAACACAAAAGAAATTGTTCTTTCTAAAATGCAATGAGCTAAAAACACAAAAGAAAGTGTATTTTCTAAAACGCAATTGACGAAAAAACAAAAATATGTGTTTTTTAAACGCAATAGACTAAAAATACAAAAAAATGTGTTTTTCATCCACATTGAACGGGTCGGGGTTCCCGGGCCCCAATGTTTTTTAAAAAATTAGTCGATCCAGCATATTAAATTTTATAAGAACCCCATAAATACAAGTAGGTGGACACCATAAGAAGAAAAGCAAAGCTGGTGTAGTGGTAAACCTCCATGTTTAACAACTAGAGGTCATGGGATCAATCCTCGCATAACTTGTTTTTTTTTTTTTAAATCTAGTTCAAACCTGACCTGACCCGAACGAGGACCGACCCGAAAATTTTAACTTTTTATTATGAAAATTTTGAACACTGAAAAAATGGACCTCATTGAAAAAAGTCTTGGATTCGCCACTGCTTATAAAACACAACTGAAAAGCGCAATGGACTAAAATAGTTTATCATGTGTTATACAACACAATTGAGAAACGCAATGACTTGCAAATTCATTGTGTTATACAATTGTGTTTTAGGAATAACTCTATAATTGTGTTTTTCGATAATAAATAACTATATAACTAACGGACTTCCTGATGATATAATTTTAATTATAACACTTTAATAATCTTAATGCTCTAAAATCAATCAACTTACGTTAGATCCAAATAAAGAGGGATATTTTGGTCCATTCAAATTAATCTTTTACTGATCCTCACTCTATAAACCAAACCATAAACACCATATATATCTATTTTTTTTATTTATATATCTTTAGATCCAAATATACTTTTAACCAATCATGTCATATCCGCTTGATTTTCACCTGTTGTATTCTTCATCAAATAGTATGGTTGTTAAATGTGGCAGCCTGACGACGCTACCAAACCCCTTTCTTAAAATAATATAAACAACAATAAAGCAAAACATAACAAAAATGTGAGCATCATTTGCAAATAAGCCCCTAGTTTTTTCTTTAGTTTCTGTAAAGTTCCTTTTCGAACTTTACCGGCACCAGAAATCGGTCCGGTCCACACATTTGCACTCACCCAGGTCTACTGGCTCACATTTAAGGCCCTTTCAGGATTTTTGGTTGTAAATCAATGTGAGTAGCCCTACTTTCCCCACTTTCAGCTATCCTTTTTTTAGGATCCGCGTGGAAATCGCTCGGATGTTCCCCTAACCCAACCCGGGAACGGACCGGAGTTCGGGGGAGGGGGAGATGAAATCTTACCACTCCAACCGGGAAATCGCCGTTCTCAATTTTTTTTACTAATTTTTTAGTATTAAATCTACAACACTTTTTATGGCATGTAAGATACGAATTAAAGGGTAGATGTGTAATTATTTTTCAAAGGTTCAAAATGAACGAGAGGTTTTTTTATCATTTAACTTTTTAATAAACTTATAAATATCCAAATATAAAAGTAACTAAAAATGGTGTGTTCCAAAATAAGATAGGGATAAACAAATTTTAGAATAACTAAAAAATAAATAAACCTGTATACACTTTAAGTTATGAAATATAGTTGAACACTTGAACATACCAAGGTAGTTGATGTTTGCTTAGGATAAACTAAAGATTAAATGTTCTTAAATGTTATTTTTTTTATTTGTAGCACACTACAAATGTAACATCCGTCAAAAACGGATATCCAAAAATCCGACCCGCTTTGAATCTCGGATCCTAACCCTTGAAACTCGAACTTCTTTTCCGAAATAAATAAAGATTTTTTTTCCTTATTTTAATTCGTCATTAAATATGGTTATTCATTTATTTATTTTATTTTATTTTATATTAATTAATATTGGGATAAAAAGTTTTGTTTGTTTTTTTTTTAATAAAAATATAAACTAGTTGGTTTTGGTTAAATAACCAGTAACCAAGTTAATTAAAGATAACTAGGTTATATTAGTTAAAGTGCAAGTTCAGGGACCCTTTATGCAATTATTGAAACTTGGGGACTCCCATTTAGAAGAGAATAAAAAAAAGGAAAAAAAAAGGAATAAAATGGGCGCTGCCCAGATTCGAACCCGGGTCTACGCTGTTCAACAAGTTAACCAGTGCACCATTCTCTTGATAGCACAAGAATATTACATCCTTTAAAAATTTAAGGAAGCGACAATTTCGTTCCAGTTTATGTTTTGCCGCCAAAATCACGTAAATAAACAACCGGCTCTTTTCCTTTTCTGTTTACGCGGACAACCATGTTACCAAATATGTATCGCTGATTTCTAGTGATTTACAGCTAGAAAAAATGAGTTTCCATCTTCAAATATATCATGAACTTAGTCCATTTTTTTCACTAATACAAATCAATCGTAAGATCATTGCCATGTTTACGAGCCTAGCGAACAACTATATAAACCGCAACATTTCTTCTCCATTACATCCTCACAATACATCTCGACACCCTCTCAACCTCTTACACCTCCCATCGACATCCTCCATGTTTTACACAACAACCACAAAGATCATCCTCTCGCCTTCTCTGTTGCGATATCACACCCTAGCCATTCTATCATCACCTCGCGATCACTCGTTTGACGTGAAGCCGCCACCGGAGCCGGACCGGAGAGAAACTCGACGCGGCATCGTTTTGTTCACCGAGAGCACGTCGGAGATAAGGAGATCGTGCCGAAGAAGATAGACGTCGCCGGAGTAACGGAAACCGACGACCGGAGACACTCGAAGCTCGCAACAGAAACCATTCCATATTCGGTATACTTTCTAATCGTTCTTTCTTTTCTGTCCATTTCAAGGCAAAGGTGAACACCTAGGATGTTCACCGAAGTCGGTTATCGCGCTTGTTTCATTTTTTTCAAACTCAAACTTTTCTGTTATAACACTGGGATTGAAATTTTATTTTGCTTTTGTTCTTGTTTGTTTGAATGGCTATCAAATAAAGAAGACGAACTGAGCAGTTGACTTTTAAACAAAATAGAAACTCAATTATTTCAAATTGCTTGTGACCAATAGAAGGTCACGAGTTCGAACCCTACCTCCAGCATACTCGTTGCCTTTTAATTCTTTATTTTTTTTAAAAAAAATAGTTTATTCTCTTATTTTATTATTTCCTCCTTTAAATCCAATGGCAACTTCAAATAAACCAACTGTTTTCCTTTTCTTTCATTTATTTATTCTTTTTGTCCTTTTAAACTAATAATAATTTCTTAAAAATTTGTTAATATCTTAAATGACCAACATTTTTGTAATACTTTTATAACATTAAATGTTAATAATTAGATAAATTATAAATACCAAATTTGTAAGCCTTAAATATAAAAAAATATATTATTTAACGAGTTCGTTATCATAAATACCTAGGTTAATCTTTCTCGTTCGCTCACTTGGATTTTCCCAATCATACTCGTACGTTACTTACAAGAAATACACAACGCAATCTAAGGTGAGTATACATGACCCATTTTCGTTTTACACTTTTGGGTGCAATATGTATTCTATATCAAACAACACAATCACATCAAACATTTTATGCACACTCTATCCCTACTCTATGTGATACATTTTAATCATGTTAGACATGTTATGCTACTGTAAACACTCATGACTATGTGTTCATTAACTTCGTACAAGCCTCCCCTAACAATGGTAGCGCTATAGGTTGAGAAACGCCCCTCCCGTTATATTAACGGGTATTGTTAGGTTAAACTATGTTAAAAACCACCCGTACACTTTTGGGTTGGACACTTTAATTGCGTTAAACTTTGGTTTGGACACGTAGAGTAACATCGTTTCGAGTATATACTGTCAATATGATATTGTATTTCACATTTGGATATGAGCAACATTTTAAACACGTACTATGCTATGTATGAAAACTTGTATACTCGCCAACATGCTTTTGTTGATTTTATATTAATACATATTGCAGGTTGATTGATCAAGATTCAAGAAAACAAGCTAGGATGGCTTTAGAAACCCATTTTAGTTATAAACTTTGTTTGAATTTATGTTTTGGATATTTGAAACTTTGTATTATTCCCTAGTTTTAATAAAATGTTTAAATTCATATTGTCACATCTAGTGTTATGTTGTTTTGAGCAATTTGTTCGTCTCATCCCGATGTTTCCGCCATCGGTTGGGGTGTGACAGATTGGTATCAGAGCCATAACTATAGGGAATTAGGTAGGCTTGCTATACTTTTCCCTAGTCTATAGTAGGAGTACTCTGATACCAGATTGGTATCAGAGCCATAACTATAGGGAATTAGGAATGCCTTACCTAGTCTATAGTTTAGGAGCTTATTCACTATGTGTTGCTTAAAACAACTTCATTTCTATCTTCCTTGCTTCCCTCTACTTTCTTTTGGACTCTTAATATACATGCCTTTCCCAAGGCTAACACAATACACACATGGAGGCTTTTGAAGACACTCTTACAACACAATCGAAATGATTCATCAAGATAGGGGTGATTCCCACACTTGGTGATGATTTTCACTCAGCTATACTTTGATTTTGCACGAAATCTACCCTCAAGTTAGGAGTGATATCCAAACCTTGAAGGGAGTTTTCCATTTCATACTCTAGTGGACCCTTATCTTTTGATAAGTACCAACCACATTAGGGTACGATGTTATCAAGTTAGAGGTGATACTCGCATCTTGTTTAACTAGTCCCACTCCTCGATTTTCGCTTTCACCAAAGTTTCGATTTCCCAATCGATTAAGGACGTGTAGTAACTGGAAGGACAAATATCGTTAGTCGCTCCTCGATGAGAGTATTTGTCCATTAGGCCAAAGCACGTTTCCTTAATTCGAGAAGGTCTTCGATTCACTTTAGAAGTGTCGTATGTTACGTTCCGTGACAATCTATGTTTTACAATAAATCTCTTTTTATGTTATCTCAATTATTATTTGTTTTACGTTTGAACGTTACTTTCATTTCAAGCTTGGAGACACGTTACACACTATCTTCGCAATCTAAAACAAATAATAATAATCTCTTGTGATAAAAATTAAATTTATTATGCTTTCATCATACATGTTACTCTATGTGAAAATTCATGTTATACTATGTGAAATTCTATGTGAAACAAGGTGCTATATGGTGCATTCATGAAAACAAGTTTTTCCTAAACAAACATTATGATCAAGGTCTTATCTATTCTCGTTTTAAAAAAAAAAATAATAATAATAATTTTCATCTTTTCTAAAGTCTTCCTCTTAGATTTCGAGGACGAAATCTCCTAAAGTAGGGGAGACTGTAACATCCGTAAAAAACGGATATCCAAAAATCCGACCCGCATTGAATCTCGGATCCTAACCCTTGAAACTCGAACTTCTTTTCCGAAATAAATAAAGATTTTTTTTTCCTTATTTTAATTCGTCATTAAGTATGGTTATTCATTTATTTATTTTATCTTATTTTATATTAATTAATATTGGGATAAAAAGTTTTGTTTGTTTTTTTTTTAATAAAAATATAAACTAGTTGGTTTTGGTTAAATAACCAGTAACCAAGTTAATTAAAGATAACTAGGTTATATTAGTTAAAGTGCAAGTTCAGGGACCCTTTATGCAATTATTGAAACTTGGGGACTCCCATTTAGAAGAGAATAAAAAAAAGGAAAAAAAAAGGAATAAAATGGGCGCTGCCCAGATTCGAACCCGGGTCTACGCTGTTCAACAAGTTAACCAGTGCACCATTCTCTTGATAGCACAAGAAGATTACATCCTTTAAAAATTTAAGGAAGCGACAATTTCGTTCCAGTTTATGTTTTGCCGCCAAAATCACGTAAATAAACAACCGGCTCTTTTCCTTTTCTGTTTACGCGGACAACCATGTTACCAAATATGTATCGCTGATTTCTAGTGATTTACAGCTAGAAAAAATGAGTTTCCATCTTCAAATATATCATGAACTTAGTCCATTTTTTTCACTAATACAAATCAATCGTAAGATCATTGCCATGTTTACGAGCCTAGCGAACAACTATATAAACCGCAACATTTCTTCTCCATTACATCCTCACAATACATCTCGACACCCTCTCAACCTCTTACACCTCCCATCGACATCCTCCATGTTTTACACTACAACCACAAAGATCATCCTCTCGCCTTCTCTGTTGCGATATCACACCCTAGCCATTCTATCATCACCTCGCCATCACTCGTTTGACGTGAAGCCGCCACCGGAGCCGGACCGGAGAGAAACTCGACGCGGCATCGTTTTGTTCACCGAGAGCACGTCGGAGATAAGGAGATCGTGCCGAAGAAGATAGAAGTCGCCGGAGTAACGGAAACCGAGTACCGGAGACACTCGAAGCTCGCAACAGAAACCATTCCATATTCGGTATACTTTCTAATCGTTCTTTCTTTTCTGTCCATTTCAAGGCAAAGGTGAACACCTAGGATGTTCACCGAAGTCGGTTATCGCGCTTGTTTCATTTTTTTCAAACTCAAACTTTTCTGTTATAACATTGGGATTGAAATTTTATTTTGCTTTTGTTCTTGTTTGTTTGAATGGCTATCAAATAAAGAAGACGAACTGAGCAGTTGACTTTTAAACAAAATAGAAACTCAATTATTTCAAATTGCTTGTGACCAATAGAAGGTCACGAGTTCGAACCCTACCTCCAGCATACTCATTGCCTTTTAATTCTTTATTTTTTTTTAAAAATAGTTTATTCTCTTATTTTATTCTTTCCTCCTTTAAATCCAATGGCAACTTCAAATAAACCAACTGTTTTCCTTTTCTTTCATTTATTTATTCTTTTTTTCCTTTTAAACTAATAATAATTTCTTAAAAATTTGTTAATATCTTAAATGACCAACATTTTTGTAATACTTTTATAACATTAAATGTTAATAATTAGATAAATTATAAATACCAAATTTGTAAGCCTTAAATATATAAAAAAAAATATATTATTTAACGAGTTCGTTGTCATAAATACCTAGGTTAATCTTTCTCGTTCGCTCACTTGGATTTTCCCAATCATACTCGTACGTTACTTACAAGAAATACGCAACGCAATCTAAGGTGAGTATACATGACCCATTTTCGTTTTACACTTTTGGGTGCAATATGTATTCTATATCAAACAACACAATCACATCAAACATTTTATGCACACTCTATCCCTACTCTATGTGATACATTTTAATCATGTTAGACATGTTATGCTACTGTAAACACTCATGACTATGTGTTCATTAACTTCGTACAAGCCTCCCCTAACAATAGTAGCGCTATAGGTTGAGAAACGCCCCTCCCGTTATATTAACGGGTATTGTTAGCTTAAACTATGTTAAAAACCACCCGTACACTTTTGAGTTGGACACTTTAATTGCGTTAAACTTTGGTTTGGACACGTAGAGTAACATCGTTTCGAGTAGATACTGTCAATATGATATTGTATTTCACATTTGGATATGAGCAACATTTTAAACACGTACTATGCTATGTATAAAAACTTGTATACTCGCCAACATGCTTTTGTTGATTTTATTTTAATACATATTGCAGGTTGATTGATCAAGATTCAAGAAAACAAGCTAGGATGGCTTTAGAAACCCATTTTAGTTATAAACTTTGTTTGAATTTATGTTTTGGATATTTGAAACTTTGTATTATTCCCTAGTTTTAATAAAATGTTTAAATTCATATTGTCACATCTAGTGTTATGTTGTTTTGAGCAATTTGTTCGTCTCATCCCGATGTTTCCGCCATCGGTTGGGGTGTGACAGATTGGTATCAGAGCCATAACTATAGGGAATTAGGTAGGCTTGCTATACTTTTCCCTAGTCTATAGTAGGAGTACTCTGATACCAGATTGGTATCAGAGCCATAACTATAGGGAATTAGGAATGCCTTACCTAGTCTATAGTTTAGGAGCTTATTCACTATGTGTTGCTTAAAACAACTTCATTTCTATCTTCCTTGCTTCCCTCTACTTTCTTTTGGACTCTTAATATACATGCCTTTCCCAAGGCTAACACAATACACACATGGAGGCTTTTGAAGACACTCTTACAACACAATCGAAATGATTCATCAAGATAGGGGTGATTCCCACACTTGGTGATGATTTTCACTCAGCTATACTTTGATTTTGCACGAAATCTACCCTCAAGTTAGGAGTGATATCCAAACCTTGAAGGGAGTTTTCCATTTCATACTCTAGTGGACCCTTATCTTTTGATAAGTACCAACCACATTAGGGTACGATGTTATCAAGATAGAGGTGATACTCGCATCTTGTTTAACTAGTCTCACTCCTCGATTTTCGCTTTCGCCAAAGTTTCGATTTCCCAATCGATTAAGGACATGTAGTAACTGGAAGGACAAATATCGTTAGTCGCTCCTCGATGAGAGTATTTGTCCGTTAGGCCAAAGCACGTTTCCTTAATTCGAGAAGGTCTTCGATTCACTTTGAAAGTGTCGTATGTTACGTTCCGTGACAATCCATGTTTTACAATAAATCTCTTTTTATGTTATCTCAATTATTATGTGTTTTACGTTTGAACGTTACTTTCATTTCAAGCTTGGAGACACGTTACACACTATCTTCGCAATCTAAAACAAATAATAATAATCTCTTGTGAACAAATTAAATTTATTATGCTTTCATCATACATGTTACTCTATGTGAAAATTCATGTCACTTTATTCATGTTATACTATGTGAAATTCTATGTGAAACAAGGTGCTATATGGTGCATTCATGAAAACAAGTTTTTCCTAAACAAACATTATGATCAAGGTCTTATCTATTCTCGTTTAAAAAAAAAATAATAATAATAATAATAATTTTCATCTTTTCTAAAGTCTTCCTCTTAGATTTCGAGGACGAAATCTCCTAAAGTAGGGGAGACTGTAACAACCGTAAAAAACGGATATCCAAAAATCCGACCCGCTTTGAATCTCGGATCCTAACCCTTGAAACTCGAACTTCTTTTCCGAAATAAATAAAGATTTTTTTTCCTTATTTTAATTCGTCATTAAATATGGTTATTCATTTATTTTATTTTATTTTATTTTATATTAATTAATATTGGGATAAAAAGTTTTGTTTGTTTTTTTTTAATAAAAATATAAACTAGTTGGTTTTGGTTAAATAACGAGTAACCAAGTTAATTAAAGATAACTAGGTTATATTAGTTAAAGTGCAAGTTCAGGGACCCTTTATGCAATTATTGAAACTAGGGGACTCCCATTTAGAAGAGAATAAAAAAAAAGGAAAAAAAAGGAATAAAATGGGCGCTGCCCAGATTCGAACCCGGGTCTACGCTGTTCAACAAGTTAACCAGTGCACCATTCTCTTGATAGCACAAGAAGATTACATCCTTTAAAAATTTAAGGAAGCGACAATTTCGTTCTAGTTTATGTTTTGCCGCCAAAATCACGTAAATAAACAACCGGCTCTTTTCCTTTTCTGTTTACGCGGACAACCATGTTACCAAATATGTATCGCTGATTTCTAGTGATTTACAGCTAGAAAAAATGAGTTTCCATCTTCAAATATATCATGAACTTTGTCCATTTTTTTCACTAATACAAATCAATCGTAAGATCATTGCCATGTTTACGAGCCTAGCGAACAACTATATAAACCGCAACATTTCTTCTCCATTACATCCTCACAATACATCTCGACACCCTCTCAACCTCTTACACCTCCCATCGACATCCTCCATGTTTTACACAACAACCACAAAGATCATCCTCTCGCCTTCTCTGTTGCGATATCACACCCTAACCATTCTATCATCACCTCGCCATCACTCGTTTGACGTGAAGCCGCCACCAGAGCCGGACCGGAGAGAAAGTCGACGCGGCATCGTTTTGTTCACCGAGAGCACGTCGGAGATAAGGAGATCGTGCCGAAGAAGATAGACGTCGCCGGAGTAACGGAAACCGAGTACCGGAGACACTCGAAGCTCGCAACAGAAACCATTCCATATTCGGTATACTTTCTAATCGTTCTTTCTTTTCTGTCCATTTCAAGGCAAAGGTGAACACCTAGGATGTTCACCGAAGTCGGTTATCGCGCTTGTTTCATTTTTTTCAAACTCAAACTTTTCTGTTATAACATTGGGATTGAAATTTTATTTTGCTTTTGTTCTTGTTTGTTTGAATGGCTATCAAATAAAGAAGACGAACTGAGCAGTTGACTTTTAAACAAAATAGAAACTCAATTATTTCAAATTGCTTGTGACCAATAGAAGGTCACGAGTTCGAACCCTACCTCCAGCATACTCGTTGCCTTTTAATTCTTTATTTTTTTTTTAAAAATAGTTTATTCTCTTATTTTATTCTTTCCTCCTTTAAATCCAATGGCAACTTCAAATAAACCAACTGTTTTCCTTTTCTTTCATTTATTTATTCTTTTTGTCCTTTTAAACTAATAATAATTTCTTAAAAATTTGTTAATATCTTAAATGACCAACATTTTTGTAATACTTTTATAACATTAAATGTTAATAATTAGATAAATTATAAATACCAAATTTGTAAGCCTTAAATATAAAAAAAATATATTATTTAACGAGTTCGTTATCATAAATACCTAGGTTAATCTTTCTCGTTCGCTCACTTGGATTTTCCCAATCATACTCGTACGTTACTTACAAGAAATACGCAACGCAATCTAAGGTGAGTATACATGACCCATTTTCGTTTTACACTTTTGGGTGCAATATGTATTCTATATCAAACAACACAATCACATCACTCTATCCCTACTCTATGTGATACATTTTAATCATGTTAGACATGTTATGCTACTGTAAACACTCATGACTATGTGTTCATTAACTTCGTACAAGCCTCCCCTAACAATGGTAGCGCTATAGGTTGAGAAACGCCCCTCCCGTTATATTAACGGGTATCGTTAGGTTAAACTATGTTAAAAACCACCCGTACACTTTTGGGTTGGACACTTTAATTGCGTTAAACTTTGGTTTGGACACGTAGAGTAACATCGTTTCGAGTATATACTGTCAATATGATATTGTATTTCACATTTGGATATGAGCAACATTTTAAACACGTACTATGCTATGTATGAAAACTTGTATACTCGCCAACATGCTTTTGTTGATTTTATTTTAATACATATTGCAGGTTGATTGATCAAGATTCAAGAAAACAAGCTAGGATGGCTTTAGAAACCCATTTTAGTTATAAACTTTGTTTGAATTTATGTTTTGGATATTTGAAACTTTGTATTATTCCCTAGTTTTAATAAAATGTTTAAATTCATATTGTCACATCTAGTGTTATGTTGTTTTGAGCAATTTGTTCGTCTCATCCCGATGTTTCCGCCATCGGTTGGGATGTGACAACAAAGGTGAATAGAATAGTTGTATGTGTCACTTAATATATCCGTATTCAGATGGAATAAAAAGTCTAATATTTACAAAACTAATATTTTTGATGGTGCCCTTAAGCGCACGCGTGTATATATATATATAAGTCTGATATTTACAAAACTAATATTTTTGATGATGCCCTTAAGCATGTATATATATATATATATATATATATATATATATATATATATATAGGGGAAAGTTCATTTGAGAATAAATTTAATGTGAGAAGAAAAAAAGAAAGGGCATATTAGTAAAATATTATTTCATTTATAACTCATATCATTAATTTTTAACTCTTTAATTAATTAGTCAACTAATCATTAATTATCCTACATACAATCTACAAAACCTACACATATCAAAATTTTCCTACATATACCCTACACATTATAGAATTTTATCCTACACCCTACACATTATAGAATTTTATCCTACACGGTCGAAATTTATCCTACACATCTCGAAATATATCCTACACAACTCGTAATTTATCATACACAACTAGTAATTAATACAAATTAATGATTTTTGTAAGTTTACCAGTATACCCTTATATTAAAATTAAATGCAAATATTAAATGAAGTAAAATGAAGCATTCTTATTGGTTGAAACTTCTTCTTTTTTCTTCTTACAAAAAAATTATTCTCATTTGAACCTTCCACTATATATATATATATATATATATATATATGTATATATATATATATATATATATATATAGATATAGGATTAGGTTCAAGAGTGAACACTAGTGTAGCTTGCGAATTGAGTGAACTAATCCTGGCCATACACGTGTGTAGATCAATGGCCAGGATTTGATGTTGAAATACACTAGTGTATTTTACGATTTGATGATGGATCCTGGCCATACACGTTTGTAGATCAATGGCCAGGATTTGTTCACTCAGTTCGCAAGTACACTAGTATTCACTCTAGAACCCCACCCTATATATATATATATATATATATATATATATATATATATATATATATAGTGAAAATGTAAAATACAATATCACTTAATGTACAATATGTACGATATGAAATTATAACATGCGTGATTAGTTTTACAACAGGCGTGATTAAAGTTTTTCAACATGCGTGACTAGGGTTTTTGAATTTTATAACTTGCGTAATTTCATCTCGTACGCATCGTACGTTAAGGAATATTGTACGCTAACCCACCTTATATATAGTGTACACATATGTATATAACGAGCTCTACAAAAAAACAACTAAAATCAATATGTTCCTGTACACACATATATATAATGATCTCTAATCATATTGATACATGAATATCATCTTCTCCGATTGTAACCACCACCTTCATCTTTGCCGGCTTGACCAACATGGTCGTTGCTGATTCTAGCACCAACCGCAACCACAAGTACCAGTGTACAACACTGATTGCAACACTTTCAACGATTAACAAGACAAAAGTTTCAATAATCAAATAACATAAACTTAAAATTTTTAATTTACCAATCTAAATCTGCAAATAATACGTCACTTTCAAATTCTAATTATACTACCTCTAAAGAACAAAGTTCGATGGAAATTACAAATAAATCAAAATAAAATCTTACACATTCAAATCAAAGTAAAAAAAACATATACCGTTGAAGATTGATTCAATTAAAAATCAAACCAAATAAAGATAATTTACAAAACAAAGATAAAATCTTACACATTCAAAATCTAAACCCACCTGCCACCGGATATTGACGACAAAAACAACATCTTTGTTCTGATTTAACACCATCTAGTAATTTTGGGCTGAAAATAACCAATGATATGCGACTAGCGTGCCATTTGAGTTCCCGATCCTTCTTGTAATGGTGAAGTTACAAAACTCGACGGAGCGAGTGGTGGTATTGGGATTGAAAAAAATCAAAAATTCATTTTTTTTCCATCGCCATTGTTGAAGGTGATTTAGGCCACGTTTAAAAACTTTCTTGATGATCTAGATGCTCAAAAGTTTGATTGACATGTGTTTATGAGAAAAAGATGGACGTGATTTTTGTCTCGTTATTAGATATAGATGAACAAATGAGAGATAGGATGTATGATAGAGAAAAAGAAATTTAAGGGATGGACAAAACATCAAGAAAAAGATTCTGGTATCAGACTTATGTCAATTTTTGTGTTTTGTTATTGATGAATAATATAATGGCATGAATAGACGAATGACACTTATGAGTGGTTTGAAGATACATATTCAAACAAAAAACTCATGTCATATTGTCTTTCCAAACGGCCACAAAAACACAAGCGTGACAAAGCCAAACCACCAGTGAACATGTTTCAAAGAAGAAAGAGACTGATGACAGTGAAGATTTAGAAGATGAATTGTTTCTATTTTCAGTTTTTTAATTTTCCTTTTCTGTTGTTTGTTATGTATTTTTCGACTAAGAATAAAAAAGTTTAATAAAGAGCCAAAAAGTCATAAAGATTGTGAAACGCCATAATGCAGTAAAACGCCAAAAACTCCCAACTTATAATAAAAGTAATTTGGAGAAGTATTATTAAAAGCTAAAAAATGGAAAAAAAAAACGCCAAAAACTACTTAAATCCATTAAAAAATGCCAAAGTTGGAAGATGGAATGTCTATGACCATAAAAGCTCATAAAAAGCTGAACAAAAACAGTAAAAAATACACACAGTAACCAAAAAGACGACTACTTTATTAATATAATTTATTGTAAATAAAAATCCCGCCTAAACTCTGCGCCAAAACATCCTATAAGAGAGACGTCTCTGCACAATCAACTGATCACACCACCAAAAATAAAAGCCATCTTTCCAAGAAACCATTCACTTTAAAACGCCAAAATTGATACTTAAAAAAGCCACAGATGCGGAACCTCATTTCTTCTGTATTGAGTATTGTTATGAATGAAGTTTCACTGAATGGATTCTACTCTAAGGTGGGTATATCTATAAGCTTTTGCTAAATGAGATGGACAAATATTCAGGAAAAAACGAAGTAAAAGACACTTTTACCCCTTAATGAAGACGGGCGTTATGTAGGAAAATAAGGATCTACATAAGGTATTCAAAACAGGTTCAAATCGCCAAAAAAGTTAAAGTAGAAGAGGCTGATGACAATGAAGATTTGGAAGAGAAATTAGATTATAATTTTTATTTTGTATTTCAATTTCTATTGTTTGTTATCTAATTCTCTGATTTTATTATCTAATTCTCTACTTACAAAAAAAATTTAATATAAAACGCCTGATATTGTGAAAACTGAGAGAACAGATGCTACCAAAGCACGATGTTGCTATAAAACGCCAAAAACGCCAAAAACGCCAAACAAGGTATTACTGAAAAATCAACACTAATTCACAGATGAAATTGAACGAAACAGTAATTGGTAAACAGTAAAATGAAAAGACGGTAACATTATTGCCAAACATTTATTATATTAAAAGCCACTTCATGGAAAACTGAATTTATTTATCTTTTCAAAACGCCATAATTGTCTGTCACATTATAGACATGTATCCTACTTGATATAATAAACATCAAGAAAATTACTGATGTTTTTTACATCATATACATGCATCCTGATTTAAAAAACAATAAAAACGCCAAAACATACTTAAAACGCCGAAATGTTTACTATGATCCTAATCTACAAACAATAAAACGCCGCGTATTTACTAAACGCCAAAAAATGGAAACGGGATGTGACACGCGTTTAAAAAAAGGAATATGAAAGGACAAAAAAGCCCCTCCGCCCTTCTCTATGCCGCGTGACATGTGTTGGGCCAGGATGCGTTCTCACACTTTTTAGTGTTTTCTCCTGATCCCGTTTCTATATATATATATATAGGGTAAGGTTCATGCGAGAACCACCTTTATTGCGAGAACCGCGAGAACCAATGTGAACACAACCTAAAATATCTAAAAAATCCTAACCCCCAACCCCCCCCCCCCCCCCAAAAAAAAAAAAAAAAAAAAAGAAAAAACCTAACCCTCCCCTCCATGCTAAATGCTAAAAACTAAAATCCCAAAAAAATCTAAAAAAACCTAACCCCCCCCCCCAGCTAAAATGCTAAAAACTAAACCCTCAAAAAACCTAAAAAAATAAAAAAAAACACACAGATATTTTTTTTAATATTTTTTTAATTTTTTTTGGCTACTACAAGTAGCGATTTTTTATAAAAAAATATTAAAAAAAGAGTTAATTACTGTTTTCGTCCCTGTGGTTTGTCAAAAATCACTATTTCAGTCCATTAGTTTAAAAATTGCGATTTCAGTCCCTGTGGTTTCACTTTCGTAACCATTTCAGTCCACCTTGTAACGATTTCAGTCCCTGTACTTACAGAATAAATGGATTGAAATGGTTACGAAAGTGAAACCACAGGGACTGAAATGGTTACAAAAGTGAAACTACAGGGACTGAAATCGTAATTTTTAAACTAATGGACTGAAATAGTGATTTTTGACAAACCATAGGGACGAAAACAGTAATTAACTCAAAAAAAATTGTGTGTTTTTTTAGCTATTTTTAGGTATTTTTTGTTGTGTTCACATTGGTTCTCACGGTTCTCGCAATAAAGGGTGGTTCCTAACGGATCCTTGTCATATATATATATATATATATATATATATATATATATATATATATATATATATATATATATATATATATATAACAAGTATCTAAATTCTAAACTGTTAGATTCTTGATAAACCTGATGATTTTAGCTAAATGGAGCCACAATGTCAATTTAGGTAATTGATTAGCTTATTTGACAGAAACGGTTTCTAATGAGTTGTATATGAACTTTAAAATGTACATAGAAGTTGGTCAAACTCAATTTGATCAATTTTAAATGAAACGAATTTAAAGATTTATCTTTACTATTTCGGTAATTCAGTATAAAAATATGAATCACTTTGTGAAGAAAAAAAGGTAGTTCTTAGCAATCAAAAGTTATTTTTTCTTTTAGTTATTAAATTTAAAACAATCAGAAATTGAAAACACAAATATTTATTACAATAATATCTATCCTAAGTTTGTTACATATATTTTCACTCTTGTTATTCAATTACCAACTTCTAATATGAAGATATATGAAGATAGTTGTTACAAACATGTACATAAAAAAATATGAACAAGGTATTACTCATGTACCTATTAAAGCTACGCTTCAAATTCAAAACAAGTCCATAAGTTTTTTAAGCATATTAATGATTACATGTTTGAACAATAGAATGTCACTAACTAATGTTTGAAATATATAAGCAAACGTGTATGTATTTGACTCGCTAAATTTTATAAAGGAATTTAGTGGGTAGGTGGATGGGGAAACTTGGGTCTGTAAGAATACCAAAACACAATTATATCGTGGTTTTCTCTTCTTGAAATTGGTCCTTTTAGGGGACTAAAAAAACTAGTGACTTCAAATTAAATAGATAACGTTTCAATTTTAACTACTTAAGTGGGAGACATGTGTGCCCGGACACCACATGACCAACTTAATTGGCCAAAAAAAGTTTGTAAATTTCCATGTTTCTTTTGGTAAATAAAGTCAGAAAGAGGATGAAGTTGTGGCGATTATGAAAAGTGTTTAGTGACGCAAACGAGAGAGCCATGATGGAAGTTTGAACGTTTGGCGTCTAGTGATAACATGATTGATATAGGTTATGTTAATAAATTTAAAGTTAAGGGTTACCAACCTAAAATTTTGTTGAGTTTAAGTTAACCCCAGAGTTTACATGTTAGTATGATGCCATACAATTTTTAAATCGTTGATTTACGTTAGTTGTTTTAAATAATTAAAAGTAAAAAAAAAAGAAAAAAAAAAAGAAACCAAATAGTTTTGGGTTTGTAAACAATCAAATAATTTTAGGCTAAAAGTTAAAAAAAATCACTTTTTTGTAAAAAACCCCCAAAGCATAAAATACAACATCTTTATGCTTAAACATGTTGAAACTTATAGTACTGGGTAATAATAATACTGAAAACAACAAGTAACTTCTTTTTTGTACTTATTTGAAGTGAAAATCTCAATTAAAATAGATACATAAAAAAATAGTAACTTTGACAATACAAGAGCCATAAAAGTTATGAGTACCGGTTTGCTTACATTATGGGGCTTGATTTTCTGTTTAACAGGTTTGAATAAACCTTTTGTTGAGGTGTAGAAAAAGAACAATGATTGTAATTATTTGATTACAAAGTAAATTTACTATATGGCCAAAGTTTGTGACAAATATGGTGTAAATCATGGTCGTCACAAACCGTCGCTACAGTGTGTTGCAAGTTTTTCGCATTTTATTGACACATTTGTCTGTCGCAAGTACATCAAAAAATTCATGACAGGTTTCACCCGTTGCAAAATTTTACTGTAAATTTTTTGTATACAATCTTTTTATTGTTTATTTAAATGGGTTTATCTAAAATAACTAAAACTAGTATTTAGGACCCGTGCTAACTTGTAAAAACATAAAATGTAAATGCAAAAACGTTGAATCACGCACACGAATTACGACGTGTTAACTTGTAAAAATTAGACCAAAACATAAAACATATAAAAAACAAAGTTGACTTAGAACCCGCCCATTGCGTCAGAGCTATTAAACAATAAAAATAGACGTTAGTTTACCCACACACGTGCGTTGTAGCGTGTTAATTTGTAAAACTTAGACCAAAATGTAAACTTCATCATAAAATTCGTATAAAAGCAAATAAAAAATAAAAAAAGTTAACACAAAAAAAATAAAAATATGTTTAATGGATGGTTAAATGGTAATATTTTAATATATTATTAACCCTTGTATATGATGTGCTTCTATATGTGTCACGCCTTATACCAATTAACCAATCATGTGCATCATCTTATACCAACCAACCAATAAATAGAAAGAAAATTAAATAGTAATTTAATGAGGGGTAGCAAATTTGTAAATTAATATAGAGGAAATAAACAAATGTGAACTAGACAGTAGACTTGAAAAATTCATTTGACAATTCCAACTTGTAAGAATTTTGCCCCTATTGATCCTTTTGTAACTGTGTTATAACCCAGTTAGTTTTTGCTGATGTGGACGATGACGTGGACGCTAATGTGTAAAAAAGACAAAGGGGACGATGACGTGGACGATAACATTTTCATTGTCTCCATTCCCTAACCCTAAAACCCAATAACCATCGTCCATCACCGCTTACAACCACCGGGAACCATCCATCACTACATACAACCCTGACCACCATCGCCTGAACCCTCTCCCATCCACCATCTCCTGAACCCTCTCCCATATACCATCGCCCGAACCCAATTCACTCACATCTTCTTCTTTGTCTCACCCACCCACCGCACCTCACCACCAATGGCTCACCGGAAAACGTGTGTGGCAAGGGCAGATCTTGAAAACGATTCTAGCCATCAACTGTGACAGTGATAGATGGGGTTGCATCTCTCTTCCAGATCTCAGGCATAGGGTTCCATCTCTCTTCCTGTTCGAACTAATGGTGAAAAGTTATAACGATTCCTAATCTCCGGCCACTACTATTGGTGTTGTTGACGCAGCTGCTCAACCCTAATTGGATCTTGCAGAAGCCTAAGAATCCATCAATCAAACACTGGTTAGGGTTTTGAATGATTAATGCAAGGGCCATTTTGTTAAATTTTTTGTTGTCCATAGTTGAATGAATCATTTCAATTTGTAATCGAAAGTTGGAGCGATTGTTTGGGGTGAGTTTTATGGTTTTTTGACAGTGCTGGTGATGGTGGTGGTGGAGATGGCAGCGGTGGTGGGCGGTGAAGATGGCGGCGGTGGTGGCGGCGGCGGCGGTGGTGGTGGCTGATTGCGGTGGTGGAGGTGAGGTGGTGATGAGAGTGCCACAACCGCAATCACATCAGCAAATAATACAGTTGTGTGCCACGTCATTGTCCACATAAGCGAAAACTAATTGGGTTATAACCCAGTTACAAAAAGATCGATGGGGGCCAAAATCTTATAAGTTAGGATTGTCACAAGAAAATTTTGAAATTGGAATTATTATCGGTTAACTGGTAAAACTTTAGATTATTAAAATACAATAACCCTTAATTTTATTTTCTTGAGAAAAGAAAGTGCATGCTTATAATATTGCGTGATGATTAAAACTTAAAAGGTTGATAGTAGTAATAAAACGAATATTCACACTATAAACAATTGGTCTACCATGGATGACTTGATAACCCTACTAATGTTCATACATGGTTGTGGCATCTTGATATCCCTCTCTTTAGCCAAAAAAACAAGTTCAAACCATCGTCTACACATAATGAAGTTCTTAAAACCTATTTGTCGGTTTTTTTTCCGGGTAAAATAGCAAATATGACCAAAACTAGCATAAAATTGTTGAAACCGACAAGAATGCTCAAAACCAAAAGCTAATCGACCAAAGTAAGATATTTATTTTGGAAAACCGAATTCTAATCTATAATAAATATACTTATTAATTATCAAAAATTTCTTATTAAAGTGTTTTTTATAAAGTATAAGTATGTAAATTTCGCAGAAAAGACGAAGAAACAATGTGGGGTTTAATTTATAAGACTTGTTTAAACTTTAAAGTATGAAATGATGATGGGAAAGAAGGTAGACACCCACTGTGACTTTGTTCATTGCTGGTGCGCATATTTTAAACATTTATTCTCTTTGGATATTTTTACTTTCTTCCTTCTGACTGCGGCATGTCGCCACCTCCACTTTCAGCTTCTAGCAAACTAGGGATGGAAAAAAAACAACGCAAACCGATTGGTAAATTCGAAATCCAAAACATTTATGACGGGTGTTCTGGTTTTTTTTTTTTTTTTTTTTTTGATTGTTTGTAAGGAATCTGCTTATAACTGATCTAATTACCTGAAACATATATCGTTTATTCGAACCATACCCACAAATATTTTCTTTTTCTTTTGTTTTTATTCTTTGTAGGCAGAAGTAAATTGTTAATTAAATGATTTCCGGTTTATATATTCTAATTTCCTTGGGTGATAAAGTTTTATAAAAAGTTGGATCGTGAAGAAATCCCAGACATGTAACTTTTAACAAACAAATATACAAGATAGTCGACGAGTATTGGAACGGGTATGAGACACACTTTTACAATCGGGTGTGGTATTGAGATTATCAATACTTGTTAAACCCGTTCTATTGCATTCCCTAATGCAATCCCTGTAATTTTATCAAAATAAGCATTTTAATATGTGGTGGACTTTAGAATTTTAGAACCTCCGTTAGTCTTTGTATACGTATAGAGAATCGATGTCACGCTTCGCATATTAAATAAAAGAAACGAGTATAGAACATTACATACAATAAAAGAATTTCTGGCAAACACTTTTTCCGCCACATAAACTAGTTGGATTAGAAATTAGTATTTAATCTTTATTTTTTCTTTTGAAAAGAAACCAACATAAAGTAGTTGGATTAGAAATTAGTATTTAATCTTTATTTTTCTTTCGAAAAGAAACTATGCTTTAATATCCACCATCTCCCTTGGCTCCTTTGTCACGTCATCCCTCAATTATGTTTCCAACTCGAAACAACTTGTGTTTTAAATAATCTGAGTTGTTTGATGGAGAATCATATACAAATTACTTCATGTTGCATCATAATTGATTTATTTTGTGCAAATTTACAAGTTTTTCTTTTTGCAATTTTGTTTTATCTTAACTTCAATAGTTGTAAAATGATGTACAAAAAGTTATTTTTGAGTCTTGATTAATTAGCTTCTAACGGATGAGTTAGTTATTCTACAAAGGGATATTGGCCTCTAACAATCACAACTAGACGTCATTGGCCATTGGCAATCCCACCTTTTTTTATTCCCCCCTGACAGTCCCACCTTAGAACTATTTTTCCTCCAACGGTCCTCAGTTAAAAAAACTTAACTCCGTTAAGTTTTCTTCCAAATAACAAACTGATGTTTTAGGGATTTTGATCAGAACGGGGATACAAGTCTATTGATGTAAAACTTACCTCGAAACGGCATTCCAAACAACTTGTTTTTTGTTAATTGGAAGTTTAAACAGCCGAATTGAAGCACCGTTTTCGTCATTTGGAGCACAATTTCAAGGTAAGTTTTACGTCATTCGACTCGTATCCTCGTTCTAATCAAAAGCCCTAAAACGTCAGTTTGTAATTCGGAAAAAAACTTAACTCCGTTAAGTTTTTTTAACTGAGGACCGGTGGAGGAAAAATAGTTGAAAGGTGTGACTTTTAGGGAGAATAAAAAAAGGTGAGACTGCCAATGACGAATGACGAATGGCGCCTAGTAGGAATTATTAGAGGTCATTATCCCTTCTACAAATACCTTATGTATGAAACAATGTTTTTATAAAAAAAAAAAAAAAAACACACACACACACACACTTTTACTAGATCATTTCTCTCACTTTTTTATGCATAAAAACTTATGTTTACTAAAATTTTAAAATTTTATGCTTATGTCAATACCCACGTTTAAGTGTTAGATAGTCTTTTCAACGTAAATATGACATGGACTTTGACAACGCATCGCTACACAACTACAACTACAAATAGGATTCGTCTCAATCCTCTTGCACGCATAGCTCTTAGCAAAATAACAAGTTAGAACATATGATAGGACTTCAACAATGTGGTTCGCACCCTTCTTGTTCAAGCCAATCTTATCCTTGCAGTTACCCTTCACACAAGCTTGCTCCTTGCACCACCCCATATGAGTCCTCATTCGCATTCATGGGGTGCTACCGACGACATCCAACTGTCCAGAACACAATCCCTCACATGGTTGTTATGAGCTACGACAATGGGACATCATACCCACATAGTTGTGATAACCTGTGTCCATTCACATCATCGGATATGAGGATGTAATAGTTGTATTGTAACTTTCATTATTTAGTGGTTAAAAGCATCGTTGACATTTACATTGTTTCTCTATTAACAACACAGAATATAAATATATAAATCTGAACTTTGAATCCCTTTTGACATTGAAGAATAAAGCCAAATGAATGTTAACTATGGGAAAGAGTTCTAGCTAAAAGCCTTTGAAGATCTGAAGAGACAAACTAGACCTAGTAAAAGTTGACTCTTGACTTCAACATACTCTCAAACATTCTGTTTCGGAATGTACGAACCATTACATTAGATAAATCGTTGACACAAAACTAACTTTAACATTATTCTATATGCGTCCATTGACCCTCTGGCGATCAAACTTTCAATAAATAAGGGTATCTAACATTCTCTCTTTGTTTAGTTTTATCCCATTTAGATAAGATTTAAATATTTGTTTGTTTAGCGAGTATGGAAAGAACCCATACCATCTATTCTTTCATACGTATATGCACCAAAATAATCAAGGCTAGAAGACATGCCAGGAATGCTTATACCTGAATTTATAGCAAGACATACAACTCTTCGCCATCCTTTCTCAATGCTCTTAGTGCGTATTAGATTCATTCCTTGTGCGTAACTGCATATTTTGATCCGTTACTACTGCCGGTTTTAAAGACTTTTGCTGCCTCAAAGCGTTCTTCCTTTAACCCCCGAAGATGGGTGCATCGATTGAGAGATTAACTGCTTGTTGGACTGTCCATTTACCTGTGCCTTTCATGCAAGTTTTATCTAAGCCATCTCCCTGATCATCTTTGATGCTAAATACATCAGCATTAATGATCTCTATTAAGAAATTTGAAGCTCTCCTGTGTGCTATTCTGTAAATACAGCATGCATCTGAGAGGTTCCCTAAGATTTTAGTACATCATAAGCTTCTGAGATTAGCTGCATGTCGCCATACTCGATTCCATTATAAACCATTTTGACCAAATTTCCTAAACCACCTTCGCCAATGTATGTCACACATAGTCCACTGTGTGGTACTTGAGCTGCTACTTTGAGAACAAAGCCTTCCATATACTTACAACCTTCAACGCACCCACCAGGCATTAGTGATGTTCCATTTCTTGCACCCTCTTCACCACAAGAAGCACCCATCCATATCTTTGTCTCTTCTCTCGCTGTTTTCATACCACTAATTACCACCTTCGTTAATGCAGGAGGCGCCTTTCTCCATGAACGTTTAGATTGTGTCAATAACAGGATCCCCAGCCAGCCTTCACAAGCATGATTATCAAACTGAACGAATGATTTGGCATCATAGAAACCAAAAACTAGCCAGATCTCCTTCTTTTCGAAAACCCACCCAAAACAGCAAGGCCTATTCTTAAGACCAGAAATAACTCCAGAACCAAATAAGACCAGAAACTATTACTAAACCAATTATCCCCAACATTTACTTGTTTGTTATACCAAACAATGAGTGGATTTTTTCTGGACACGTGTGTTTGTTTGTATATTTATAATTATACCAAATGAACATGTTATGAGCAAATTAAACATAATTTCAAACGTCTTCACCAAACTAGGTCAATTAAACATAAATGTGTGACCTACCGATGGAAACGCATAATCAGACACAGGGTATGCATTCAGATTAATGAATCGATCAAACACGTACTGATGCATAACATATTGGGGTTGGGGATAATTAACAAATAGACATGCATACCTGCTGTGAATAAAAACAGAGGAATCGAGCTCAGGTATGATATGATCTGGAAATAAATAAATAAATAAATCAGAGAAATAAGTATCAGTCAGGTATGTATTAATTTGACCAACCGGATCTCGTTCGTTGCAGATGAATGGTACATGGAAAACAAGAAGGGGAATTGAGTGGGTTGAGTTTTGGTTGGGCTCGGTTTAACCTGGTTCGGTTCGGTTCACTTCAGTTCGATTAAACTTTTGGTTGGGCTCGGTTTAACTTGATTCATTTCATAAGGGTTTAACTTTCGTTATAAACAGTTTGGTCAATTTGGTTCACAAACTCTTTCTTTGAATGTAGGTGGACTTTTAACTAAATTAATACGATTATTATATCTTTGTTTGAATAAATTATTAGCAATTCTTTTAATTTATAAAAAAGAATAAACAAAAAATGTGTTATTTATAAAAAAAAATCACAATATAATTTTTCAGACATCTATCTAATATGTCATTTGAAAAATGATTTAATATGTATATAAATATTTGTTTGATTTCGATTCGGTGCCGAAACATTAGTTTCATAATCACTTACGTTATTTTGGTTTGGTTTTTTTGATTAGTTGATTATTTCTACATATCCCTATTATATATGAATAATGTTTTATGTTTTTTTTGAATGGCAAACGGAATATTATTACTCATCAAAAGCTTACATCGGCCCTTTAGCAAGAAACTACAGGAGCCAAATGATCCGAATCAGTTACATATGAATAATGTTTTATGTGGTTCTATTCTTAGGCCATCCGTAGTCATAAAGCCCCTTGTGGGGCGTTATGCAACACGTGTCGTGGCACGTCACACAGGGGCTTTATGGTGTGTTATATCACTAGAGCCCGTAGTCATAAAGCCCCTACCTATCATTACCTAATTATTAATTTTCAATTTTATTAATTAATTAAAAAAACACTTGCTTTTTTTTATTGGTCCATTTTTGAAATCCTCCCCCCTCATCAGGCGCCATATATATAGCGCCACCCACCATTTTTTGTCTCATAAAGCCCCTCGTAGTGGTGTTTGGGGCTTTATAGGGGCTTTATGAGGGCATATAGCGCCCCACTACACAAGCACTTATTGAGTTTTATACGATTTGTTTGAGTTGGAGATATAATCAATGAGATTTTAATGTATATATCACTTCAGTTATTAGAAATAATTATGTATCTCATTTTCTCTCGATAGTGACATTTAATGAAATTTCGTATATTCTTGTATCAAAGTTCAATCGCTTCAAATCCTATAACATCATACTTAATTTTCAAAGCAATAAATATATCACATTTACGTTATTTAGTCACGCATAACAATTACTTAGCCTAAATAAAAAAAAAGGAGACATTATTATTAACCAACAGTTAATAATAAACCCAAACGCCTCAAAAGGCTGCAAAACATTTAAGCAAATCCACAGAGACCGATCGATCAGTTGCACAAAACATGGCCGGCGGAGTTGCTGTTAGTCGTCTCACCGAGGAACGAAAAGCTTGGCGAAAAAATCATCCTTATGTATCTTCTCATTTATTATTTTATTATTATTAACCATATATACTTACTTAGTTAGTAATGCGATTATATTTATTGTTAATTTTTTACATTGTTAACTTGATCGACTGTCTGTCTAGGGTTTTGTGGCGAAGCCTGAATCTGTTGGTGATGGGTCCGTCAACATGATGGTCTGGCAATGCATAATCCCGGGGAAGGTTGGGGTAAGTTGTTATAGTCTCTCCTCTTTTTATTATTTATTTATTTATGTATTATTTTTGTTACAAAGAGTGACTGTTATTTTGAAGCTGTGAAAGTTAATTCAATCATAAGTTCTGATTGTTTTAAGTTTTTAACAGTTTAATGGATGTAAATTAACAGATATAATTTGAGGGTAAAATGTTAAATCTGAAACATTTGGGACGGGTAGTCGGGTATAGGGATACAAGTGTGATTGTAAAGTTTCTATGGTGGGTTGCGGGTCGGGCAATACACGACATGAAAGTATAATATGGTTTTGGGTAGTCGTGTCTAACCTGTTTGATAATAATTTTTGTTGAACGGCGTTTAATAACAATAAGGGATAGGATTTTCGTTGACCTATTTTATTAAATGGGCCGCGTGCAAGATTCCTTGTTTAATTAATCAGGTTGACTTGCTAACTTGTTTATGACCCGTTTAACCCATTTAATCAACCACCACAATTAACACGTTTACAACTAGATTACTACCCATCAACCCGTTTGACCTGTTTAGATAAATTGGTTAAACAAGTGGTGCGATTGACATGTGCGGGGTTAGGGCTGATGATTTTAACACGAATTGTGTTCGTATCAAACATTTTAACCATCCAACCCGACACGATTGATACCTGCTGACATACTCGACTAGGTACGAAAGTGGGTATGGGACGTATTCGGGTACGAGACCAAGATTATCAGCCACATGGAGAGACAATAATAAATTATAAAAAGTAATCTTTTACATGTCCAATTGTTTAATTATGGTCCTTTATAATATCACATTGCAGACTGATTGGGAAGGTGGATATTACCCTCTTACCCTCAAATTTAGTGAAGATTATCCAAGCAAACCACCAGTCTGTAAATTCCCTCAAGGGTTCTTCCATCCTAATGTTTATTCATCTGGAATGGTTTGTCTATCTATCCTCAATGAAAGCAGTGTAAGTCCACACCAATGCTTATTAACACACAAACTGTATATTTGTTTGTTTGTTTGCTTTTCATTAGTAAAATATTGGTGTCCATATGTTGTTTCAAGGGATGGAGACCCGCAATTACAGTCAAACAAATTCTCGTCGGGATCCAAGACTTGTTGGACACCCCTAATCCCGCCTCTCCGGCCCAAAACGAAGCATATAGTTTCTTTGTCAAGGTAATCGTGATATGCCTGCTTTGGTGTAAACTGAGTGTTCATGATGTTAAATATATTCTGATTCATGCCTGTTTGTGCAGGATTTGGCCGAGTACAAGAGAAGAGTCCGACAGCAGGGCAAGCGTTATCCGCCATCGGACTAGATGTAATTCATGGTAGCTTGATATCATTTGTAGTGCGACTATATTTTTGTGCAGAACCCGTTGTGAGTTGAATTTGTTCTGGCGCGTTACCTGACCCGCCCATTTTGCCATTTCTTGGTTTAAGTCGTAAACTACAAACTTTTTAGTCGCCTAAAAGTGTTCATCGGTCAGGAAGAGAAATTAACGTAACCGAAGACTACCGATAACGTTGGTTGACCAAGTGACTTTTCAATTTTGTCACATTCATGCGTCCTTGGAATGTCCTCACAGCCTCGGAAGCGTCCGCCTATCACGTTGAAGCGTCCGTTTCCTTTCAATCCGACACGTGTCTCCGACATGTTGAAGCGTCCGCCTCTGTTAGCAAAATGCATCAGTCACCGACGCATCATAACCATATACTTTTTGATGCGTCCCTGTGTACGCTTCCGAGGCTTGGACGACGCTTCCGAGGCTTGGCCGACGCTTCCCGAGGCTCGGCCGACGCTTCCCAAGGCTTGGCCGACGACCACCGATAACGGGCTCAGTCCCAAATTGGACCATGAGCCAAATACCAACTTGGGTTATTTAATTTAAAAGGTATAAACCTAAAAAAGTTAGGAATTATTATTGCCTTTGCTTAAAAGACATTATGGCAAGGACCATACCTTTTTGTGCTACGGTTTCATTTTACTTCACACGCAACAAATACGTGCTTGAATATGTTACCCTGTTACCGCGTTTACTTTTTCTTAATCGATCAACTGGTACGAGGGTAAAACTGGTCAAACACATAATTTGTGTAGGAACAATAAGTTATGTACTTACTATATGCACATTTGAAACCAGACAACACTTGTATCTGCTACAACAACAGGTCAAATTTCTTTATTACATAAGCTACTCCTTACAATTATATCATAATAATGATGCTATATAACTACATCCTCTCTGATGTCTTACTGTCTACATAAAACGCAGTAGTCGACTTATATTATAAAAATAAAAATAAATAAGAAGACATTTACGGCCACAGGTCTGGTTTAAATAAAGTCCGAGGAGCTTGAGCCCGACTGGTTCGAAGATTCGGTCTTGAAGTAAGCATCGTTACAGTTAATATCATCCAGATCACTTATCGCGGGGTAGTTTCCGTTAAGCTGCATATCAGTGACCATTTCGCGCAGTCCTGAAACTTCTCCCTTAAGTCGAGTATTCTCTTGCACCACCTGTTCATGTGTCTCGGTGAACTTGTTCATTTTCTCGATAAGTTGTTGGTTTTCATGGCGCAGCCAAACAACCTGTGACCAAAGCTCGTCCAGATGTTTCTGCTTGCGCATACGCGATCTGCGCGCTGACTCTCTGTTAGATATCATCCTCCTCCGCTTTCTCTCGTTGATGAGACTTTGTTGCTGCTCATCTGCTTCATCAGAAGTTGAGTATATCGATGGTAGGCTTATATCTTGAACTAGTGGATTCATATGAAGCTGGTAAAATGGGTTCGCAAGCGCGTTAACATCGAATGGGATGTTTGGTGAATTGCCTAGATTCATGGTTAAATGTGCTGTGTTAAGATTTTGGATTGCAGGAGCCAAGTAGTGGAAGTCTGTGATCTCACTTGCTTGCATGACTGTGAATACGAACACGAAACGAATACGAATTAGAGTGGTGCAAGTTTGGCAAGGAATAGGTTTAGATTGGAATTTGGAAACTTGTTTGAGGTTGTGGTTGGAAGATGAAGGAGAACATTGGGGACATTATATAGTATGCTAAAAGGTGGAAAAGGGACCCACCTGTATAAGTACTCTTGGTCTTGGATGTCCATATGATATACTAATGATACCAATCATGTGTTTCCCCTAGATTATCTTGATTAGTTAGCAGATTTTTAGAAAACTGGTGCAAGAATCTATTGAAGTTACTTAATTGGCTGCAGGGTTAAGTATCCTCCTCCACCAGTTAGATTAAGACTTTAATGGTTTAGGAAGTTTGATTGGTAGAATGTTTTTGAAAAATTGGATTATGTTAGATAATTTTATTTTTTTATTGATAAAAAGTTAAAAAGAAAATTGTACAAACTTATATAGGGAAAAATACCCCAAATAAGCATAGTTGACCTAATAATTTCCAATATAGACATGGTTTTTTTTTTAACTTTCCAGATTTGTTTCCACCAATCAACGGGCGATACCTAAACGACTAGGGATCAGATGTTGACCAGTCGTTACTTTTTGGCACTGAACTTAATGAGTTTGCAAGGACCGCCTCCAACCAACCCCCGCCTGACACGTAGCAACCGACAACTGTAATAGATTGCCAATCCATGTCATTAGCCGGCATTGACACGTCGGACTGCCCGCTAATTAAGCCCCATAAGTATACAAGCTAGCCAAGCGGAAAACATGCGCCGACTAAAAAACAATAAACATGTCGGTTTAAATCATACGTGGCCGACTTTCTTAGTGGCTTGTCCACGTGGCACCAGCTAAAATCCTATGTGGCCGATTAGATTAGCCGACTGTCCCACGTGTCACTTTTGGCTGATTGGCCGGCTATTACAACCGTCAGATGCTATGTGTCAGATTGGGGTTGGTTGGAGGTGGTCCCCACGTCTGAGACTCAATAAATAGTATCTCAAAATATTTATATGCTTGGAGTGTTCGACGATGCTTCAGTTTCATAATTTAATTGGACATATGCAACAAAAAATTAAGGGAAAATCACCAAAATGGCCACTGCAACGCCGTCTTTGCGAATTTGGCCACCGGACACCCCTTGCCGAGCCGTTTCAATATCCTGAAACGGCACAGGAATTTTTTTTAACGGCCATCCACTCCCCGTTTGACACGTGTCCGACAATGCATGTAACGGCTTGAGAAGCAAGCAGGGAACGCCACGTGGCTGATTATGTGGAAAGATCTTAGCCAAGCCGTTACAATCGGCTCATGTGGAAAGATCTTAGCCATGTTCCTTCAACGAGCCAAGCCATGTTCTTACGATCCAGCCAAGCCGTTACCGTACTCGCATGGACCCACTTCTGTCATCCGAGCCGTTACAGCTGTCATCCGAGCCGTTTCCGTAAACTGCTTGTGTCGTTTTAGCTGGCTCCAAGCCGTTACAGATGGTCCGGGCCGTTTCAACATACGGTTCGAGCCGTTTCAGCTGGCTCAGGCCGTTTGAACTGAATTGAAGCCGGTACAGCTGTCTAAGGCCGGGTCAACGTGTTGTTCAAGCCGGGTCAACGTGTTGTTCAAGCCGTTTGACCTTATGTTCTCACTATATATTTACCCACTTGTTTTTTGGTGTGCTTGTTTAACGAATCCCTCTAACACACTTAAATCTCAAATAAAATGTTATCTTGCTTTCTTTATGTGATTATCATAGATGTTTTTGTGTATCAAATGCAAGAAATATTTATGAAATCACACGTATCTGCTAGTGACGTGTTCCTTGGCTTTAGTTATCAAATTCGGTTTTGATATTGCTTATCATATTGGAGTGTCTTACTCTTCAGAAATGCCGTATCTACCTACCCAGTTAGTGCGGATGGAACTATCGAGCAAAAGACGCATCTTTATCATTCCTACAAGCGTTTTGACTCGAATTCCAGAAGAAGAGATTTGATTCACTCCTAACTTTGAATTTGTTCTCGGGGAGGTTCTAAGTTCTAAGCAGTGGTTTGGTGAAGTTATCTGAAGACTGCTTTCTTGGAGACCGAGCTTTTTTCTCTACTACCCGTTTCTGCGGTTATGAGAAAGGGTCCCGATGAGAAATTTTGTTTGTAATTTTTACATGTTATGGATCAAATTGAATCACTTTACTAGCGGTTTGACGAAGTTTTGTTTGTAATTTTTTCATGTTATATCTTTTATGTAATTAACAAAGTATAAATTAGCAACCTTTGTATGCATATAGATATGTACATCATGCTTTGGGAGATTTTCAAAAAAAAAATTCAATGTTTCACTATTGACCTAAAACTATTTATTTTTCTACTTTTAACACCAAAAGTTTTGATCTCTTGCAATTTTACCTCATAACTTTTGTACTTTAAACTTTGAACCCAACGCTTTTCATATTCCACAAATTTTTTGTTTTAAATTTTGCGAGTTAACACGGCGTAATGTATGTGTGGTCCAACGTTTTAACATTTCATTTTAACGCTTCGTACTAGATTTTGCGAGTTAACACGGCTCAAAGTGCACGTGTGGTACAACGTTTTTACGTCGTCTTTCTTTTCTCCGTTTGACAGGTTCGTTACAATGCGTGGAGTCCTAAATCGACTTAATTATTATTTTCTATGTTTTATGTTGCAGTTTAATTTCTTCTCATTAACACACTGTAACTTCAGTATTGATTGTCGCTGGCGGTGGTGTGGCAATGATGCTATTCGGCACGACTTTACGCCCCGCCGCATTGCGGCGGGTGGTAAATCTAGTTTGTATTAATTAATAATAAAAATTATGTGTCTTAAATTTGTTTGGGTTGTTTATGTGTTCCGTTCACTTTTAATTCTGTTTTGGGCTTTTTATATGGGTTGTTCACTAACAAGTTAACGAAAAAAAATACATAAATGTTTTGGGCTTTTTATACGGGCTATTCACTAACAAGTTAACGAAAAAAAAATACATAACTGTTTTGGGCTATGTATACGGGCTGTGCACTAACAAGTTAACGAAAATGCTTTGGGCTTTTTATATGGGCTTTTCACTTACAAGTTAACGGAAAAAAAAAAATAAACTGTTTTGGGCTTTTTATACGGGCTGTACACTAACAAGTTAACGAAACTGCTTTGGGCTTTTTATATGGGCTTTTCACTAACAAGTTAACAGAAAAAAAAATAAATAAATAAGCTGTTTTGGGCTTTTTAAACGGGCTTTTTACCCGTTGCCTTTCCATCTTCCCATGTAAACGGCCAACCATTGCCATTATTACCTCCACACCTATTACCCACTATATAAACCCCCCCAAAGTTCTCATTTCTCCACGCCGTCCCCGTTAACACTCTTCATATTTTCTGAATACAATCCGTTCATCCGTTCACATGGCAAATGCATGGACTGAAGTTGACGACATCGCCTTGTGCGAAGCCTGGGAGGAGGCAGTGACCAATCCTCCACCACGGGGACAGGGGGGCCTTTGGGTTCGTGTTCAACAGATTTTTGGCCAGCTTCGTGGTCCGGACCATAACCGAAGCGTGGACGCCTTATCTTCCAGGTTTCGTGTGGTCCGGTTGGAATGCGAGAGGTTTGACCGGTATTTCAAGAGGGTGGAGAGAGAAATGCCGGACCTTGATGAGGATGATCAGAAGGCGGTGGCGCTGATCAACTATCGTCATGACGAGGGACAGGATTTCAAGCATGTTTCGGAGTGGGAGGCAATTAGGATTTGGTTTTAGTTTTTTTTTTAGTATGTTTTCTTTAGTGTTTTTATGTTTATGTTTAATATTTATATAAAAAATATTTTGGATCTTATAAAATTTTGCATGTTATAAAGTTTTGTTAACTGCCACGAAAATGGTAGTGTATAACATTAATAAAGTTAACAATAAAATAGTGGACTGCAACGAATTGTCAATGTTAAGCCCAACGTGAAGCCCAATTGTGGACTGCAACGAAAACGGTAGTGTATAACAATTTTTGTCAACGAAGCCCAACGTGAAGCCCAACCTGGCCCAAATGTGGACTGCAAAGAATTGTCAACTGGGCCGTTTTAAACTAGTGTATAAAAATAAAATAGTTAACAATGTTATCAGCTCCGAGTAGAAAAGGATAAACTGGTTAACATGTTTGGCTTTCACACAAAGGGCGCAGAGGCTGCTAGAGAACAACCGGAGACTTACCAATATGTTCATGGGAGAGTTTTCTCAATCATATCGATGTTCTCCAAAGCAAAAAACGGTCAGGACTCCGGTGACCGTACGAACACCAAAAGAAGAGGCACACACTCAGAGTGATAATGTAAGGTGTTTTATGAATATTTTTTTTATAATAACAATATCCACCAATAACTGTTAATTTACCTGTCATGCTTTTCTTGTAGGTTGTTGCCGATTCATTTATCAATTACGATAATGCCTACCACGTCTCTATGAGCCCGATGGTGAATGAAGATTTTGTAAGTTTTTCCAATCTATTTATTTTAATTACTTATCATTTTTTTATTACTAGTATAAATTTAAAAAAATTTAGTATAAATTGTGTAAATGAAAGTTAATGAAATTATTTTTTAGAAAGTGAAATTAATACATATATACAATATTTGTAGAATGAGGATCCTGAAATAATCAAACTGAGACGATCCGAAAGGTTTGTAAAGCCCGCAGCAGCTGTGCTATCCCCGTATGTGGCTTACAAAAGATTGAAAGATATAAAAGCCAAAAGGTTAAGAAACGAGGATAGACAAATTGAATTCATCAAGCACTGGTATCCAAATTGCGGCAGTAAACATCTTTCCCTAATAGTTGGGAATTCTGTCGGTCCAAATTTTTGGGAGTCGTTGCTGGGCATGGACGGTCGCGGCTGGTTAAGCGATGATGTAAGTAATAAAAAAATAATTTATATTTTTTTGTATATTATATTTTAATTAACTTTATAATGTTTAACAACATATATTTGGGTGGATGATCCACATGTATCATTCAAGAAATGAAAGTGATCGGTGGAGTATTCTAACCCCATATTTTCAAAATTATTTTCGGTACACGGCCGTCGACCATACCTGTAAAGGTTACTTTACTGGGCAGGTTGACCCTTTTCCATCAATACATACTGTTGACGAGGTAATGTTGAACGAACTTATTAATTACTGAATAAATGTATTTCGTATTGAATTAATTTAATATTTTGCTTACTAATTATATAGGTTTACGTACCGTTGTATATAGAAGGTGCTCACTGGTTTTTAGGCGTTTTCAACCTGCTCAATTACACGCTAACGATATACGACAGGTATTAGGCATATTTAACTTATTAGTACTCCAACATACATGTTACTAACTGTGTTAATTTGTTGCTCTTTCAGCCTTTTAAATGCTTTCGAAAAGGAAAGAACGGATGTGGTGTGTCATATAAATTTTGTGTTTGACCACTGGCTACGAATTCATGGTTACAATGCCCACAGACCATTACCGTTAACTTACCCTTTCCGAGTTATTTATGCAACCGATGCTCCTCAGCAGTCCGGAGTTTTGGGAGACTGTGGGGTTTGGGTTTGCATATTTCTTGATAGGTTGATAAATAAAAAACCGTTGAACGATGATAAAGATACTCAGAAAACAGCGGAACGTATGCGACGTCAACTTGCTTTACTATTTTATGATTCCGTGTTACCAGATACAACAACTGACAACAACCTTGGTGATGATGATCCCGTATTAGAAATGTAATTGTATTTTTTTGGTTTAAAAACATTAAATATTTTTCTACTAGTCTTTATATGTACATATATATGTGTCACTTCCACCTTTATTACACATGTGATATCCTCCATTACCAATGACAAGTATTCCTCCTTCCGTTTCCAACAATCAACAGAATTGGGATCGCCAATGGTCTCCAAATGTTCTTGAATTTTACTACGATGGGGATAATCCTAGTTGCTATTCTTCTTACACGGGGTTAACACCACTAGGAAAAGATTGGTGGGGGGAGGGGGGACTGCTTGGATTTACTGGAGCAGGTTTTATTCAAAAAACGGTACCTTAATAATAAATTTTTTCGTAATAAAAATCTGTTTCATTATTTTTGTAATAAATAAATTACCATCATTTTTTAGCACGTACAAGCATGGTGTAACAAACTCATGTATGAACGAGAGAATGCAAGGACGCTGTCGTCAAACGATTATCGTTGGACAGTTCTACCGCCAAATTTCTTCGACATGTTACATAAACAAGATATTGATGCAACCAGATACGCAGATGGTTCTACAGCAACATATCCTCCATTCTGGGAAATTGATACGGTAGGCTATATCAAATTTTTTTTCTATTTTATTATATCCGTTTTTTATTAAATGAACACGACTCCCACTCTTACTCCACACCTATTTAAACACATCTTGGTTCACTACTCAACTGGCATCCCCTTTTTTTTTCTACCTCATGGCAAATCAAGAAATCAACATTCATCTAAACGTTCATATCAACGTCAACATTTTCCAACCGGTTAACCACCCAAACCCACCCCCAGATAACCCCGAACCAAACAATTCACAAACTCGTAACCCCCCAAACCCGGTGCAACAGCCAACACGTGAAGCACCATTTAGGGGTTCAGGTCAGTGTGAGGCGGTTGATCCGTTACCTAATCCCGATGAACAACAGCGTCCTTTGGACCAGATTATTCCACAAGAAAATTTGGCGGTTACTGCTGACGAAGACTCAGACTCAGACGAGGAATTGGATTTCGAAAGACTGTACGATAAAGTGCGTTTTGAAGCTTATCGTGCGGAAATGGAAAAAGGGGTAGAGTATGATTCTGAAGCGGAAGACCATTCCGGTTATTAGTAAATGTCAGGGTTTTTTTTTAAATAAGAACTTATACGTGTTTGATGTAATTTTCCCTTTAATTTTTTTGCTAAGAATTTTTGTTTTTTTATTTACAGCGTTGATTTAGAACCTAAAATTATTCACTTTTTTTGCAGGTATACGTTCCTATACCGGACAACGAACAAAATTGGTTGCTTTCTAAAATAAATATAAAGTCACTACAATTAAGAATTTTTTTTGCTAATAATTGTGACACGATTAATTGCGGAGATTCATTTTGCGTACACAGAAGAGTACATCAAATTGTTCTAGAATTTGAGTCTTTATTTTTGTGGTTTCTCGGACGTATATCGTACTGGCAACAGTCAGGAATAAATGAGACGCGTTCCATGCAAATAGTAGGGGATTTCGTGTGGCCTCCTCAAACAAATCGTGTTGGCAGAAATTCAGGAGTCATCATATGTATGCTAATGGAAAAACTTATTTGGAATCGTTCTTTAACATGGACCGAAGGAAACCTTCAGGATGCTTGTTTCAGATACAGACGGTACATGGCAGATGAACTCTACACCGGGCGCTTCACACCTGTTAATGTTTAATGGTTCTATGTATGCATGTAATATAAAAAAAAATTAATAAGATATTTTAATGAAATGATTTTCAATATTAATATGCTACTAGTTACTCGACAAATTAAATTAAATTTCACAAAATAAATTAATAAAGTATTAAAAGTCTCCCAAGTTGAAAGACGGATATATATAATCAGCAGGAGATTGTGTAAAATCATCAGGATTATCGGCTTTCTTTCCCTTTCCCTTTGTCTGGGTGTTTGCGAGTACGAACTTCTGACGGCATGGGCCGCCGACATACATCCCGATGATGACCATATGAGTTACATCGGGAACAATACAGGGGAGTAGGTTCTTCCCCGCGGGATAAGATTCGGTTGTTTTCTCGAGGACGACCAGCCTGGCGTTTTGTCATATGTGGCGGTTGAAGATTGATAAGGTCTTCTGGAGTCTCCCATTCAGATCTATGAGGAAGAGGATAAATCGCTTCTTCATAAGTTTTCTTATAGACTTCGTTTGAGTAACACGGGAAGCAATACTTACTGCAGTCGGTTTCACCTAAAAATTTTGAAACGGCAATAACATGCCCGCATGGTAAACCAGAAACCTGCCAAACTCGGCAACTACATGTTCCATTAACAAAGTCCACTAAACCCCCCTTTCCACTGTCTGCAACAGAATAACTGTTTAACTCAATCCCAGCAACCGTCCATGTTCTAGACCCTTCAATTTTTTAAAAAATTTTCTTCTGTGCCCATTGTGTAAGTAAATGTTTTTCATGTATACCTTGCAAACGGCGATCGTAAAACCACTTTTGTACAGATTGTCGGAAGAACTCTAAGAGTTGTGTTACCGGCATTTTACGCGAGTGTCTAGATAAAGCGTTAATAGACTCCGCGCTGTTAGATGTCATATAATGATATCGATTGCCTGGACAATGCGCCCTTGCCCATCTACCGAACCCAATACTTGTTAGAGTGTGTCGTACTCTAGGAACGGCAAGACAAAGAGCATTAAATGACTCGTTAAAATCAGACAATCGGTACGATTTGCATGTCTTCCACCACAACTTCTCATTTTCTTTTTTTTATCAGAGGGTAAACGTAGGTTCATCATTAAATGACGACAGCATAACCCATGATAAACATGTGGAAAGACGTTTCTAACAGCCAGATGTATAGAATTCGCTCTATCCGAAATTATGGCCATTTCAGGTATTTCACCGATACATTCTTTAAGCTTTGACAGAAACCATGTCCAAGATTCACCATCCTCTGATTTTCCTATTCCATAAGAAATTGGTAAAATTTGGTTGTTTCCATCCATCCCAACCGCTAAAAATAACGTCCCATTAAATTCACCCTTTAGGTGTGCAGCATCAATGATCACCACCGGTCTTAAATTGCATATAAAGGTACGAATCTGAAACAAAATTATTTAAAAAAAGTCAACAAGATGTAGTTTGTCGAAATAAAATAAAAACAGATAATGCTATAACTTACCGCAACACCAATCGCGACAAAGACCATCTCAAACCGACGCTCGTCATCAGTCTTGATATGTGTAACAGAACCAGGATTTGCCCGCTCTAGATTGTAACAGTAAAGTGGTAGTTCTGCGAACGAGTCTCTGCTTGATCCTTGTAAAAGCTCTAGTGCCAGACTTTTTCCACGCCAAGCTTGACTAGTGGTTATCTCAACTTGGAATCTTTGTCTAAAATCTTTCACTATTTCATTACAACGATATATTCTTCCACTGTCTTTTAAAGGTTCTTTTAAATAATGGGCAACAACATTTGGGTTTGCCTGACGAACATGTGGGTACGTTAGCGTCTTCGAGCACGTGTGTTTATCGTTAAAACTCTTAACAAAAAACACCCCACTATCTCCAAAACTCCTTGCATGGAAACGCCAACCGCAACCGTCGACCAAACATGACACCTGGTACCGACTTTTAGAGGATCTATCTACTTTAAACTCAAAGTGTTCTAACAAACATTTTTTTCCCAATTCAAGTTTCATGTCTTCTTTGTTATTAAATACGTGACCTGGTACAAAAGTAATTGATGAAGATCGCGAACAATTTTCAAAAGAATTATCAGGATTTGGTTGGGAGTCGTTTACAACGTCATAATTTTCTTCATCAGCACAGAAATTTAAATCAGGAACTAAAAATTTTTTTGGAGTTGAAAAACTAGATGATCCAACACCAAACCCTTCAATCACATATAATTTATAAATTTCAAAAATATTTTCCATAGCAAAATTATAAAAAATTGCAAGATCTTCATCGTTTATTATATCTATTGGATCACTAAAGGAAGACAACCGATAAGATAACTTCGTAATGTTTGTAGAACTACAAATGTTTGACACTTTACTTAGAAGAGCAGTGTATGAAAGGTTGGGTTCAATTTCTAAACCACGTCTACTTGAATCAGCATCAGCAACATACTCCAACTTTCCGTTAACGATTTCCCACTTTCCGCCATTGTATACAACCAAACGAATCTTCATAATTTTAAGTTGGAAACTTCCTTTTACAAAATGCTAAATGTTTTTATAACTTTAAACAAATCTGTTGCACAAACAAATACAAAAAATATAGGGAAAAATTTATAACGGCCACTCACTAAATATAAAGGATTGAAACGTTGAAACGGCCCGGACCATCTGTAACGGCTTGGAGCCAGCTAAAACGGCTTGGAGCCAGCTAAAACGGCACAAGCAGTTTACGGAAACGGCTCGGATGACAGCTGTAACGGCTCGGATGACAGAAGTGGGTCCATGCGTGTACGGAAACGGCTTGGCTAGATCGTAAGAACATGGCTTAGCTCGTTGAAGGAACATGGCTAAGATCTTTCCACATGAGCCGGTTGTAACGGCTTGGCTAAGATCTTTCCACATTATCAGCCACGTGGCGTTCCCTGCTTGCTTCTCAAGCCGTTACATGGATTGTCGGACACGTGTCAAACGGGGAGTGGATGGCCGTTAAAAAAAATTCCTGTGCCGTTTCAGGATATTGAAACGGCTCGGCAAGGGGTGTCCGGTGGCCAAATTCACAAAGACGGCGTTGCAGTGGCCAATTTGGTGATTTTCTCAAAAATTAATGTCAACTACCGATATTCCTTATTTTAATAGTTCATATATAGTTATGATTTCGATACGTACGTATTGAAGCAACATCAATAATCTGAATATAACCACCAAGGTTATTGCCAACCTCTGACATATGAGGGGCCAGGAAGGACAACACTATATCAAAGGACTTGTTCAAGTCCAAGTGGCCAACGAATGACAGAGACAATTGTGCAAAGACTTGGTATGGTTTAGAGACACTTAAGGGAAAGGTGGTTCTGTATCAAGTAGAAGGTGTGGAGTGCATGCTCGTAGAAAACTATTCTTATCTTTGGCATCAATGAACCCGGGCTCCAAGGAGTTGATCCCCTAGGCGGAGGTCCATGGAGCTAAGCCCTTGGTGTGGCTAACATAAAACACACTCATTATTTTCTGTCTACATTTTCTATATAAACTACATTGTAGTTGTATCCAATATACACTATTTATTGACACAACATCACCAAAAAATACTTTATATAGGATACAATGTAAAGTTCCACTAAAATTTATATCAAACTGTTTAAAAACAAAACAAAACTATATCTTTACTTATATTTGTCTAAATATCAATTATTACATATTATTATAGAAAAAAGCTAAATTTGTTGTTACATCATCATCATCATCATCATCATCATCATCATCATCATCATCATCATCATCATCATACTTAGTAAATCCCACCAATAGCAAAACTAAGGTGAGGTCTGAGGAGGGTAGATGTAGACAGCCTTATCTTTACCCCGTAGGGATAGAGAGGATGTTTCCGGTGAGACCCCCGCCTCGATTGTAGTTTTGTATCAAGCATTGGACCCAAGACATATAACACTTAAACAATGAGACAAAGACCGATTGGTGCATGTACCCCCGTGGCTTTCAGCTATTAATGCCATCACATGATGCATGATTAACCATTCGCCGCTTTTAACGTTATTTTCACGAAATTAGTCAAATAACGTTAAAATTATTACCATTTCACTTTTACCCCCCGAGCACCCACACACATACATTATTAGTAAATAAACGTTAAATTTGTTGTTACATGAAAAAAATGAAAACATTAAATTAAATTGAATTCCCTAGCGATCTCAATTTGAAAATTTACTTTTTTTCAATTTCAACTCTTTGAATTGGCAAAGACTCATTTTTGTAACATCAATATAAAAGCCCCGGATGTCACGATCATCAACCCTTTGATAAAAAACCTACTTTTGCAAAAACTTGTACCATAATAAAAGAAAATATCATATTCGTATACAATTGTCTTTCTGTCATTATGTGATTCAATAACTCAACTAGTAGATATATATTATAACTTGTATAAATGATCTTTTGTGTCCTTCAAGAGACACCGATTAGTTTCATAAAAAAAAATAGTTTCTATTTTGTCTTACTTCCATCCTATATTATTATTGAGCAAATATATATATTTGTGTAGTCCTGTTATGGTCAAGCGATTGCATGATTGATTCAAGACGTACGTGTGGTTTACGGCTTTTATTGTGGATAGGATTTAAAGCTTAAAGCATGCTCTCATCACTCCCATTGGCACACTTATGGAGACAGAGAGAGGTGGAGATATATATAATTTATTCAAATCTCAATGGGTGAAGACTCAAGAACTCACATTTTAAACAAATCGAATTCAAGAAATCAATCAAGATTAAAGCTGGTTATTTTAGTCACCGCTTTTTCTAACGGCAAAACTCTACAATTTTTTTTAGTGGACAACAAAATTTTACCCAATACATAAAACGGAACATCCTCCATTACAATCAAACATCCACACTAGACAAATCAACATTACACCAACTAGAACATGATAGTGAGATGGAATCCCATACCCGTTTAGCGTAGTGCCACGAAATAAACAAATGATTCGTCGACTCTTGATGGCAATCAAGTGAATGGAGACGCACCTGTCTATATATCAATATATATAGAAGCAGGGTCAGCTCTGGAAGTTCCAACTTCCAAACAAACAAATACCAATTAGAAAATAATGTCGCACATAATATATGTATAATCACACCACTTCTCTCACTTAATACACTTAAACGGGGATCTATTCTTAACCCATAAGAACGAGTCCTCTCTAATACAATCCACTATTTGTTGTAAAATCTATTCCTAATCCATAATAACGACTCTTTAATAATGTCATCAATTTGTTGCCCTCTTTAATAACATCAATTTGTTGTTTTTTGGTTAAAGGGTGTAGAATGTTGAGATCTGTACAAACAATGCTAACTGTAAGAACAGATCTGAGCCATCGATAATTTAAATCAATGGTTGGTATTAGTTACAAATTAAACCCCTATAATTAATAATTAATACTATCAAGTTAGGAGCATTTTAGTCACTTAGCCATTTCTCATTAAATACTAATTCCACAAAGTTTTTTTTAAACTAAAATAACTTTTATATACTTCATTATTTTTGGAAAAAAAAATATACCATAAAATCAAGAATTTTTTATCTTTAATCTGAGTACCATATTGCTATACTTTTTTTAGGGTAAATTATGTTTTGAATCCCTGTGTTTTCGGGGTTTTAACCACTTGAGTTCAAAATCAAAATGTTTAACGCCCCGAGTCCCTAAAGCCACTTTTCTTAACTATTTGAGTACAATTTTTTAACTTCGTTTAAATTTTCTGTTAGTTTTTTTATTAAAAGACTAAAACACCCTTGTATTATTATTATTCTCACACACACTCTTTTCCTTATCTCTCTCTCTCTCTCTCTCAACCACACCACCATCACCACCACCATCACCGCCACAACATCACCAATACACCCGCACCACCACCACCATCACCACTGCACCTCCATCACTGTCGCACTACCACCACCATCACCACTGCACCTCCACCAACTCTGCCTCAACAACTCCGACCCAGCTCACAAATCCCAACCGTTATAACCTTCGACTCCATTTCCATCTCATATAACTGTTATAACCTCTTACTTCACTGGTTTAATTGACCTTAGCAACCAATTAATCAGCGCTAATCGGCTTCCCATGGCCTTGATTTTGCATAACTATACCAAAGTATAATACTTGTCAATAACAAGTCATCGGTCAAAATCAGTTAGGCAGCCTTCGAAGTCGAATACACCTGCCCCCTCATCACCCTTTCTCTCTTTACGAATCAAACGAAAGAAACCCTAAACGGAGATCTTGAATTCGAGTGTGTGTTGGTTTAAGGAAAATTGGAAAGATGATTCAGTTTGGGATGATGATACAGACCTCTAGAAGACACGTTTTCTCTTGTCTAAAACCCTAATTCGAGTATGTGTTGATTTAGGGAAAACATGAAAGGGAAACATTAAACAAGGATCTTGAATTCGAATCTGCAATAGCCATGGTTGGGGTGATGATTCAGACCTCTGAAAGACACATTTTCTTCTTGAACATGGGTGGATTGTGGTATGGGGTGGGTGGTGGATGGCTGTTCTTGAACAGGGGTGGATGTTGATGGGTTGTGGAGGTAAATGAGAGAGTTAGAGAGAGGGATAAGAAAGAGAGGGAGAGAGAGATATATATTGCAGATCTTTGTGAGTATAAATATATACAAAAAGGTGAAAGAAATACCTTGTGCATAGAGACTTGTAATTTGTATGTAAATGACTAAATTGCCCTTGTAGTTAACAGGTTATGTGGATGGTGTTAAAAAATTGGACTTAAATGGTTAAGAAAAGTGGCTTTAGGGACTCAGGGCGTTAAACATTTTGATTTTGGACTCAAATGGTTAAAACCTCGAAAACACAGGGACTCAAAACGTAATTTACCCTTTTTTATTTATGAAAGTGACTTTTAAAAAACTTAAAAAAGGTGTTTTATAATTGTGCTAGTTTTTTTCCTTTTGGGTTGTTATTGGAAGCCTATTTGGAAATAAACTTGTAAACTTGTTTTCTACTAGTTATGTAATAGTATGTGCTATTTACAAAATTAAAACAAAAACATGAAATTGTGCTAGTATGTAACAATATGTGTTATTTATAAAATAAAAAAATGAAATTGTGCAAGTTATGTAAATAGTATCTGTTGTTTACAAAATTAAACAAAAACATGAAATTGTGCTGATTATGGTGCTGATTACAGTGTTATGCTGATTACGGGATGTGCTGATGGTGGTGGTGTGGAATGTTACCGTTGGATGTGCTGATGGTGGTGTTACCGTGCTGATTAAGGTGCTGATGTTGACGATATGCTAATTACGGTGTTGACGATGATGCTGATTACGGTACTGATGATGATGCTGATTACAGTGTTGATTCGATGACGAAGAATAGATATTAGGAAATTAGAATTTGAATTGAGCTTGTATGAATTTAGGTATAATTTAATTATTGTTTTTAATTAAATATAAATAAAATGGTATAAAAAGTTTAAAATACTTTTAAATTAATTTTTTTAATTAAAGACACATATCATTAAACTTTTGGTTGTTATAGTTTATATAAATATACTTGTATACCAGGGTGTAGATATATACAAATGAAACTTATGATGATGACTCACTTGTCACTGTGGCGAGGTGAAGATGGGACAGACGACGAGACCATCATGAAAACAAAATACTACCTCCCTCTCCGACCGATATTCAATGCTCTTTTTGGATTCGGTTTCGTTTTAAAAGTATGAATATTTTATTTTTGTCTTTTGGATTAAACTTTTGAGCAATTATATATTTACATTATTATAACTATTATGGTGGGTTCTTTGAATTATATATTATTAAAATAATTTGTTTAGTGGTGTATTAACAGGATGCTTTCCTTTTATTGATGAAGTAACTATAGAAGATACCGCATCTTTCGGGTTAATTTACCATTTACATGATACCAATAGATAACTCTACTGTGAAGACCTATCATGTAGAAAAAATATTGAGCTACTTATTAGAATGCTTAATGAACCTATGCAAATAAGATTAAGATCAAAGGTTTACATTATCATTTAAACACCATTTGAAGGTTATAGTGAATTAGGATGCTCACTGTTGAGAAAATAAAATATGTTTTGAAGGTTTATAAAAGCAAAATAATAAAGCAAACGAAAATGAAACTGAACGCTAGAGTATTAACTTTTTCGAAAACTTTGATTCTTTAAAACATATCTTAGATTCTCAAAGTGTAAACTGAACCTTGGATACACGACTTAATCATAGTAAAGTTTTGACGATGAATCGATGATGAAAAGTTTGGAAAATGTAGGGAAGTGACTTTTGATCATGTGTGTATCATAGTGTTTTACGAAACAAAATTTGAGTAAAAGATCAAACCAGTCCCGTGTGAATAACAGAGCATATGAAGGGTTAGGTCCTCAAGACCATACCGCAATCCACCATAACATAATATCCTGAAACTGATGCATGTTCATCCTAACATAAATAAAGGTGTATGTGCTCTCTAAGCACATATGGGGAGATAGGCAGGATTACCACACCTTGACAAATGTTATCAAGGCATTGGTGTCCGTACAACGGATTTAGAATAAAAGTTGAGAGGTAGCGTGGGTTATTATTTTTTATTCAGGAGTAGTCAATACAGATAAAACGAAAAAGAAAAAAAAAACTCCCACCCTCAACATAAGCGAGATCCTCCCTTATTTGTGTAGTAATTGAAGGAATTTCCGTGGTATATTTTTACTTTTATTTTATGAACCCGGTTCATATTAAATATGTGTTTATTTTGTCACAAGGATTTAGTCAAAACATTTTTTTGACAAAAGAGTGCATGTAGAAATAGGTTATTCAAAATAAACTTTAACTAGTTAAAAAAAACATATACACATTTTTGGCAACGGAAGCGTATGTAACAAAATTAACATAAACACTTTTATACCAAGGATTACCCGTAATGGAACAAGGTCACCAACATGCAAACACGAAATAGAACATCAACCATATGGGGTTTAGATATACCTTCGGTTAGTAAATAACCGGATGAGACACCGAGGTTCAACGAACGAATGCTAGTTACACGAACGAGAGATACGCGAATGTGAGCCGGGTCTCGGCGGTAGTGGCCGGCGGCGGGCGGCGGCGACCGGCGGAGAGCGGCGGCGGCGGGGGTGGTGACCGGTTTGGGTGTGTGAGTTGAGAGAGGTTTTGTAATCTTCTCTTGCATCTAAAAGCAAGACCCAAGCCCCATTTAAATAGGACATGGAGCTTTATGCATGCTCGCCAAGTGTCGGAAATCATTTGCATGAAATGTTATTGGTCAAATTCTAGGTGCGTGCCAAATGGCGAGAAGATCCATTGCATGTAATGTCATTGGCTGCAATGTAGGTGCGCGACAAGTGGCGAAGCAAGAGGGTTCTTGTCCCATTCGGTCCATGTACCCGTCTCTCAGTTCAATACCCGCGTATCGTTCGTAATTACCAGTTATTAGTTAAGTGGATTTTTAGTTCGTTGACCACGGTGTAACTCTTACGGGTCAAGACCCGGTCGGCGGCGTTGACTTATCGAACCGGACATAAATATCCAACAGCTCCCACTTGGACGGTCTCTGATAAGATCTCAACGCAGACAGCCAGCGGTGCTCTAGCTACACATGGCTGCCCCCAACAGGTCATGACACTTTAAAGTCACTAACCAAGGTATCTTCCCTTTAGCAATGGCTTGCTACTTGAAGACAATAGACTTATGGCAATCGTTGTCATCTATCCCTTCTGTAAAAGACATCAATTGAGCAATGAGACATGGATCAGATTCAATCTCACATGGTGCTCAATCATTATCGTTCTCGTTCACAGAATCAAAGTGGTCCAATCAAACACACAGTAAGTTTGGGTAAGGCCTTACACTTCACCAGTTTGAATCAACGAGGGCGCCCAGTTGCCTAACTGTTACATTATAATGTAAGAGTACAGAATCCCATCTTGACTACATACAACTCCCACTGAACTTCAGAACCACTCCCAACCAATGCCTTTATGACTGGCAGTTACGCGATAGCGGTTGACACTGATCAAAGAATAGTCTTTAGTAAACGAAAGTTCTAGTATGTATCTCAGGTCAGAGGATACTAAATGAGTATGCCCAAATCAAAACATCTTATGACTAAGATCCATGAAGATGATTTGATGCGAGTTACATCCAGCATCATTCATAATGAAGCCTGTGAATTTGGAAGTCAATTTCTTGAGTCCAAAATCAGAATAGTCTTAATTCAGAGTCGTTCCCACGAGTCTGATCGACTACGGATAATTTAGAATACAAGATTCATGGATTAAACGTATCAAAAATCGAACATAGTTGTAGGATTCAAGAATTGCATTTAACTAGTAAAGCAAAATGAATACAGGAATACAACTGTTTGATGTCCGTACATCCAAATACTAAATCAAAACATTTCACTAGCTAATCTAAGCCCAATAGCGTCCATATGACGGTCATGTTTCTCTTGAGTCATTGGCTTAGTAAATGGGTCAGCTAAGTTTTGATCTGTGTCAATTTTGCTTATAACGATGTCTCCACGTTCCACAATCTCTCGTATGTAGTGAAACTTTCTCAAAATGTGCTTGGCTTTGTGATGTGATCTAGGCTCCTTGGCTTGAGCAATAGCACCTGTGTTATCACAAAATATCTGGATGGGTTTTATGATACTTGGAACCACATCGAGATCGATTATGAACTTCTTCATCCAAGCAGCTTCCTTTGCGGCATCCGATGCGGCAATGTACTCAGATTCCGTGGTAGAATCAGCTACAACACTCTGCTTGGAGCTTTTCCATGAGACAGCTCCTCCGTTGAGAGTGAACACGAAACCCGTTTGTGAGCGAGAGGTATCTCGATCAGTTTGAAAACTAGCATCAGTGTAACATTTTACAGTGAGCTCCTCATTGACTCCTCCAAATAACAAGAACATATCTTTTGTCCTTCTCAAGTACTTAAGGATGTTCTTAACTGCAGTCCAGTGGGCAATTCCAGGACTCTGCTGGTAACGGCTGGTCATGCTCAAAGCATACGAGACGTCTGGTCGAGTACATACCATAGCATACATGATAGAGCCAATCGCTGAAGCATATGGAACTGCTTCCACCTGCTTTATCTCTCGGTCCTCAGAGGGAGCTTGCGATTTGTCCAAGACGGTTCCTTTAGTCATTGGAACACCTCCTTTCTTGGAGTTTTCCATCTTGAAGCGTCTCATTACTTGATCTATGTATGTGCTCTGAGTTAGCCCAAGAAGTCGCTTAGATCTATTCCTATAGATCTTGATTCCTAGAATGTAAGCAGCTTCTCCAAGATCCTTCATTGCAAAGCAAGATCCCAACCAATGTTTAATTTCCTTAAGCATGGGGATGTTGTTTCCAATGATTAATATATCATCCACATACAAGATGAGAAATGATATAGCACTCCCACTAGCCTTTTTGTAAACACAAGGTTCATCTTCGTTCTTGACAAGACCAAACTCTTTGACTTTCTGGTCAAAACGAAAATTCCAGCTTCGAGATGCTTGCTTGAGTCCATAAATGGACTTGTTTAGCTTGCATACCCTATTAGGATATTTTGGATCGATAAAACCGTCAGGTTGAACCATATAAACATCTTCGGAAAGATGTCCATTAAGAAAGGCGGTCTTAACATCCATTTGCCAAATTTCGTAATCATAGTACGCAGCTATGGCAAGTAATATCCTGATCAATTTGATCATAGCAACGGGTGAGAAGGTTTCATCATAGTCAATACCTTGAGTTTGAGTGAAACCTTTCGCTACTAGCCGTGCTTTATAGGTTTTTATATTTCCATGCATGTCGGTTTTTCTCTTGAAAACCCATTTGCTCCCTACTGCCCGAGATTCGGGGGGTAGCTCAACCAAGTCCCAGACTTGATTGTCACGCATGGATTGCATCTCGGCTTTCATGGCCTCTAGCCATTTCGCAGAATTTGGATTAGAAATAGCAGATTTGTAACTAGTAGGCTCGTCATCAGACTCGGCTACTGTCAGGACTTCAGAACCCTCAACATGCCAAAGGTATCTATCGGGTTCTTTACGGGTCCTGATGCTCCTGTGAAGGCTTGTGTTCGGGTCTGATTCGGTATCAACAATTTGTTGTGGTTCAGACGTTCCGACCTCGTCAACGGTTGCTTGTAGTCCTTGGACCTCTTCAAGATCTACTAAGTTACTTCCAGTTCCTCGACTAAGAAGTTCATCTTCAAGGAACCTTTTAGCCTTCCTTTTGATGGAAATCGTATTTGCATCAGGATGGTAGAAGTAATAACCGCATTGGTTATAGTATCCGACGAAAACAACCTCTTCGCCTCGAGGGTCGAGCTTGTCATCAGAGTCACTTGTGATGTAAGCATCACACCCCCATACTCTTAGGTAACTCAAATTCGGCTTATGCCCATGCCATATCTCATATGGAGTTTTGTTTACCTTTTTGGTCGGCGCTAGATTTACGAGTCGAGCAGCAGTCATAAGAGCAAAACCCCAAAAGGAGTGAGGTAAATCTGTTCTACACATGATCGATCGAATCATATTTAGTAAGGTTCGATTTCTCCTTTCACACACGCCATTAAGTTGGGGTGTGCCTGGTGGAGTGGGTTGTGAAACTATTCCACGTTCCTTTAGATGATCGAGAAATTCCAAGCTGAGGTATTCACCGCCTCGATCTGAGCGAAGCATTTTAATCTTTCTATTAAGTTGGTTTTCAACTTCGTTTTGAAACTCTTTGAACTTTTAAAAAGTTTCATGCTTATGCTTCATGAGATAGACATAAGCATATCGACTATAGTCATCGATGAACGTAACGAAGTATCTCTTGTGATTCCTAGTCATGGTTCTAAAAGGACCACATATATCTGAGTGTATGAGTCCTAGTAGATCGCTAGCTCGTTCACCAACATGGGTGAAGGGATCCTTGGTGAGTTTGCCAGCTAAGCAAGACTCGCAATCATCAAATGAGTCCGTTCCGGTGGATTCAAGAATCCCCTCAAATTGGAGCCATTTTACGCGTGCCTTGCTTATATGGCCAAGTCTACAATGCCATAGGAATGAATCACTAGTACCATTTTTCTGACATTTAGAAAGGTGATATATGTTACTGCTAGGCTGAACATTAATTTCATAGATACCGTTTCGAGGTTTAGCCTCAAAATAGTAAATACCATTTAGATAAACAGAAATAGCAATACCATTAAAAACATATCTAAATCCTTGTTCATACAGCAACGAAACTGAAATGATGTTTCTGGTTAAACCAGGTGCATAAAGACAATTGTTCAAAACAACGATAAGACCAGAAGGACATGTAAGATTAAATGTGCCAGTTGCCAGAACTGGGACTCTTTTCCCATCGCCAACAATGAGCTCCATGTCTCCCGGCTTCAGTTTCTTCCACTTCTCAGGCTCCTGCAAGACATTAATGATGTGATAACCACACCCGGTATCAAATACCCATGTGTTGCTTGAAACAGTGAAAAGTTCGATAACATATATTAGAATACCTGAAGAAGTGCCTTCTCCATTTGCCTTCTTCACTTTGAGCTTGGCAAGATACTCGGGGCAGTTACGTTTCCAGTGCCCCATCTTGTTACACTCATAGCATTGCCGCTCTTCTGGAAGAGGGGCTTTCACAGCTTGCTTGCTCTTGTTGGTGGCAGGTTTGGCAGCAACAGGAGCCTTTCCTTTGTTTTTGCTGTTATAACTTTTCTTCTTTGTTTTGGGCTTTTTAACACCACCAGATCGAACCATTAACACTTGGCTTACTTTGTTGGAAATGTTCATCTCTGCCGTTTTGAGCATCCCGTGTAGCTCTGGCACTGTCTTTACCCAGTCATTCATGTTAAAGTTCATAACAAATTGATCATAGTGACTGGAAAGAGAGTTGAGAATGAAGTCAACAGCCATCTCATCTTGGAGAGGATAACCAAGTTTGTTCAGTTGGTCGATGTAGCCTTTCATCTTGAGGACATGAGCACTAACTGAGGAACCCTCTTGCATTTTACAGCTTATGAGCTGTTTCATGGTGTCATAGCGTTCCTGACGGGCTTGTTTCTGAAACATGCCCTTGAGTTGTTCAATCATGTCGAAGGCATTCATGTCTTCCATATTCTTCTGAAGATCTGGAGACATGGTGGCTTGCATGAGGCAAGCAACTTCCATGGCATCTTCTTTATGTTTGTCGAAAGCCTTCTTCGCAACCACAGTGTTGTTTTCGGGTGCGGTTGGGATCGGGGTTTCCAAAACATAAAGCCTTTTTGCCATCTTGAGAACGATTCTCAAGTTGCGGTGCCACTCAAGAAAATTGGTGTTATTCAGCTTGTCTTTCTCAAGTATGGACTTGAGAGCAAAAGAGGAGTTGTTTTCAGATGACATCTGTTAAGCAAAAATTATTTAATTAGCATTTTCAATGTATTTCCTTATTTAGTGAGGTGAGACGATAAGGAGCGAGAATCCGGTTAGAAGCTCTTTCTAAAGGCAGCTGGGGCATGCAACATTAGCAAGAGGTTCAAGCGGACTGACAACGATTATCAATTGTGAGAAAAGCACAACTCCCGGGGTTCATGAGGCTGCGAGGACAATCTTTTGTCCTTGCATTGATACGTTTGGCCTCATCTATGCCACTTTTGTTCTCGAGACGGCTGGGGCACGCAACACGAGAAGAAAAGTAATAGTCGTCCTAAAACGGTCACATGTGGAAGGGCCGGATGTGTCGACGGAACCCTTGCACCTTGGAAGGATAAACTAGACACCAAGTGTCGTGCTGTGGCTCCAACACTGATGGTTCGCATTATGCCCCAAGTGTTACTAGTAGTAGGATGGCATAGACTATTGATTTTAATTTTTACCAAATAGGGTCGTTATAGTCGGTTTTAATCTAAATATTATATTTGCGACATAACCAAAAAGACCCTTTCACCTCTCGGGACAATTAGTTTTAGATAACCTATAAAACTAAGTTTGTCGCGACTTGGAATAACCAATTAAAGTTAATAGTGAAAACTATTAAGTTTATGAGTTTTAAAGATGTGAGAAAAAAAAAACATGTTATAAAACTCTAGTGGTTATAAAAAATTATCCAAGTTGCTAGAACTTGCTTTTTCCGATTTCTTTTAAAAAATCTTTTAAGAATACATTTTGGTATTAAGTTGAAGTGTGATAACATTTATCAAAAGGCAACCATAATAGCAAAAATGAATATGTAAATCATATGGGCATGATTATGATCTTGCTAGAGCCAAGTAGCAAGATCAAAGGGGTCACGGTCACAAAACACAAAACAACCACAAGGATGGACTTGAGTGCATCTTGTTGTCTTGAGCGACTCCCACTAACTCCAAGACTCCTCTTGGCATTCGGTCTTGCTTCGGGTCTTCGGTTCAACAATATTTAACAAGTAAATATAACAAAGACAAAGAACCTTATCTATTACAACTTTGAACCACAAAGCGGGCCAAAACCATAAACTAATCTATTACAACTTTGAGCCGCAAAACGGGCCAAAACCATGAACAAAGCCAAATATAAACACAACCACAAGGTCGGGCCCGATTTACATATTCAACACAACCAAAAAAAATTTGGGCAATTTTGGTCAACAAAAAAAAAAAAAAAACTAAAATATGACCAAAAATTATATATAGCCCAAAGATAAAAAATAAATCAAAAACTTTAGACTTTTAAAGTTTGTGATTTATTATTCCGGTAAAAAAAAAGACCGGTTTCGATTTGCATGTGGTGAGCATCGGCTCTGATACCACTGAAGGAATTTCCGTGGTATATTTTTACTTTTATTTTATGAACCCGGTTCATATTAAATATGTGTTTATTTTGTCACAAGGATTTAGTCAAAACATTTTTTTGACAAAAGAGTGCATGTAGAAATAGGTTATTCAAAATAAACTTTAACTAGTTAAAAAAAACATATACACATTTTTGGCAACGGAAGCGTATGTAACAAAATTAACATAAACACTTTTATACCAAGGATTACCCGTAATGGAACAAGGTCACCAACATGCAAACACGAAATAGAACATCAACCATATGGGGTTTAGATATACCTTCGGTTAGTAAATAACCGGATGAGACACCGAGGTTCAACGAACGAATGCTAGTTACACGAACGAGAGATACGCGAATGTGAGCCGGGTCTCGGCGGTAGTGGCCGGCGGCGGGCGGCGGCGACCGGCGGAGAGCGGCGGCGGCGGGGGGTGGTGACCGGTTTGGGTGTGTGAGTTGAGAGAGGTTTTGTAATCTTCTCTTGCATCTAAAAGCAAGACCCAAGCCCCATTTAAATAGGACATGGAGCTTTATGCATGCTCGCCAAGTGTCGGAAATCATTTGCATGAAATGTTATTGGTCAAATTCTAGGTGCGTGCCAAATGGCGAGAAGATCCATTGCATGTAATGTCATTGGCTGCAATGTAGGTGCGCGACAAGTGGCGAAGCAAGAGGGTTCTTGTCCCATTCGGTCCATGTACCCGTCTCTCAGTTCAATACCCGCGTATCGTTCGTAATTACCAGTTATTAGTTAAGTGGATTTTTAGTTCGTTGACCACGGTGTAACTCTTACGGGTCAAGACCCGGTCGGTGGCGTTGACTTATCGAACCGGACATAAATATCCAACAGTAATGTATGGCCTATGATACCATTAAAGGTAGTTGCATGGTTGGTGATGAGGGTGTTCGGGGAGGACCACCGCACAGAGCCCGTGATTTTGAGGGGCACACTTTTTTTTTTAAATCCGATATATATATATATATATATATATATATATATATATATATATATATATATATATATATATATATATATATATATATATATATATATATATATAGGGGAAGGTTCAAATGAAAACCACTAGTTATTGTGAAAACTAGAAAACTAACTAAAACCCACTAAAAAGGAGAGGGGGAAGACTTTTAATGAAGGAGGGGTAAAATTGGAACAAAAAATATATAACTTTTCAAACATTTCCCATTTCTCCATACGTTATCATTTTAAAACAAAAATGGCACCATAAGATCACAAATTTTCTTATCTTTCATTCAAGTATATTCGAGCATATTTTTTATGACATAAAAAAGATTTATGGTGTCGTCTTGTTTTCAATACTATTATTATACTAGTACACATGTGCAATATAACATGTATTACAATGTGCATTACATGCTTAAAATTAGCTTTTTGAGTCTAGTTTAGCTTTTAGGGTTAGTTTTTTTGGAGGTTTAGGATTAGGTTTTTGGGTGTGGGGGGGAGGGGGGTTTAGGTTTTTGGGGGGTGGGGGTGGGGAGGGTTAGGTTTTTTTCGGGTTTATGTTTAGGGTTTAGTTTTAGGTTTTCGGGAGGGTGGGGGGTGGGGGGGTTTAGGTTTGGGGGGGGGGGTTAGGCTTTTGGTGGGAGGGTGAATTTAGGTTTTTTTTTTTTTTTTTTGGGGGGGGGGGGTGGGGGGTTTAGGTTTTTGGGGGGTGTCGGTGGGGGGGTGGGTTAAGTGGTTTAGCCTTTCCGTATTAGTGCACATGTGCAGTACGTGCACATGTGCAGTACAAACAAAATTTTTTTTTTTTTTTGAAATTTTTTTTCCATATATAAAAAGTAGCGATTTTTCTAAAAAAAATTGTAAAAAAAAAAATTGTATGTTTTTTAGGTTTTTTTAGGCTTTTTTAGTTAGTTTTCGAGTTTTCACAATAAAAGTGGTTTTCATTTGAACCATCCCCTATATATATATATATATATATATATATATATATATATATATAGTGGAAGGTTCAAATGAGAAGAATTTTTTTGTAAGAAGAAAAAAGAATAAGTTTCAACCAATAAGAATGTTTCATTTTACTTCATTAAATATTTGCATTTAATTTTAATGTAAGGGTATATTTGTAAACTTACATAGATAATTAATATCTAGTCTTCCTTTTTAATAGCTAACTACATTAAATTTGTAACTTATTTTCAAAATATATATATTTTTTAAAAAATAAAAAAAATTAATTTAAAGTGTAGGACAAATTAGTAGGTGTGTAGGATAAATTACGAGTTGTGTAAGATAAATTTAAGTATGTGTAGGATAATTTTCGAAATGTGTAGGATAACTTTTTATGTGTGTAGGCAATGAAAATTAGTGTAAAGAATAATAGTTTTTATGAGTAATTAATTGCTTAATGATTGTACTAAATGAGATGAAAGAATAACTACTTAATATTTTACAATTGTACCCTTTGCTCTTTTTCTTCTCAATTAAATTTTCTTCTCAAATGAACCTCCCCATATATATATATATATATATATATATATATATATATATATATATAAATATATATATAGGATTAGGTTCAAACGTGAACAATTTCTCCAGCGTGAACTGCGTGAACTAATCTGGGCCCTTGATTTTTATGATCTTGAGATTAAAGTGAGTGGCATGATGGTAATTATTTGGTTAATTTTTTCTATTTAATTAAATACAAAAAGGGTATATATGTAAGTTCCATATTGAATTGATTGCATAAATCCCTTTCTCTCTCACAAATCATCATATTCAAACTTTATCAACATAAAACTTTCTCTCTCCCCTTCATCATATCGCAGAACCTTTTTTCAACAAGACCTCATCCTCATCTCTCTCTTTCTCTATCCTCCCGTTCCTCTCTATCTCTCTCACTAAAACTGATGGCCGGATTTGGGCTCCGACGGGTGGTGTTGTTTCTTGGGGGTAGCAGGTAGAACGGCGGATTTGGGCTCCGACTGATGGCCGGATTTAGGCTCCGACGGATTTAGCGAGTGGGGTGGCGGCTGTTTATGTGGGAGACGGAGGGGCAGTGGGGTGCTCGGTGGTGCTGTGATCGTTATGGATGACGACAGGGGTGAAGTGGCTCGTGGCGGAGAGGAGTGCCGACAGCGGCGGCGAGGGTTTAAGGTATCGACGAACTCCGACAACCCGTGATAACACCAGATCTATAAGTTTTCGACTCATTTTTTCGTTTCGAAACCATTCCGGATGGTATTCTTCGCAGATCCATTAAACCAATTTCTTAGGTCGTTTTATTGAACTTGTAAGTTGTAACCAAACTTCCAGATCCTCCAACTTGTAATATTTCCGACAGAGGCGGTGGCGGTTGTGCTTTTCCGATGACCTTCATGTTTTCCGGCGACGTGGTGAGGTTGATCTGATGTTTATCGCCAGTCGATCTAATGTTTATCGACGATCTTTCCGATTATCGCTATCGACAAGGTATGAAGGTTGTAAATTTTTATTGTTTTTGATGTTTGAAAGTTATTATTGTTATTGTTTGATTGAGGTTCTGAAGATTTTTTATGAGTTTGATTATTGAGAAAAAAAGTTTGCAATTTTTCATTGTTTTGATGTTGAAAATTATTATTGTTTGGTTGAGAATTTGAAGATTGTTATGAGGTTCTGAAGGTTGTTGTTAAGGCGTTGTACACACGTGTATTCTGATTTTGCTTGTTTTTAAGGCGCTGTACACACGTGTATTCTGATTTTGCTCTGTTTTTAAGGCGCTGTACACATGTGTATTCTGATTTTGCTCTGTTTTTAATGCGATGTACACATGTGTATAGCGTCTGTTTTTGTGATATCTCATATTTTTTGTGAATTATGCAAAGTATTAATTGCTGAGTTTTTTGTGTTATTATAGGAGACGTCGTAAACGAGAAAAGTGGAGATGGAAGGTCGATAAGGATGATTCACGTATGAGGTCGATAAGGATGATTCACGTATGTTTGTTTGCTTGGTCGATAAGGATGATTCAGCATACAACGCGGCGAATAGTTGTAAAAGACTATGTCTTTTTTATTTTTCCGATTATGTTGTGTTTATTGTTTTCACGAAACTGGAACTTGTAATTGTATGTTTTTTTTTTGGTTTGGCAAACATTATGTAACTTGTTATTTGCTAAATATAAAATAGTTTTACAGATTTTGTTTGTTTATATGTATGTATTATGTAGCGAATTACACAATATGTACCATGCTGAGTACACATGTGTACTGTTCAAAATCCCAAGTACACATGTGTACACCGTTGAAATATGAAGGTTACGTGGATCTTAAAAATCATAATTCGAATTCTGGTGGTGAAATGTGAAAAATAAAAATGAAATAAAAGATATTGTGGATAATGAATTTAAAATAGGAAAGATGTAACTTAATTCAATTATTAAAATAATGATTTAAATCTAACTTTTTATATAATTACAATCATACCCTTAACAACTAAAAAGGAAATCAATGGTCCAGATCAGTTCACGCAGTTCACGCTTGGGAGGTTTTTTTTAGGTTTTTTTAGCTTGGGGGGGGGGGGGGGGTTAGGTTTTTTTTGGGTGGGGGGGGGGGGGGTGGGGGGTTTAGGTTTTTTGGGGGGGGGGGGGGTTGGGGGTTAGGTTTTTTTAGGTTTTTTTTAGGTTTTTTAGCTATTTTAGGTTGTGTTCACATTGGTTCTCAAGGTTCTCACAATAAGGGTGGTTCTCGCATGAGCTCCTCCCTATATATATATATATATATATATATATATATATATATATATGTTATTTTTTTTTCAAATAGTATACTCATACCAACTCTAAGTAGGCTCATTTACAAAACAATTTATATGGTTTAAAGTTAATCCATTGACATTAGGTTTAGTAAACTGAATACCCAATTGATTTTAAAAATTGATAATAATAAGACCGTTTAGAAATCTTGGATGACATTTTCCTGGATATTGAAACTACGCAGGCACAGAACAACCCATCGATGCAAGCATCGAACAGAAGCTAAGACAGGTAACAGAAGTACAAAACAAGGCATCGAACAGAAGTAGTGAAGCACAAACAGAACAACCCATCGAAAATTGCTCCGTGATTTCGAGGGGCCCTGAACATCGAGTAAGAACAGGAACAGAACATCGAAGGGAAGAGGTTTGATGTTGTTATTGTAGTAAATGGGTCACATTTTTTTATTAATAAAACTAATAAAAAAATGAAGATACTCTCTTTAAAGATTTGGGAAATTGTAGCACATGAACCGGGTACAAATTCAAATGAAAATAAATATGAACTACAATAAAACAATCGATTCAAACCAATATCTTCAAAAGATAAAGTCTTCAACTTGATCTTTAACCGCGTCTATTTGTATGGTTCGTTGTATTTTCAGTCCGTTGTGTAGAATTCAACGAGGTCTTGAATCACGTCTTCTTGTACAATAATTTCCTACAAAAAGAACAAACAAATGTTGACGATTATGGCTGAGGCACGTGTTCAACACGCTTCCCTTAAAACAGATTTCGTGCCTCCACTAAAGACGACGCGTCTGTATCCCAGGGTACAACAGCCGAAGCAGTCTGTACTGCCGGAAATGGCCACGCGCCCGAGGTTACACCGAATAGAATTATAGTGTTTAAACTTGTGGAAAAATAATGATACGAAGGTGATGAAATCGAGTAGAGAAAACTCATCTCTCTATAATTTCCAACATATGGATGTTCAAGTCTTCACCACTTCTCCAACAATTCTTTATACATATTATCTTTCTCTTAGAGTTTTCTCATCATACCAATGAGTCACATAGCCTACCATTTCTACAAGAGTTGTGGGTAGGGAAGAGTTTCTCTTAATTGGTGATTTATTAGAGACATAAAACTCTAATAAAAGGTGCGTAATTACTGTTATCACACACTTACTGAATGTTTGAAGATTCTCTGTTCATGTAAATCTCTTTGTTGAAATTCACGGTGATCTTACTGTTCTAGTAGCTTTTAATAACTTAGAGCTACATTAGACAGACACTAAAACACCTTTCCCTAAACAAAGACTTTACATGTTCATAAAATAACCTGAAAGTTCTAAACTGAAGGTCAAGAACACTTACTTTGTAAGTTAATGAATTTCATGTATGGATTGAAGCAAGCATCAAAATGTGATAAAATCTTTATGTAACTTTTTTTTTATCAAGAATCAAGTGGATTAATGTACCTACCTTAAGATGAGTGGGAGCAACTAATGTAAACTTGTCCTTAAATAGATGACATTTCTTTGACAAGTATATGCTACATAAATCAAAGCATTGTTCACACATACTTAAATATATAGAATCTCAGAGATACCTCTTACATGATATATATCAAAATATACCGAGATAGACCCAACGAGACATTAGTTTCGTCCCGTAAGCTTTACTTTAGTGCGGGTCCTTACACATGTAACAAACAATATTTCCTTAGGATAAAAGGCTAAATGAGATTACCTCTATATGCTTCATTAATTAGAAGTCTTATGAAGGTTTAAGTCTATACTCGTTTAGTTATTGCTCACATTACTGAAGACTAGAACACTTCTAAATTATTGTGAAGCATCTTACAATATCTTTAAGAAAAGAGACTATAATTTAAAAAAGAAGTGAGAATTCAAACTGGTTTATCACTCTTACTTTGACTTTGTTGGAAACTAAAGGTCTATTTGGAGTATCCTTATGTCAACAAACAAATATATCTCATAGGGGAGTCATAAGAATAGGTTAACAACAACCTAAGTTATAATGATATAATATTTTGTTGATCGCAACACAACTGTAACTAAATGTTGTTGAAAAGTTTACCAGTGGAGTCATAATTTTAAAACTCCAAATAAATAATATATTGAAAACTTACTGTGATAAGTCAGCAACCCTGTTTCCTCGAATAGTAACCGTTTGAGAGGCGCCACACTAAAAGTCGATACAAAATTGTTGTGTTTATGAACAAGTAGAGGAAACTAAATCAGTGTATCGAATGTATTCCTGATATGCAGGTTATCACCCATAAATATTATGTAAGCGCTTATAATAATGACGGATTTACTAAGGACCATGTACCACTGCATATGATACTATGAATTATTAATCATTAATTTCCTCATCCATTTAGATTTATTTGTCTCAAAATACAGGTTAATGCTAGCCTAAATGATATATAGACAATTATTATACAAATCAAAGTTAAGGGCTTATTCATCAATTAATCCTGACTACTTTGGTTTTAAATTTAGGACTGTAATATGATTTATTTGGGTCTTGAGTTGAATAACAGTTCAATAATTGTATTTTTTTTGCTAAAGTTTTGGTTTAAACTAAAATGAGTATGGACTCCTGATCAGACTTACCTAATACTCATAATAAATGATAACTAGGAGAATGTAAGAATACATGGTAACTTACACTTTTCTTCCTTTATTTTTGTATCAGATTGCAATGGATGATCTCTAACTTCAATAATTACAGTCACAGTCCTTTATTTGAAAAACTCATTACATTCTACGTCCTTTAGCACCAACCAGGTTAAAACTTTTCAGTTAAGTATGCCATGAGCCTTGCACATGAGGGCATTTACGTCTTTTTACCACAATCTATTTAAATTGTCCACTTTATCCTTTCTCTAACCATATATCAGGCTTATCCCCTTTCTCTTCTCTCTCTAGAAAACGTCCAGCACCCACCTACCACCACCTGCAAATCTCCCCAACCCGTCTCCCCTCCAAATCTCCCTAACCTCCAACTGACAAATTTCTAAAGGTAATCGACATTTCTGAAGCGTTCACCGTCGATTGTTTGTTTGGAGAAGATGAAGGTAATCAACAAACAGATTTCTAGGGCCATGGGTTCCATCACTGTTTCTTCGTTGCCGGTGCTCTGAAACTGATAGGTTTCCCCTCCCGTCCCATGACTCTCTATCTCTCTCTAATCCGGAAGCTGGTGATTCCATGGTGCGGCGGTGGCTGGTGGTGAACCGTTGTGGTAGTCGCAACCATGCTGGCTGATGATTCCATGGTGCGGTGGTGACCAATGGTGAGCGTTGGCGGTTTGAGTCGTGTTTTGCCATAGTTATGTAAGTGTTGACGAGGATAAGAAGTTCAAAGCAGACAAACATAAGGTGGGGTTGTATGCCATAGATGTAGGCGAATATAGGAATTGATCTGAAACCAGATCTGAATCGTGTTTTGCTTTCCATCTTCAGCTTCAAAATGAAATTTTTCACCATAGATGCTAATGTTTGAGAATGTAGATGATGAACTTTGTGATTTGAGAATTGTTTTTTTTATGTGTGCAGACGATGAGAGAGAGAGATAGGTAAATAGGGATACAATTGTATTAAAATCTTGGTTGTATTTTAATCTTATCAAATACTATAAATAATTAATGAAAAAGACTAAACTGCCCTTACATGTATAGACCTAACTAAAAATTTTAGCCCAGTTAGTGCTAAAGGACGTAAAGTGTAATGGGTTTTCTAAATAAAGGATTGTGAATGTAATTATTGAAGTTAAAGGTCATCCATTGTAATCCAATACAAACATAAAGGACGAAAAGTGTAATTTACCCAAAAATATATATAATAAATATATTTATGTGGTCATTATTATCATTTATAAAATAACTGATCGTTGACTTAATTGCCCTTATTCCATTAAATGGTTAAAATTTGATGAACGCATTTACCTTTACTAAAAGAATAGGGTTTCCCCATGGATGTATACATAGAGCTTATTAGAGAGTGTTTAAGGTTGGTCATCACCATTACAACACCACCATTATTCACCTCCCCCCCCCCCCCCCCCGTGTGTCATGATCTTCAAGATCAACGTAGCCATCATAAGTGTACACCCTAAACAGGACCTGATCAGTAACGAACATGTCAATCTTCATCAATATAGTACATTAGCTAAATCTAATACATACATTCTAACTTCTTGTTTTTATTATGTTTATATAAAGAATTCATCAACATTCTACATACGCCATTTACATTACATGTTCTCAATCAAACTGGAAGTATACTTCTATCGACTCCTCTCTAAAAAAAACAATAATAATTATAAGTTCTGTCACTTGCTGATGGTGCCGTATGAGGCCCATTATGACGTCGTTACTTAACTTTTATGTTAAGTTTGAGCCAAAATGTTTTGTGGAAATAAGCCCCCTAAATTTACTATGCTAATAGAAAACCTGTCGTTTTCTCCGTCAAAATTTGCCAGAAATGAGTACGAGGCGAGCATCTCCAACAAGAATATTTTGTTAGAAATTGTTGTGGGAAACGTTTTCCGACAATATTTTTCTACGCATTTCCGACACATATGTATTATGCTTCTACGTATTTCTTTCACATTATTGTAGCTAAATTAGGGGATTTTTTTCCATGTAATGGTGTAAGAATTTTCAATGCTTTCGTTTGTATCCGAAATTTTCTCCTTTTCTAGTAATGCAAGTCTACATAACTAATAATTGTGGCTTTAAGACTCGATCTAATAAGCCGTGTGTACTTTCTGTGTTTATTGTTTCCGTGCCAAAAATAATGAACTTGTAATAATTATAAATCAAGAGTCCAAAACTTACTATCAATGTCTTTCTTTGTTATAAAAGTGGTTTCTTTTGGAAAAAGGCAGGAATATCAAAATATATATATCCTTTTCTACTGTTTCTTTCTATGCAGTAATCACAGCTTTTCGCGTACGTGACGCACTTGTGCACCAATCAGTGGCAAATTATTTTAAAGTAGGTCTTTATTGGTCATAATTAATATGTGATAGCGAACAAATACATTTTATAAACTATTTTGGAAGGAGAAAAAACAACACTTCTAATTGTAACTGGTAAGTGATAAAGCTAGAGAATTATAATGTAACTAATAAAACAGACAATGGTTTCTAATGGAGCGTTAAAGCCAATATCTATGGCAAAGGTTGACTAGAAAGTGTTAGCAAATAGTAATATATTATGCATGATTATGGGACACATTAGCAAATTGGAAAACCCTAGGGGAGAGCTCGGAATTAGGTTGCTACACAATTATACCTGATGAAACTTCTAGGTTGCTACACAATTATACCTGATGAAACCGAAGTTCTCAGAAAAACGACGATAAGACAAACAACTATGTTTATAGAAATCATAATTAAAGAGTCGGTTACCCGAGTTTATCATTTCTGTTTCACTTTGTTTGTTACTTATTATTTTGTCTGTAATTTGAATATATGATAGTTATAGATGGTTTATCATTATCACATTATCTTGTAATTGGGTTACACCTCTCTATTTAAAAGAAGTGAATCATACTTGATGAATATATCAAAAAAACGTGAATTTTACCTCAGCCCGTTTTCTAGCAAATTTGTTGTTGGATCCTTGTTCAAGAATTCGGAGTTAGACTAAGTCCTCAGGTTTAGATGAAGATCATTTAATGATTAATGAAGAAGTTAAAAGTTGCATCAAGGAGTAGGAGTTGATTGAGGGACATGCCCTTCTCCTAACCCATATTGATTGGATCATATGGTCAAAAGTACCATTTTAGGCAGATAAAGACTGGTCTTTCTTGTCTTGTCCTCGATTTGATCAAGCCATGCCATGCCCCTTTTCTTTTTCTCCTGTTGCTCTTCTTTTATTTATTTATTTATTATTATTTTTTCATCTTTATGTGTTGTCTTACCCTTATAAGGGCTTAGGGTATTGAGGTCCCTCATGTAGCCAATAAATATGGTATACATCTGTTAGTCTGTTGGAATCTTTCTTGAGCAAGGGAAGTATGTAGTGGTATGTTCTTTTAAAAAGATCTAAAGGAAAAAAAGGGAAATTGACCATGAAAATGATACCAATACATTAACATGTATGGGTCCACATGCTACACCATATGCATCTTAATTAGAAACTACATTATATCCCAGAAATCTACATGATTCTTGATTGGAACTTTTTTCTTGAAGATATGGGAGACCTTTGCCAATTTGCATACTTATCCTTGGTTTAATTTTCTCTACCGTCCATCCAAAGAGAGTTGTATGTCTATTCAGAGAAAAGAGAACGTGATAAGCTCTTTTGCATGAGTTCAATTAATCATACAAAGTTGAATATGAAAGTTTTGATAGGAAATTTCATTTGGACTTTTGTGCTTTTCTGTGCCAACCACACAACAAGGCATGACAAGTAAGTTTCATTTGGGCACTTGCTAATAGCGAGTTGCACTGCTTGACGTAATATGCTATTAAGAAACACTACTTATGAGCTAATTACACATCTTTTGGAAGAGTAGCTAGTGTGTTTTCTAGATGTTCTTGGACTTTTAGTGTCTTTTTTTTTTTCAACTTGATTTATAGTGTAGTCGCACTTGAAATCTGTTGATTGAATGTTCACTATAAGAAAGAAAAATGGAACCTATGTTAAAGGCTCACTTGGCAATCGCGACTTCATTGAAAGCCCACTTCCCAGTTACAACTCTAGTTGAATACACATTGGAATGTGCTTTAGTTATGACCGTTCTCTATTTGCCTAATAATTCATGTTGTGTTTTGTTAGTCTGACATTTTACATGTTTGATCATCAAATATATAAAGATTTACATAATGAAATGGAGCATGAATTGAATAGTGTCTATAGCCACATGGACCAAATAGAGAGGAAGGGGTGATAACCACCACAAATATTATACTCTTTAATTAAAACACAAAACCATGATATTCTTTTTACAAAACATCTTATTTATTTGAAAGGACCAACAATGTACATGTGTGAGCGTGGGCGTGGATGACCAGTGTGGCCGTGAAGATGGGGCATGAGAGCTCGCTTCGTGAGTCTGGCAAAGGGCATACAACGATGGAGAGTTGTTACACAACAGCTATAAACAAAAAAGAAAGTTAACTTAATAATACAAATTTTACAATTATATAGAGTTCTATTTACATTTAAAAGTTATAAACAACTCTCCATTCTCTTTTACGAACTCCAAAAATATTCTAAAAAACCTCATTTCTAATGCATCATCATTCGGATCATCTTCGCTGTCATCATCCAACCATTGATTTTTTCTACAATCACGACCCGAATGTTACCACAACAAGTCAGTAGTCTACTTCCAATCAACCAAATTTAGACGTCCAATTAACTACAACGTTTGGTATGTGATTGTTTTTCTGATGATCCTATATATACCAACCAAATGTTTAGACATCGTTTTTGTACAAGCCGACAACTATTCTTAGGAATAGTTGAAGATTTGGAAAGGGAGAAGCCATGATTTCACGCAAAAATATCAATTTGATTGAAAACTAAAAGATGTTGTTATGTTAATAAAACGGTTACTCTTAACCTTATAAATTGTCATGCTTAATAAAACGATTTATTCTTTAGCTTTGTAAACAATGTTCTAAAATAAAATGGTTTTTATTTCACATTGTATATGTATGTATGTTCTGAAATAAAATGGTTTTTATTTCACATTGTATATGTATGTTATGTTTTAACATTCTAAAAAATGTATCAAAATACTAAATTTAATCATACTCGTTAGTTTATTCTTTTATATATAATTGTTTATAGAAAAATCCCAGACAAATATTATTTATAACGGTGTTTTTTTTACTGGTGTTATATTAAACCGCTTTTGTTAAAATTTTAGACCTTTGTAATTAAAGCAATAATTGCTTTGTTAAAATTAACTATATAGCTTATGTCTCGATCTATAATATAAATTATGCTTCGAGTGCCCATGACAAGAAAATGAGTTTGTGAGAAACAACATTGACAGGATAAGAACAGTATCCTTAACTATCGGGATGAGTACTGCACGGAAGGGTACTGATTAAACACACTAGCCTCTTTCCAATTTGGCCATCATTGCACCCCCAAAAGGAGAGTACGTACTTAGCCAATGCCTCAACTTGGAACTAAGATTCTTCTACTCTAAGTTGTCTTTCTTTTTACTTGTTCACCATTGAGTTACTAAAATGTAAAAATGGCAAGCTAGTAACAGCAAGAATGTTATTCATTCAAAATAAATGAGATAGTGTTTGGTTTCTACAAAGGAGCATGATCACCGTTAACCTCGTGATCACTTCGTCCCACAAAAGATCTGCAACCCTCTCATACAAACTCATAACATATTTAGGATTTAGAGTTTAGATTTTAGGGTTTTATATATATCATGTTTCAAGAGTTAAATAGTGTTGATATAGGGTCTTTAAGATACTTCGTTTTATTTTTTGTCTTTATTGGTGAATTGTGTATCAAGTAGAAAGTTGTAAAATTTTCTTGAGTGGACGAGTGGTAGGTGACAGGCTCACCATAATTATCTTTTGATTTGTTTTGCTAACGGACGCCCATGGTTGAAGTGCATCAGCTCTTTGTGCTAATGCCAGGCGCATGTCAACTCAACGGTAAAGTTCCGTGCAAGTCGTTTTTTGTTTGATTGTTTCTTTTTCTTTTACATAGTCGTCTGAGGTGCTCATATTATTATTATCATAGAAACCTTCTTCCGATGTTGTGGCTATTGTCACTTTGTGTACCCCACTTGAGTAACCTGCTTATTCTTTTCAATGGTATTGAGGATTTGAGGTTACACGATTTCCTTTGGACAATCATGTGTTCTACTTAATCAAGTTTCACTCTTTTGTCCTTTTCCTTAGTCATACACAAGATATAGGGAAAATCTCCATTTTAGCGATCTCAAAATATCCAAAATAGCCAATTGTAGCGGCTCAACGAGCTTTTTCAATCTCGTGTAACGGCTTAAAAAATCATTTCAAATCAACCAACCCATGATTGTTACGTGTCTGACAACTGTCATTCGGTTGAAAATTCTTAGCCGATTGAAGGTTCTTAGCCGGGTACTTTCAACACGGCTCAAACCTTTTCAGATTAGTCTTTCTTTGCTTGGCTTTAGACTTTCCTTGGCTTAAGATCTTTCAGTGTAACGGCTTGGCTTGGCTTAAGATATTTCCTTGACTAAGATCTTTCCTTGGCTATATATTTGAGGCTCATCTCCCACACCCTAGGTTCATGCCCTTTAGGCTCATCCTCACACCCGCTGACGTGGACGCCTACGTGGCGGGTCATCCTTTGAGGACTACCCTCCTCCACACCCAATAGCCTTATACGAATTCTAGAAATGTAATTATATAGGTAATTTGGGCTATAAAGTTATTGACATTGGGGTTTGTGGTCTATAATGATACACAATGATAGATGATATAGGAATCATAAGAACGAAAACAACTTTTTTTCTTGACTTAAGGGGCCTCGGTTTTATTATCTACTTTGGGTCCCCAAAAACCTTGAGATGATCCAACGAATAGCTATTCAAGTTGAATGCACCTTTACTCCCTTGATGATGACACCCTCCAACCCATAAGATGAAAAAGGGTGAGCTTAGTAACTTTGATGGTCACTAATCACCATGTATTTAGTCTTATGTTAATAAGGTCATTATTTAGTGTGTGTACTTCAGTCATATGTTATGATAGGAATATCTAGTGTGCATTGTTCATTCCATTAGTGCTAATGCAAGAAAAACTCAAAAGTTGAAAACTTTCATCCCCAATAGTCTTCTACCCGCATTAATTATCTCTCATGGGGTGGTACATTTGTTTGTTAGCAGCCATCTTGTTTCTTTACTATAATAATTACAAATTTGGAAACTTTCTGCTGATGGCAAAATTGTTAAATCACTATGAAGCTTTAGTGGATACGCATTGTGTTAGGGCTTCCAAAACCTGACAAAATCCCACCAAACAAACAACTTGAATTGGCTCATCTTGCTATGTGCGTGTAAAATCTTAATGCTATCCCCCTAGGTTTCATATTGTATTGTATTCATAATTCATATTCATATTCATAATTAACCTATATATTAACCTATATATTAATTTTACAAGTTAATGAACAGTAAGTTCATTAAAGAATGAACAAATAGCATTGGGTACTGGTATTGGTACCCTCTTTTACCAAGTCGAGTGTATTTTTGGTATCGGTTCAGCACCGGTAGTCACCGATTTTTACCCTCAAATACCGGTGCAGTACCAGTACCGACCGGTACCGAGCCGTACCGTACCGTACCAGGTATATTCGGTACCGGTACACACTTTTAGAGATTTTGGTAACGGTGTTTTCGGTAACGGTTGGTACCAAGCTCATTAAATCCTGTAGCAACGTAGCAATGCAAGTAATTGCACCGTTTAGATTACTTTTCATACACACAGTAACTTCATTAAGGGATGAACAAATAGTATTGGGTAACGGTACCGGTACCCGCTTTTACCAAATCGGGTGTATTTTCGGTACCGGTTCGGCACCGGTGTTCACCGATTTTTACCCTCAAATAACGGTGACGTACCAGTACCGAGCCGTACCATACCGTACCAGATATTCGGTACCGGTACACACTTTTGGAGATTTCGGTAACGTACCGGTGCCGTAAGAGTGCCGACCGATACCGAGCCGTACCGTATCGTACCAGGTATATTCGGTACTGGTACACACTTTTAGAGATTTTGGTAACGGTCTTTTCGGTAACAGTTGGTACCGAGCTCAATTAATCCTGTAGCAACATAGCAATGCAAGTAATTGCACCGTTTAGATTACTTTTCATACATACAGTAACTTCATTAAGGGATGAACAAATAGTATTGGGTAACGGTACCGGTACCCGCTTTTACCAAATCGGGTGTATTTTCGGTACCGGTTCGGCACCTGTATTCACCGATTTTTACCCTCAAATAACGGTGACGTACCAGTACCGAGCCGTACCATATCGTACCAGGTATATTCGGTACCGATACACACTTTTGGAGATTTCGGTAACGGTATTTTCGATAACAGTATTTTCGGTGCCGGTTGGTACCGAGCTCATCAAATCCTGTAGCAACGTAGCAATGTAAGTAATTGAACCATTTAGATTACTTTTCATACACACAGTAAGTAAATTGTATTTCGTTTGATTGAGGTTTTATATACACAACAACTTATTCTGCTTTCTTTTTTATCTTTTTTTTGTAATGAATGAATTGTAGCATGTAAAATTAACTTGGATATTTAGAGTATTGATGAGCAAATCATATCAAATCATATAATCAAACTGATATCGTATCGGTACCAAATTTACTATTACCAAATCATTTTCGTTACCAATTTGGTATCCACCTTTTGGCGTTTTCAGAATCGTTACTTTCGGTTCGACACCGATCTAGCGCCATACCTGTATTTATTGATTTTTACCTTCAAACACCATACCGTATTGTATCGTGCATTTTCGGTGCCAGTACCTAATTTCGATGATTTTCCGGATCTCGAGCATGTTCAGTTTAGTACTAAAAATGGGTGATGGTATTCTGCCTAAATAGTGGACACAGGTAACTAATAAGAAAATACTAAAGATACCAGCCATAGACATAGAATTTTTCAATTCTAACACAAGGTATTTATTAGCTTGAATGTACTTCCGAATAGATCGATTTTGCCGTATCCAAACTAATAGCAATCCAACCCATTTCATGAATGAAATGTGACCAATTATCCAACCAACAAAACTACTTGTTACAAATAGCATCTTGCTGTTGCATCGAAACATAAAAATGTTGACTTTCAGTGTCGTTACCGATACCGAGCTCATCCATATTTTAACGTGTTAGCACCGTAATAACTAAATTGAAAACAACCGAATTTTCAACGTGTAGGACGTGTGGGTCCTATTATTATATATTAGGTTTTAAAATCGTTTTTTAGGACGGAGTGACCATCCTTACCATGTCATTTTTCTTTATGTCTTGATATTCGATATCTGCTGCTGACACGCGATTTGCAGACATTGGGTCCCCGCCGCAACGCGCGGGCGGAAAATCAACTAGTTCATATTCATAATTCATAATTCATATTCATAATATTATAATATAAGGAGTTTAAACAGTATGATGTAGATCAAAATCCACTGTTTTCTACACTAAACATGTAACAAAATTATAAAACAGGTTTTAAACAAACCTATACAACTGGTCTTTAACAAAAAAATAAAACAGGTTTTATACAAACCTATAAGCTAATAACGTGTTATACATTTTCATATGTATGCAACATTGTTGATCCATGAATAGCGCGATGCACGCCCTATGGATAGTAATTAGGATTAAAAATGTGGTATTATATCTTTAATTTGATCAATACTGGGAGTTGTTCTACATAGCTGCGGTTCTTTATATTTCTTGATCGTAAGGCCTAATGCCTAACTTCTCTTAATTGGTTTTCTGTATATAGATTAATCCATGTGGGGCTGTTCAGAAATAACTATAATCAAATAAAAACTGTAAACCTAACTGTAACCATAACCAAATAAATCGATCCGAACAACGAATTCGGTTTTTGGTTTGGTTCTAACCAAAACCGAATTGTGAATATGGTTTTTGGTTCGGTTTTTGGATCCACATTTTTGGTTATTCGGTTTATTTGGATAACCGAATAAACTGTTAATTTAATTAATTATTAAATAAAAATAATAATGTTTAATAAACTATATACAATTTATTAGCCAAAAATACTAAATCTAATATCTAAGTATTGTTTTATCAAATGTTCATGAAAATTCATGTTTATTTATTAAATTTTCTTCACTTTATGTATGCAGGTTCACTTGAGTTGGAGAAAGACTCATGTTTGACGATGATTTATATTTTGTGCCATTAGACTGATTGACTATTTATAGTTCCTATGATTTATGTTTTGCAGTTTAAGTTTGTGGTTGTGGTTGTGGTTGTGGTTGTGGTTGTGTATACGACTATTTTATGGATATGTTTGTTTTACTTTGCTATGTTTTTTTATTTATATATTGTTAGGTTTAAATTAGTTGCTGATTTGTTGTTCGGAAGGTAAAACACAAACATAAATATAAATTAGGGAAAAAAAGTACTTACGTACAATTTGGTTTATTTGGTTTCAAACCGAAACCAAACCGAATTGAATTTGGTTTGGTTTGGTTCGGTTTGCATATTCCTAATTTGGTTTGGTTTGGTTTTTAGTTTGAGGTACAAAAGTTTGAAAACCAAATAAATTATAAACCGAACCGATGAACACCCCTAAATCCATGGTCCATGATATTATAAATAATGTTGTTGAAAGTTGCTTTATTGTAAAGATATGATATTTTAGTTGCTGGATGTATACTTACTACTTACATTTCTAAGGTCTTGACCATTATCATTAGGATGATAAAGTTGTTTGTTTGCTTTAAGCAAATGGGCATTTTCTAATCCTAGAAGAACACTTCTTTGTCTTCCCATCATTTTTAATTTCTCACTTGCTTATAAAAAAATTTTGGAATGTCAAGCTTTCTTCTATTATAAACATCCTTTTACTGATTACTTTCCTTTGAAGTCGACTGCCTCCGCTTTGGCTTAATGTAGCTTGATCAGTGCTCGGCTACAAATCATACCAGCTCAAAACGCTGATTATTTGCTTTTTGTAGTTTTTTTTTCTATCAATTTCCATTCGAATGTATGACTATCTGAGTGTTATTTTGCTGAACAATCATCATTTTTATTTATCCAATATGTATGTTTATCCAATAGTTTCAATAGTTACAAGACAACATCGATCCATACCAACCACTTAACTATAGAAGTGTAAAGTTAACCAACATACCGTAATAAGATAAAACTAGTCGAGTCAAGGGTTTACGGTATAAAGTTTATTAAGCCACATTACATCTAAGGGTTTTATCAACTCCAGGGTTTACGGTATAAAATTTATTAAGCCACATTACCTCTAAGGAATCAAATGACTGAAAGAGCATTTACAAACCCATATATGGTATTTTACAACACCCCTAAGGCGTCCTTGACTTGTGTGTCCCCGCCCTTGTGAAGGGCATTGCCCTTAAAATTATTATACTAGAGAAGGGTGTTGGAATAATTAGGGATGGCAATGAGTCGGGTTTGGGCCGGGTTTAGGTAATCCCAACCCCAAACCTGATTAGATATGCTTGTCTCAAATCCGTCCCAAAACCCATCGGGTTTCTAACGGGTAAATACCCATCGGGTATCAGGTATACCTGCGGGTTTCGGGTAACCCATTAATTTTAAAAAGTTTACCTGTTGGGTATACCCGACCCAAAACCCATCGGGTAACTACTAATCAGTTACATTTAATATTATCACTAAAGAAATATATCAAATAACTATAATTTATACGGGATAAAATACCTATGTGTATAGAAAAAAAGATGTATTATATATTTACATATTTAAAAATATAAAAGAAATTATATCGGGTATACAATCGGATAAACGGGTTTACTTTATAGGGTAATTGAGTCGGGTAAACGGGTATATCACCAAATCCCAAACCCGCGAAAAAAATAAAAACTAGTCCCAAACTCGTCCTAAACCCGATTAACCGACCCCAAACCTATCCTAGATGTGTCAGGTTTCGGGTTTACCAATCAGGTTCAGATTCGATTGTCATCCCTATGAATGGCCTATCATATAGGCCCCTCAATAAAAGATAATTATTACATTTTCACATAAAACCTGTCAACAACTAGTTTTTTTAGGTATTTTTGTTAATTTTTACATGCTCATCTTTAAATTAAACAAAAACAATTTTTTTAAAATTCAACATCTATTATAAAAGTAATGTTTTTTCTTGTTAAAAGATATATATATATATATATATATATGGGACCGCTAAAATGAAAATCACCTCCAGTTGTAAGAACTGCGTGAACCACATTCTAGCCATTAAATCAAGATGATGAATGGATGAGATTAAAAGTATTAAAAAATAATATTAAGTATTTTTTTTCTTATTATGTCTTTAATATTTTAATTGAAAATGGTATTTAAGTAAAATTGCTTTTTTTTGTCTTTTTATATATACTAGGGAGAAAGCCCGTGCGATGCACGGCATGAATAATAGTTATTGTTTGTTTGTGGTAAGACGTTTTACACGGTCGGTGCATAACATGTAAGAAAATACACCTACAAAGGGGCGTGCTTAAACTTTATTAAAGCATGGACCATAAGTTGTTTCGTTGGCAAAACTTGCCGGCAAAAAAGAAGTGTAAAAAGATGTCTTCCAAGGAAAAAAACATGAAACGGAAAAAAGAAAAACGCATAAACTCTCGCACGCCTTCCTATCTTATTGGATAACACATAGACCAAACTTTAACTAACGCATGCCACCGTCATCCCCAATCCCATCACCAGCCAACTGACTGCAGTGAAATAACAAAAAGAAAAGTATTAAAAATGGTATACTATGTTTACGTATATATGCATCGAAAAGTAGCATGGGTTTTCATCACTAACACCAAGTGCAGACGGTATACCTTTCATATGGGTCACTGTCAACTGTTTCTTCTGAATCCGAATCTGCATAAGCAGGCCTACGAAGGAAAAGCACGAAAAATTTATGTAGACGGTTATCCAAAAATAAATATGCACAACTACATTGTTTATGGAAATCAATCAATAAATATGCACAACTACATTGTTTATGCACTTTTATATTTACGAACTCAAGTTTCCGACTGTGATAGCCTCCTAATTTTAAAATAGAGTAAACATATTACAGACCAAAATCATGAATCAATATTCAGTCTACGGTTATATTAACGTAAAGCTCTTCATCCAATCGTCTAAATTCACCAAGAAGAAACCCATTCTCATCAACAATCATCCCTCCGTATTTCTCAAACCAATCTTCATCCACCGATCCAAATTCACCACAAACATTCTCAACGACCACAGTGGACTCACGTGTCGTTTGCGATTTATTGGCCGATGTATCGGTCTTGGAACATGGAGATTCAACTTCATCATCATCGGATAGATTTATTACTTCAAGAATTGGATCATATGACCTAACTGAACTCGTGCACTCTTGTTTGGGAATATGGATCTTGTTTGACCCGTTGACTGGGCCTGAAACCGGCGTTGTTAGAAGTCTTTTGTATTCTCTGTAGTTAGTAGAAGAAACCTCTGATAATGCCCTCTTCGACATTGTTTTGTTTGTTGTTGATTGTAGAAACGCATCGAATGGGAAGAATATATTGAGACTTGGGGTCAACCAAATGATGGAAGGAGATGAAGAGTTGTTCTTAAAATTCCTTTAATTCTGTTATTTCGGTTATGTTATCTTTAATTATTGTAATTCTAATTTCTCCTTTAATTCAATTAATTCAGTTACTTTAATTCTATTATTTCAGTTATGTTATCTTTAATTATTGTAATTCTAATTTCTTTTTTAATTCCATTAATTCAGTTACGTTATCGTTATTTTTATTTTAAGTCTAACCAAAGGAGATGAAGAGTTAACACACATATATTTTAAAGTAAATGTTTAAAGTTTTTTATTCCTTTAATTCCTTTAAAATTCCTTTAATTCCATTAATTCAGTTACGTTATCTTTAATTTTATTTTAAGTCTAATTTGTTACAATTATAATATTAATTTTATTAATTTGAAGAAAAAATGTATTTAAGAGACTCATGTATTTAAGAGTCTCATTAATGAAGGTTGTAAAATAGTTCATATAACTAAATTCTAAATTTTTAATTTTATTTTAAGTCTAATTTGTTACAATTATAATATTAATTTTATTAATTTGAAGAAAGAATGTATTTAAGAGACTCATGTATTTAAGAGTCTCATTAATGAAGGTTGTAAAATAGTTCATATAACTAAATTCTAAATTTTTAATTTTATTTTAAGTCTAATTTGTTACAATTATAATATTAATTTTATTAATTTGAAGAAAGAATGTATTTAAGAGACTCATGTATTTAAGAGTCTCTTTAATGAAGGTTGTAAAATAGTTCATATAACTAAATTCTAAATTTTTAATTATATATTTAAGTCTAATTTGTTACAATTATAATATTAATTTTATTAATTTGAAGAAAGAATGTATTTAAGAGTCTCATTAATGAAGGTTGTAAAATAGTTCATATAACTAAATTTTTAATTATATATAGATTATATTTAATTGCCTTTTTGTCCTATTCATTAATTACTTTTAATTACTTTTATTTTTTAAACATAATTTTTTTATTAAAAACATTTTTAAATTCAGATTTTTTTAAAAGATTTTTATACTTTTTACAATTTACGTTTTATATTTTTTTGACGCGCCGTTTTTAACGCCGTTTTTTAACGCGCCGTTTTTTACGAGCCATTTTTCAAGCGTCGTTTTTTACGCGCCGTTTTTTTACGAGCCGTTTTTAACGCGCCGTTTTTTTAACACCGTTTTTTACGCGCCGTTTTTTTAACGCCGTTTTTTAACGCGCCGTTTTTTTACACCGTTTTTTTCGCCCGGCTTTTTCACACGCCGTTTTTAAGCCCGGCTTTTTCACGCGTCGTTTTTTCAACGCGCCGTTTTTACGTTAATGTTATTTACGTTTTACGCACCGGTTTTTTACGTTAGCGTTTTTTACGTTTTACGCCTTTTGCCGGTTTTTTACGTTAACGTTTTTTTATGTTTTACGCGCCGGTTTTTTACGTTAACAGTTTTTACGTTTTACGCGACGGTTTTTTACGTTTTACTAAAAAAAATTTACGATTTACGTTTTACCTTAAACTTTTAACGTTTTACGAAAAACTTTTTACGTTTTACGTAAAACTTTTTACGTTTTACGTTAAAAAGTTTACGGTATAACTTTTTTTTTTACAAAAACGTTTTAAGTTTTACGTAAAACTTTTTACGTTTTACTAAAAAAAATTTACGATTTACGTTTTACCTAAAACTTTTTACGTTTTACGAAAAACTTTTTACGTTTTCCGTTTTACGTAAAAAATTTTAAGTTTTACGTTTTACGTAAAAGTTTACGGTTTAACTTTTTTTTTTTACAAAACCGTTTTTACGCAAAACCGAACGCACCCAAAACCGTTTTTACGCAAAACCGAACGCACCCAGAAAACCGTTTTTTACGCAAAACCGTTTTAACTTTTTTTTTACAAAAAATTTACGATTTACGTTTTACCTAAAAATGTTTACGTTTTACGAAAAACTTTTTACGTTTTACGTAAAACTTTTTACGTTTTTACGTTTTACGTTAAGCTTTTTACGTTTTACGTTTTACGTTAAACTTTTTACGTTTTACGTTTTACACTTTACGTTTCATCGTTTTATGTTAAACTTTTTACGCTTTACGTTTTACGTTAAACTTTTTACGTTTTACGTTAAAAAGTTTACGGTTTTACTTTTTTTTTTCAAAAACTTTTTTACGCAAAATGAACGGGGCTTGGCTCAGATTTTCAGATATATAAAAAACCAACAACATCAAAACAACATGTATCTCGAAAAAAAAGGGGCTTGGCTCAGATTTTCAGATAATCAAAATGGAGGCAAAAGTGGGGTTGCGGGTTAAAAAACCTACCGTCCACCGTCCTTGCCACGCCATAATCATCAAAAACTACATGTTTTTTTTTCATCATCGCCGCCCCAATCGAAAACAAAAATCAAAACCAACAGATTAAAAATACAATCGAGAAATACCAACAAGAAGAAATACCAACAGATCAATATCAACAGATCTAAACCAACAGATCAACATCAACAGATCTAAACCACAAAATTTCAAAGAAATACCAAACAAACCCACAAAATTTTATGTAAATAATGATAATCATACGAATGAGATAAAATCATGTAATGAGTTCCATTATTTTTATTAGGATAAATCGGTCGATCAAATCATTTCTTTTCCAAATGGAAAAGTATGAGTTACAGTTATTGCCAAGAAAATTGTAAACAGTATTGTATGAAACGTACAATGGTGGATAAGTTATATAAATTTCAAAGAAATACCAAAAAGAAGAAATACCAACAGATCAATATCAACACACCAATAACCTCTAAGAAATCTGATGAACTTGTCTTTAACCAACTAAACCCATAACCTCCAAAGTCGATCCGAGCATCAACTCGTCGGTAGGAGACCAGGACCTCCGCCGCTCACGGCGGCGCTGCCGTCGGCCCGCCTCCGTCCTCTTTCTCTCTCCCCAAACTCTCTCCGTCGCCGCTGTACGCCACCACCAAACGGTGGTGGCCGGCCGTTTTACCCGACAAATGGATGGAAGTGTGGGTGCTGGAGACGAAAAGGAGGTGGGGGTTGGTTGAGGCCGGAGAATCGAGGGGGCACCGCCGTCACCGTCGCGGCAGAAGGGGTGGAGGTCACAGGTGGCGGCGGAAGGGGTGACGGTGGAAGTCGCCGTGCACCACCATGTCGGCAGACTTATTCTTCAAGATCTGATGGAGAAAGAAAGTAATTTGAAATTGGTTGAAGATATGAATAGAGAGAGAAAACATATTTCATTTATATAGAGAGAGAATAAGAGATTATTAAATGAAGAGAGAGATAGAGATTGGACATTTGAGGTAAATGACCATAATACCCTTTGAGTTGTCATATTCTGATTGGTTGAGAGTGGTTCTCGCGGTTCTTACAACTGGCGGTGGTTCCTATTTTAGCGGCTCCCTATATATATATATATATATATATATATATATATATATATATATATATATATATATATATATATATATATCCTTTAACAAGAAAAAGTATATCGTACATTATGGCTTAACGTACTTCACGTACGACAACGTGCGTGATTTGTTCTATAACATGCGTGATTAATGTTATATATATATAGGGTCAGGATTTAGAGAAAACGGTGGAAAGTGTAAGAACGGTGAGAACGCTTATGGATCGTCCGATCAAAACAATGTATGGACTAGATCGGCGCGGTGGCGTTTTCGTAAATAACACCAATTCTATTAAGTTGACGCGCTTCATTAAGGGTAAAAGGGTCTTTAGACTTCTCTACCAAAAACGCCAAACTAATGAATAAAACGCCATTACGGGCCAAAACACATCCTATATAAACAAAACATCTCAAACATTCATTAAACACACAACCGAACCGGAAACGCCATATTTACTACTATATATCATTCATATTATAAACGCCAAAAAATCCAAAACATCAAACACACCAACTTAAAAATGCCATATTTTACTATATACCAATCATCTTAGAAAACGCCAAAAAACTCAAACATCAAAGATTCCAAAAATCGACGTTTCTTTTAGATACACTATTTCCTGATTAAAACGCCAAAATGGCAAACATCGTTTCTTGTGTATTCAATATTGTTCTACGTGAAGTTTCGCAGAATGAATTCTTGGCTGAGGTGCTGTGACTCAATAACATTTTGCTGCATGAAATGGAAAAATCTTCAACAAAAAGATGCTGGTGTCAGACTTATGTCATTTTTTGTGTTTTATTCTTGATGAATATTATAATGGCATGAGAAGATGAATGACATTGATGAGTGGTTTGAAGATAAACATGAAGATAAAGATGAACTTCAAACAAAAAACTCACGTCATTTTGTCCTTCCAAACGGCCACAAAAAAACTACTTTAACAATAAAAACACAAAATGAAGCATGCCAAAGTCAAACCGCCAGTGAACATGTTTCAAAGAAGAAAGAGACTGATGACAGTGAAGATTTTGAAGATGAATTGTTACTTGATGTGCTACAAGTAGTTCAATAAAAATCAACTAAAATTAACCTAATTATAGACTCAAAGTAATAACCTAGACTCTCTAAACTCGACTAAACTACTCACCGGCAAGTGAACCGGTTGACTCTAGTAAAGAAAAGCAAGTCCGGATGTCGAACCTACAAAGACTCTAATTAACTACGTTAAAAACTTTATTTAGACTGATACTGACACGACTTAACTATTTTTGTGTTTTGAGGGGGGGGGGGGTTATTAAAATCCTAAAATTGAAATTAAAATAAAGCTAGACTATGATACGAATAAGAACTAAGGTTTGATTCAATAGAGATTAACGACTACCTAGGCTAGACTCCGGTTTAACTAGGAATGGATTTCTAACGGTACTAAAGTGGTATGGAACCGGGATCTTTAAGTACTAACCCCTAAGAAATCTCGACTAAGACCTCCCGACCCTTCTTAGGAAGAAACCTGTAAGACTCTATAGAGCTGTTTTAAACACCGGTTGTTAGACTTCCTCTCAGTCCTCCAACGCCTCTAAAAGTGCCCTAATACGACAATCTACCTCTCAGCGCGAAATTCTAAGGCAACTCTAGATTCTAACTTGGTTTAATAGACACAGGTGTGATTAGGGAACTAAGACCGACTTCTCTCAAAACCTATCTTAGTTATATACCATACCGAGACCTACTAACAAACTCGAGCCTCTCAGCGACAAGTTAAGCAGAATATCTAGTTCTAATTGTATTTTAAGTACGGTTTCTAAGGCTATCGGCCAATTTACCCAAAGATTACCCGAACCCGCAAAGATACGAATAATCAACACAAATTCATTATGTGAAAGACAACCACCAAAATTTATGTGAAACAGCAAATAATCAACAATCATATCAGGAAACGATTTACCCAAAGATTACCCGAACCCGCAAATATACATATGTCACACGACTTATGAGCACATTCATGTCTTTGGATGCGCATGCTATCTAACTTTTTCATCCACCCAGCCTCATAAGCTTCATGCACGCTCCACTAGGTGCATTTTATTTGGCTACCCTCCCAACTTCCGCGATTATCGTTTCCTTGACCCATTAACGGGCCATGTCCACATATCATGTTATGTCGTTTTTGTTGAAGCATCCTTCCCATTTGCCAATCTGTGACAACTCGTAATTTAAACCCACTTTGTATAACGTTACGTGCTCACGCGAACTATGTTGGGCCGAGCACATTGGGCTTATATCTTTAGCCGCACAAGACTGTTATGTGTTTGGTGTATTGGGCCGATATGTTATTGGGTTGTATATTATTGATGGGCCGGGTTTGGTTGGATCGCACAACATGTTGTGGGTCGCACAACATGTTGGGCCGAATACTATTGGACTTATTTAAATCGTACAAGTTGATATGTTGTGACTGTAACTTGTATAGCTTGATTGTTAAAGTGTTGCCATGATCTATACGTGCCTGAAACCTATTAGTTATGTGTAAACCTGTGTGCATTACTTGAACCAAACCTGACTTGTATGATAAACGTGCTAGGACGTGGTTGATCACATTGTAGCTTAACTGAACTTTTGTGTATCATACCGAGCAACCCCAGGTGAGTTCATTGCATTTTCTCAAGCATGCGTCCCGGTGGTTTGGGACAACTGGTAAACATTTGGAAGGGAAACATTGGGTAAACAACTTAATCGGTTTTGGTTATTGCCTGGAGGGCAATGGGGGTAATTAGTTGATAGCGCTATTAGGTGGGAAACCTCACACCGGGCCGTAAGGACGGGCGTGAACTAATTATCTGGGTATGGCTATGGTTGTTAGAGGCACACTCCTCGGATACATATGGGCACACTCCCTAGGGTATCTAACGATGGCAACATAGCAAACAGTCGTTAAGGGGTAACCACTCCCCGGATACACATGGGCACACTCCCTAGGGTATCTAACGATGGCAACATAGCAAACAGTCGTTAAGGGGTAACCACTCCCCGGATACACATGGGCACACTCCCTAGGGTATCTAACATGAGCAACATCGTAACACAACATTGAATCGCAATAACATATATCTGGTAACACAGCACGTTAACGAAACCTTGAACTCACCAGCGTAGTCTGACACACTTGTTTGCATGCTTGTAGGTCGTTAACCTTGGAACATGGACTTGCTATCTGAGAGTGCTGGAGTGGTCATGGATCGAAGCTATTGGATTACTTATAATTGATACATTGGTTTTGGATTTTATTATGAAACAATTTCTAAACGAATTATCATATGCTTCCGCTATATAACTCTTTGTGAATCGATATTATGTTTGACAATTAATCTTGGCAATTAATGATATGTTTTATTTAAATATTTATCATTGGTTCAACGTGATTGGTGGCTCAGACTCTGATGTGTAACACGCCTCGCGGGGTTTCCGCAGGTGGTATTTTGGGGGTGTTACAGTTTGGTATCAGAGCCACTGGTTATAGTGAACTAGGTTTTAAAACGTTTTGTAAAACCAGACTATAACCGAACAACTTCGAAAATCGATCATGACACTCAGCTCCAGATTGCAAGGTTCGTCTCTCTCACTTTATACATTACTTGCTTAGCAGTCACACACTCACAACGTATATTAACTGAAACATCTAACACCATAGTGACTTTATAGTGTGACACTACTCATCGACTTATGCAAACCATAGACCTGTAATACCATCTGTTATGTTGTTTGAACGGGGGAAACTTCGAGCGCAAGCTAAGAGGCACTGAGATAAGCATGCAAATTGCCTTATCATTATGGGTGCACACTTAATAATAACGCGGGGTGCATGCAAGTCCCAGTGAGGCTTATCGGGCGTGAGAAGGGTTCTGCCTTACTATGTGTAAACTTGGTAGTACGTAGATACGAACATGATACTTGATTTCCATCTCGTTTCGATTTCCTGAATCGGTTCATCTCCATATATAGAATCATGAGTGGACGAGGACACAGACGTGGCAACATCAACATGACTCAGGCTGAGTTGACTGACCTAATCAATACCCGCGTGGCTGAGGCTTTAGCAGCCTATCAAGCTGGTACGAAATGTACCAAGTACTCTTTACTCTTATACCACGTACACGTCTTTTCATTCCTATAATGTGTTTCCTCCCGTCATTTAGGTCAGCAAGCACAACCCCAACCTAACCAGCCTGCGTGTACGTTCAAAATGTTTATGGACTGTAAGCCCCAGACCTTCACCGGGACTGAAGGGGCTGTGGGACTTCTAAGATGGTTCGAGAAAGCAGAGTCTGTGTTTGCTATCTGTAACTGTCCCGCTGGGGACAGGGTGAAATATGTTGCGGGTACCTTGGCTGATGGTGACCTAACATGGTGGAACGCCCAAGTACAGTTGTTGGGCATCGAGGCAGCGAATGCCACAACTTGGGAAGACTTTAAAGAACTGATCAGGGAGGAGTACTGTCCTCGGGACGAGGTCCAGAAGCTGGAAAACGAATACTACGACTTGAAGATGGTTGGATCTGAAGTCGAAGCGTATGTGAAGAGATCGTATGAACTGGCCGACATGTGCCCAAACTTGTCCCGGCCTATGTCTCGGAGGATTGAGTTATTCATCAAAGGGTTGCCTCCGCGTGTGAAGAGCTTGGTCACTGCAGCCCATCTCAATGATTTGACACAGATCGTTCGTTTGACTCACAAGATTGTGGATCAAGAGGTGGAAAGCGATTCGTTACCCCCCGCGTATTTCGGCCACTACTACTGCTACACCCACTGCCACTGCGTCCGCTAATGATAACTAGCGGAAGTGGAGTGATTATGACAAAGCATCCAGTGCTGGCCAGACTCAGAAAAGGCCAGACAACAGCAACCGCAACATCAGCCAGTCGTCTTCTGTCAATCAAGGCCAGGGAAGTGGCCACAGCCAGGGTTCGTATGCAGGGAAGAAGCCACGATGTAACAAGTGTGGCTATCATTATTTCGGGTCGTGTACTCGGAAGTGTGACAGGTGTGGTAAGGCGGGCCATGAGGCCAGGGATTGTAGGGCCCCACAGCCTAAACACCAGCAGCAACAGAACCAGCAAAACCAGAGACAACAGGGGCAACCACCCCAGCAGAACCAAGGTTTCAGGAAGGGGTGCTACCAGTGTGGTGACGAGGGCCACTTTAAGCGGGATTGCCCTCAGTTAAACCAGAACGCCATCGACAACAACCGCCCGAATAATAACAATGCTGGGAACAACAACAACAATAACGGCAATAACGGGGGAAATGGTGCTCGCGGTAGAGTGTTCCAGCTTGGAGCAGGGGATGCCAGGAATGACGGCAACGTTGTAACTGGTACGTTTCCTGTTAACAATCGTATTGCTTCTGTATTATTTGATTCGGATGCCGATTGGAGTTATGTGTCCCTAGAGTTTAGTCAACGATTAGGGATAACCCCAACACCTTTAGAAGTTAAACAAGTAGTAGAACTAGCAGATGGTAAACGATAGAAGCCTCGAATGTCCTTTTTGGATGTAAACTAGATCTCGTGGGTCAGGTGTTTGACATTGACCTCATTCCCGTTACGCTCGGTAGTTTTGACATAGTGGTAGGCATGGATTGGTTGTCTAAGCACCAAGCGGAAATCTTGTGTAAGGAGAAAGTTGTGCGTATTCCTCTCCCTGATGGGGAGCCACTGTTAGTTCAAGGGCATCGTAGTGGGACGATGGTTGGGATTATCACGGCCATGCGTGCACAGCAGTATCTACAAAAGGGGTATCCTGCACTATTAGCGTTAGTTACCAACGCTCAGTCTGAAGAGAGTAAGATCGAGGATCTACCAGTGGTGCGAGAATTCGCTGATGTATTTCCAGAGGAGCTACCAGGGTTACCTCCTCACCGTCAAGTAGAATTTCAGATTGATCTTGCACCGGGAGCGGCTCCAATTGCACGAGCTCCTTACCGGTTAGCACCTGGAGAGTTACAGGAACTGTCCAATCAATTACAGGAGTTGTTGGATAGGGGTTTCATTCGACCCAGTTCTTCGCCTTGGGGAGCCCCAGTTCTGTTCGTAAAGAAGAAAGACGGGTCATTTCGTATGTGTATCGACTATCGAGAACTCAACAAGGTGACCATTAAGAACCGCTATCCATTACCACGCATCGACGACTTGTTTGACCAGTTGCAAGGGTCAAGTTTCTATTCAAAGATCAACTTAAGGTCGGGTTATCACCAAGTAAGGGTTAGGGAAGAGGATGTTCCCAAGACAGCCTTTCGAACGCGCTACGGACACTATGAGTTTTTGCTCATGCCGTTTGGATTGACCAATGCACCAGCGGTTTTCATGGATCTCATGAACCGCGTATGTAAGCCATATCTCGACGAATTTGTTATAGTGTTTATTGACGACATCTTGGTTTATTCCAAGAACAAGGAAGATCACGAGCGTCACCTACGTCTCATCCTGGAACTTTTGAGAAGAGAACAGCTGTACGCGAAATTTTCAAAGTGCGACTTTTGGATTCGGGAAGTGCATTTCCTTGGGCACGTTGTTAACGAGAAAGGGATACATGTGGACCCTGCGAAGGTGGATGCAGTTAAGAACTGGGCGGCACCAAAGACTCCGTCTGAGGTGCGTCAATTTCTTGGTCTCGCTGGATACTATCGAAGGTTTATTAGAGATTTCTCGAAAATCGCACAACCTCTCACCTCGCTAACACAGAAGAACACGGTATACTCTTGGGGAACGAAGCAGGAAGAGGCCTTCCAGTTGTTAAAACAGAAACTTTGCAGTGCACCGATCTTGTCGTTACCAGAGGGTACCGAAGATTTTGTGGTATATTGTGACGCGTCAATTCAGGGTCTCGGTTGCGTGTTGATGCAACGCGAGAAGGTAATAGCTTATGCTTCTCGTCAGCTGAAGGTACACGAGAAGAACTACACGACGCACGACTTGGAGTTAGGAGCGGTGGTATTTGCGTTGAAGATTTGGAGGCACTATCTGTACGGTACCAAATGCACCATCTACACCGACCATAGGAGTCTCCAGCACATCTTCGACCAGAAAGAATTGAATATGTGACAGCGACGATGGGTGGAATTATTGAACGATTATGAATGTGCCATCAAGTATCATCCGGGCAAGGCGAACGTTGTAGCTGACGCCCTCAGCAGAAAGGATAATGCACCTAGGCGTGTACGAGCATTGCAACTCACGATCCAGTCCAACCTTCCTTCCCAGATACGAGACGCTCAGTTGGAAGCGTTGAAACCAGAGAACGTTCGAGCTGAAGCTTTACGTGGCTCGAGACAACGACTAGAACAAAAGAGAGACGGTGCTTACTACGTAACTGGACGCATTTGGGTCCCATTCTTTGGCAACTTACGAGAACTTGTAATGGAAGAGGCACATAAATCACGCTACTCTGTACATCCTGGATCAGATAAGATGTACCACGACTTGAAAACTACCTACTGGTGGCCCAGCATGAAAGCTCATATAGCAACCTACGTCAGCAAATGTTTGACTTGTGCTAAAGTCAAAGCAGAACATCAAAAGCCTTCAGGTCTACTGCAGCAACCAGAGATACCCACATGGAAGTGGGAACAGATCGCTATGGATTTCGTGACAGGACTACCAAGAACTCAGGCTGGGAATGACACCATTTGGGTGATTGTTGATCGCCTCACGAAATCAGCACACTTCCTAGCAATCAAGGAAACAGACAAGTTTTCTCAGCTGGCAGCAGTGTATCTTAAGGAAGTGGTTTCTAGGCATGGAGTGCCAACTTCTATCATTTCAGACCGTGATCCGCGTTTCACTTCAGAGTTATGGCAGTCTATGCATAAATCGTTTGGTTCCCAACTCGACATGAGTACCGCTTATCACCCGCAGACGGATGGTCAAAGCGAACGCACCATCCAAACACTTGAAGATATGCTTCGGGCATGCGTACTCGACTTTGGAAAAGGATGGGAGAAGCACCTACCGTTGATAGAATTCTCCTACAACAACAGCTACCATTCAAGTATTAAGGCAGCTCCGTTCGAAGCACTGTACGGACGGAAATGTCGTTCACCTCTCTGTTGGCATGAGGTGGGTGATAGTCAGATCACAGGCCCTGAGTTTGTTCTTGAGGCATCAGAAAGCATTGTGCAGATCCGAAACCGTATGGCCGCAGCTCGCGACCGTCAGAAAAGCTACGCTGACAAGCGTAGTAAACCGCTGGAATTTGAAGTTAATGACCGCGTTATGTTAAAGGTTTCACCCTGGAAGGGTGTGGTGCGTTTTGGGAAACGCGGCAAACTAAACCCTCGTTATGTGGGACCGTTCAAAATTTTGGAACGAATTGGAAAGGTGGCCTACAGGTTGGAATTACCTGCTGAGTTGGGTAATGTCCATGATGTGTTTCACGTATCGCAGCTAAAGAAGTGTTTGGTTGATGAAACACTCGTAGTACCATTTCAAGAGCTGAAGATAGACGACAAATTGCAGTTTGTCGAAGAACCAATTGAGATTATGGATCGGGAAGTTAAAGTTCGAAAACACAACCGTATACCGATTGTGAGAGTTCGTTGGAACTCAAGACGTGGTCCAGAGTTCACGTGGGAACGCGAGGACCAGATGAAACTTAAGTATCCACATTTGTTCCCCACAGATCAGGCAGAACCTAGCAAACTTAATGCTGAGGCAACTAGTGAATTTCGGGACGAAATTCCCATTCAAGTGGGGGATGATGTGACACCCCAGGAACACTAGTGAACAATATAGCTTACGTTAGTGAGTGCGTACCAAATTTCAGGACGAAATTTCTTTTTAGTTGGGGATACTGTGACAACTCGTAATTTAAACCCACTTTGTATAACGTTACGTGCTCACGCGAACTATGTTGGTTGAATGTTATGGTTATTTTATGTGAATGTTATGTTTATTTTATGTGAATGTATATTTATACAAGTGACCCGACCGCACAAGACTCTCGAACGCACAACCTCTACTTGAACGCACAAGGCCTTGGGCCGTATTCCTTGTAACCGGAACCAATGGGCAGCCCATTAGGGGGTTTCGGCCCACTTATCTTATACGTACAACATACACACACACCTTAGGAGGTCATTCTCTCATAGTTACAATTCTCACAACACACACACAAACCCTAGACGACTTTCTCTCTCTCTCGTTTTGCTTGGAAGCCGACGGCACCAAGATCACAAGTTGGATCAATCCTTGTTCACCCTCTTTGATCGGTTAGTGTTTGATATTGATATGTTGTTAAATGATGTTGTGATTTCATGATTGTATTAAAACCATTAGGATTGATTGCTATGATGAACAATAGGAACCGTATATAGATGTTCTTGTGGATCGAATTGCATGAAAATAACTTCAAACCGATTCAATGATGCTTGACTAAATTGTGGTTATGCTATACGTTCCGGATTGGTAGCTTGTTGTTGTGCTAACGAATCGGGTTATGCATGTAATCGGCTTGTTTGTGGTTGAATGTTAACGTTTTGATTTGATGATGTTCATGAGTTGGTTTTGATTAGGGTTCATAGAGATTGGTAGATGAAACCCTTGTTTGATCTATATTAGATTAATCACATGTTTGGAAGTTGTTAATTGATAAAACTAGATAAGGAAACTGTTAACTGATTGTAACCGAATAGCTTGATTTGTGGAATGATTGATCTAATCACACAAGACTAGCCAATCGCACAAGGGAGCCCACTCGCACAAGGCCCTTAGTCGCACAAGACCTCCTGTCGCACAAGATGTCCAATCACACAAGTCTGATCCGGTCGCACAAGGGGTATTGATCGCACAAGATCCCCTGAATCGCACAAGGTTAGCGGATCAGCTTAACTATTGGGCCGGAGGACATGTTGGGTTGGGCTGGTCAGTCGCACAACCCAGATGAATCGCACATGTTAAGCTGTTACACTGTTTGGGCCGAACAAGCCCAAAGTCAGTCGCACAACCTGAGTTGGACCGCACAAGTCATGTTAGTGAATTTGGGCCGAGCACATTGGGCTTATATCTTTAGCCGCACAAGACTGTTATGTGTTTGGTGTATTGGGCCGATATGTTATTGGGTTGTATATTATTGATGGGCCGGGTTTGGTTGGATCGCACAACATGTTGTGGGTCGCACAACATGTTGGGCCGAATACTATTGGACTTATTTAAATCGTACAAGTTGATATGTTGTGACTGTAACTTGTATAGCTTGATTGTTAAAGTGTTGCCATGATCTATACGTGCCTGAAACCTATTAGTTATGTGTAAACCTGTGTGCATTACTTGAACCAAACCTGACTTGTATGATAAACGTGCTAGGACGTGGTTGATCACATTGTAGCTTAACTGAACTTTTGTGTATCATACCGAGCAACCCCAGGTGAGTTCATTGCATTTTCTCAAGCATGCGTCCCGGTGGTTTGGGACAACTGGTAAACATTTGGAAGGGAAACATTGGGTAAACAACTTAATCGGTTTTGGTTATTGCCTGGAGGGCAATGGGGGTAATTAGTTGATAGCGCTATTAGGTGGGAAACCTCACACCGGGCCGTAAGGACGGGCGTGAACTAATTATCTGGGTATGGCTATGGTTGTTAGAGGCACACTCCTCGGATACATATGGGCACACTCCCTAGGGTATCTAACGATGGCAACATAGCAAACAGTCGTTAAGGGGTAACCACTCCCCGGATACACATGGGCACACTCCCTAGGGTATCTAACGATGGCAACATAGCAAACAGTCGTTAAGGGGTAACCACTCCCCGGATACACATGGGCACACTCCCTAGGGTATCTAACATGAGCAACATCGTAACACAACATTGAATCGCAATAACATATATCTGGTAACACAGCACGTTAACGAAACCTTGAACTCACCAGCGTAGTCTGACACACTTGTTTGCATGCTTGTAGGTCGTTAACCTTGGAACATGGACTTGCTATCTGAGAGTGCTGGAGTGGTCATGGATCGAAGCTATTGGATTACTTATAATTGATACATTGGTTTTGGATTTTATTATGAAACAATTTCTAAACGAATTATCATATGCTTCCGCTATATAACTCTTTGTGAATCGATATTATGTTTGACAATTAATCTTGGCAATTAATGATATGTTTTATTTAAATATTTATCATTGGTTCAACGTGATTGGTGGCTCAGACTCTGATGTGTAACACGCCTCGCGGGGTTTCCGCAGGTGGTATTTTGGGGGTGTTACACAATCCCTTACCCTCATCGGTCTATACCTTTCTCGATGAGGACATTGTATCTACCTAGTCCTACACCTTTCCCACACACTCGACCACCACGAATAATAACAAACCAATCACCACACTCCCTAACACCTCCACCATACCGAACCCCACCATCTCAACCGCTTCCTTACACACTGTACCACCCATATCAGCCTCCACACCCACCCCACTTACCTACAACAACCGAACCCACACCCACCTCGGAAAACCCTACGTCATTACCCTCACCACCCCACTGCCACCTAGTACTCATCAAATGACTACAAGAGCCAAAGCACGTGTTACCAAACACAAAAATATAACCTCCACTCCACTAGCACCCCACGTATTTCACCTTTACCCACTTCACACCTAAAAGCGTCAGCCAACCCTAATTGGCAACATGCCATTCTAAACGAATATAAGTCCTTAATATATAGCAGGACTTGAGAGTTGTTTCCACGCCCGACCTCTCACTCGTTAATCTGTTGCATGTGATTGTTTCGCCATAAAGTTAACTCGGATGGGAACCTGGATCGATATGAGGCACGACTCGTGGTAAATGGAAAACCGCAAACGGTTGGTATTGATTGTGATGAAACCTTTAGCCCGGTTGTCAAACCGGCTAGTATTTGCACGGTGTTATCCTTAGCTCTCTCAAAGGGTGGCCTATATATCAACTTGATGTTAAAAACGCATTCTTGAATGGGGTTTGCAAGAAACATTTTTCACGCACCAGCCACCAGGGTCTGTTGATTCGTTGAAACACAATTTTGTGTGTCGCCTACGCAAGTCTTTATATGAACTCAAACATGCATCTCGAGCATGGTTCAACAGGTTTTCTATGTTTATTACTGCTCACGGTTTTAAAGGCAGTTCATGTGATAATTCTTTATTTATTTATCGCAGTGAGGATCAACTTGCTTATCTCTTATTGTATATTGATGATATAATTCTAACTGCCCGTCTACAGACTTAGGCTAACATTATTCGGGTTCTTTCACGAGAATTTTCCATGACAGATTTGGGTGCCTTGCATAATTTTTTGGGAATTATCGTTGAACGAGATGCACATGGTTTATTTTTACCACAGTCTTAAAATGCTCATGATATCTTACATCGCGCCAACATGTATTCATGTAAACCTTGCACTACACCCGTGGATACGTCCTCAAAACTGGGTGTAAATGATGGTGCGCTTTTAAATGATGGTACTCATTACCGTAGCTTGGCTAAGGCTCTCCAATATCTCAGTTTTACACGCCCCGACATCTCCTATGCAGTGCAACAGGTTTGTCTATTCATGCATGATCCACGAGAGCCATACTTGATGTTCATGAAATGAATTCTTCGATACATCTAGGGTACTCTTAATTATGGTTTGCGTCTAATTGCCGGCCCAATTACCTCACTTGTTGCCCATTCAGATGCTGATTGGGCCGGTTGTCCTAATTCTAGTCGGTCTACCTCGGGATATTGTGTTTACATGGGTAATAATTTAGTTTCATGGTCCTCCAAATAGCAACCCACAGTCTCGCGTTCAAGCGCTCAGGCCGAATACATAGGGGTAGCTCAGGAATCTATTTGTTAGAAAATCACGTGCAACATCAAAGAACAAAACATGTTGAGCTCGATATCCACTTTCTTCGTGAAAAAGGGCCCCTAGGACAAGTTCGTGTTTTACATGTGACCTCATCCTACCACTTTGCAGATATTTTTACAAAGGGTGTTTCGAGACAATTGTTTGAAGGCTTCCGCTCTAGTTTGACCGTCTGTAGGAACCATAGTTATCGATAGCGAATAGCGACAAATAGCGATGAGGTATCTATATGCTGCATAGCGATAGCGATGAAATAGCGCCCGTTATTTTGTGTTTAGTGATAAGGTAGTTAAAAATTTTAGAAATAAAAATAGCTATTTGTTATTATATATATATATATATAATGTTAATTTTATACTTCTTATGTATAAATTTTGAAGTTTAAGGACCAAATGTAAACTTGTGATGATAGAGGGGGTTAAATGTTAAAATGCACAAACTAGTTTTACACTTTTATGTAAATTTTTACAAGTTTTAGGGACTATATGTTAACTAGTGAAAAGATAGAGGGTTAAAGGTTACAATCCAAAAGGTTATTTTACCCTAAAAAGCTAAAACATAAAACACGCAGCCACTCTTCTTCTCTTCTTCTTCCTGACTTTTGGTAGGTTTCTGCTAGAAATTACAGCACCGGAGCCTAAATGTGGTCGGAATCCCACTATAATCACACTATGGAGTCGCAAAGTAACATATTGCGAGATATGATCAATTCACTACGAAGCACGTGATAGCGAACGATATCTTCGCGATCGATAACTATGGCAGGAACGACCAACGAATCCTACAAATGGGCTACTGGTGAAATTCACCACCTCGGGATACTATCGCCTCCAAACCGAGGAAAACCCTCGCCTAGGGTTGAAGCCCGTGAGCACTCGCTCGAAGGCACGATAGTGCGGTGAGGTAACACCCGTTCAGTTCAAGGATCGAACTAGCGATCACCGCCTACTCTCCTAGTCTCCCATCATACCCGGTGCCGCCAAAATTAATGAGGAGAAGCAGGAATTGAACCATAAACACTTTTAATATTAATATTCTTTTAAATATACAATAATATTATTTAAAATATATATGCTATTAATATAAATGTAAATTAATTAATTATAAAAGAAATTTAATTAATACAAGTAATTTAAAATATATATGCTATTAATACAAATGTAAATTAATTAATTGTGTTTTTACTAATGTTAATTTAAAGAACCTATTCAAAAATCCGAGTTATAGATCCTAGCATGGACTGATGACATGATCTTGACCCATGATTTTGTAGTTATAGATCCTATAATGGAGTGATGATCTTGATACTTTTGACCCATGATTGTGTAGTTGTAGACTTGTACCTAGTCTGAGTCGAGGGTGTAGTAGTTGGTGAGTTAAATGAAAGATTTAACATTATACACCTTAGGTTAAATGATATATCTTTGACTGGTATTTTGTTGTGTTATTATGATTATGTCATCTTCCCCCACACTACATATGTTTTGGAGCATTCTATTCGCACACTAGGGAATCTATCCTCACATTTTGACATTCTAATACACATCGTATAGACCTATAAGATTCGTATTGGATAAAGTTAAGACATGACAGACTGCAGGGTTAGCGTATGTCTGGCGACTGGCTTATATGGATCGTATAGGGCTATACGATCCGTATTGAGGTCCTGATTTTTTGAGGTTTGAATTTTGATGTGTTGGGTTTGGTTTTTGGTGTTTTGGGTTTGGTTATTGGTGTTTATTGTTAGTTATTTTTGTTTTAATGAGTTTTAAGTTTTTATTATTTTTTATCGTTACGTATCGTATTATAGCGTATCGTGGCATATCGTATCACATAAAGAAAGACGAAGACATGGTGGAATCGAATATAAAGAAAAAACGAAGAGAAGTGAATGAATTTTGTGAATCGTCTTCGTCTTCCTCGTTTATAAAGGCCAAGCAGAATGCAAAATCCTATACCAATACGGGTCGTATAGGCCTAAACGACCCGTATAGGGCTGACGTAAGATTCCTTTCAATCACTTTATGTCACTGTTGAGTGACAGAAAGTAACCTCGTACTTGATACGGATATATAGGCCTATACGATCCGTATAGGGTTTGCATGTGAACCCTATCTGTCAGAGTTGATAGACAACCTTTTACCAATACGCATCGTATAGCCCTATACGATGCGTATTAGGAAAACATGTGAAGACAGTGTCAGTCTTTGACTGACCTTGAAAATTGAAGTTACCCTAATACGGGTCGTATAAGCCTATATGACCGTATTAGTGAACCTATGTTTTTCCACCAGTCCAAAGCTTAGAGGGCTAGAAGCTATTATAATTGAGCTACTGTCAAATTAAAGAATGTATGCACCTCTTCGGTGGACATTGATAAACCCTTTTGGATATTATGTTTATTATTATATACCCTTTTTATCATGTCTATTTCTTCACTAAGTTTCAGCTTTCCTTCCACTTATTGATCGTCTTTCTCTTCCATTAATCTAACGAAAACATCACTTAAGCATCACGATAATCATATCAAAGCTAGAAAAATATATTGAGGCACAATCACTAGGTCGAAGCCTATAACGGTTTAGTTCTGTGGAAAAAAAAAAAAACAAACTGATGATTTCGTTGAAGTTTTAAGAACACTAAACAATCATCCTAATCCCTCCTATAACCTCACACATAAACATATATCGTTCAGATTGATTAAGATAATTAAAGAAACTGGTTGATTATGTTGTTGGGTGTTTCATTATATGTCTTCAATCGTTTGCTCATTAGATGGTTGGAGATGGGCCTATGCACATGGGTCTCGTCTACTTAGCGAAACATGATTCTGGTTTGCTTGTTTTATTAGTTTAACTTTGATGATTGATGTTTATATTTGAACTACTGGGTTTTACACGCACTCCTCGGCGGAAGCGGCCCAATTTTTAACAAAACTAGTTATAAAAATTGTCGCCGCGTTACGGCGAACTTCTTTTATTAATTAGTCTGTGTTTATATGCGTTTGAAATTATTACGAGCGCGTTGTACACGGAACCGCTGACAAGAATAAAAAGAAAATGTAGAAAAAAGCACTAAAAAATAACCGAAAGAAAATCAACTAAAAAGTTGTATGGTAATGATGTTCGGTAGAAACGCGTAGTCAGAGATGAGCAAATAGTAATGGGTACCGGTACCGAATTTTCTGAACCGAAAGATCCTAAGTACCAGTTCGGTACTTACGTTCGGCGTTCCTGGTACTAATTCGCTACCGGTTTTTACCTTCATATACGGATACTGTAACCGGGGTATCAGTTGGCACCGAGCTCATCCCTACCCCTGAAACTAAAAAACAAAAGTTGTACGACACCGTTGTTATTCGTACGGTACCCGTGATCAGGGATGAGCAAATGGTACTGGGTAGTAGTACCAAATTTCTCAAACTAAAAGACTATCAAACTCAATTCGGTACCGACTTTTTGCGTTTTATGTACCAGGCTAGTGTTGGTTTTACCTTCATGTACCGATAACGAACGGATATTTTCGATACAAGTACCGGTTGACACCAAATTTATTAAACTTAAAAAGTAAAGAAAATAACAATTATTATAATATTAAAATAATGAAACTATAAAAGAACTGTATATAATATTCTATTATATTATATTATAATATATTTATATTATAATATATTAAAAATATTGTTCATTCATTTGTGTTTTTAATATATAGGGTAATTAGAATGGAATCGTAGTGCGTTGCTGTGACGTTAAAATGCAAAGTATCTCAAATTTATATAGAATAATGAAAACGTATTATGTTTGACCTGTTTGATTTCTGGGAAAAAAAATTACGTCAAAACGTAATCCAACAAAAAACGTGACACCCCGCGAAAAAGTTGAAACACACTAGCTTCTCAGTGGTTGTGCTCTAAATTTCGGGACGAAATTTCTTTGAACTTGAAGATAATGTGACACTTCGAGATTTTCTGCACGTTTTGTTATGTGTGGTACTTATGTCAGTATAAATGTGTGGATTTAATAAATGAAATTTTGTGTGATAAAAGGTTATATATATATGTACCATGTGATTGTATATGTAAAATTCTTTATTATTTCACGGGTCGCACACCTAATTGATTCGCACACTCTCTTGTGGTCTCGTACACAAGTATTGCCTTCGGTAAAGGTTGATAACACCTAATAATATACATGTATTACAAAATTACAACAAAAATTACAACAAAAATAACAACAATAATAATAATATTACCTTCACAAAAATTATCAAGACTCTCTCGGCATACTGATCTTTCTGACATTCGTAAATCATCATCTCATGCAGTTGTTGCCATGCCGTACACCAGTTGACGAATTACGGGCTTACGGCTGTACATTTTTGAAAACCAGAGAATCCAAGTTTATGTCTTGCATTTCTCTTAGTTTGAAATACGTGTATTAGTGTTGCAAATCACCCGAAATTCTTAAAAAAAAAAAAAGTCGGCGACTCATACGAAAGCGACATCGGAAATGTGTATCATCATACAAAGGGTTTTGAGAAAAATAATCATCTACTAAACGTTGAAACATATATCGTTCAGATTGATTAAGATAATTAAAGAAACTGGTTGATTATGTTGTTGGGTGTTTCATTATATGTCTTCAATCGTTTGCTCATTAGATGGTTGGAGATGGGCCTATGCACATGGGTCTCGTCTACTTAGCGAAACATGATTCTGGTTTGCTTGTTTTATTAGTTTAACTTTGATGATTGATGTTTATATTTGAACTACTGGGTTTTACACGCACTCCTCGGCGGAAGCGGCCCAATTTTTAACAAAACTAGTTATAAAAATTGTCGCCGCGTTACGGCGAACTTCTTTTATTATTTAGTCTGTGTTTATATGCGTTTGAAATTATTACGAGCGCGTTGTACACGGAACCGCTGACAAGAATAAAAAGAAAATGTAGAAAAAAGCACTAAAAAATAACCGAAAGAAAATCAACTAAAAAGTTGTATGGTAATGATGTTCGGTAGAAACGCGTAGTCAGAGATGAGCAAATAGTAATGGGTACCGGTACCGAATTTTCTGAACCGAAAGATCCTAAGTACCAGTTCGGTACTTACGTTCGGCGTTCCTGGTACTAATTCGCTACCGGTTTTTACCTTCATATACGGATACTGTAACCGGGGTATCAGTTGGCACCGAGCTCATCCCTACCCCTGAAACTAAAAAACAAAAGTTGTACGACACCGTTGTTATTCGTACGGTACCCGTGATCAGGGATGAGCAAATGGTACTGGGTAGTAGTACCAAATTTCTCAAACTAAAAGACTATCAAACTCAATTCGGTACCGACTTTTTGCGTTTTATGTACCAGGCTAGTGTTGGTTTTACCTTCATGTACCGATAACGAACGGATATTTTCGATACAAGTACCGGTTGACACCAAATTTATTAAACTTAAAAAGTAAAGAAAATAACAATTATTATAATATTAAAATAATGAAACTATAAAAGAACTGTATATAATATTCTATTATATTATATTATAATATATTTATATTATAATATATTAAAAATATTGTTCATTCATTTGTGTTTTTAATATATAGGGTAATTAGAATGGAATCGTAGTGCGTTGCTGTGACGTTAAAATGCAAAGTATCTCAAATTTATATAGAATAATGAAAACGTATTATGTTTGACCTGTTTGATTTCTGGGAAAAAAAATTACGTCAAAACGTAATCCAACAAAAAACGTGACACCCCGCGAAAAAGTTGAAACACACTAGCTTGTCAGTGGTTGTGCTCTAAATTTCGGGACGAAATTTCTTTGAACTTGAAGATAATGTGACACTTCGAGATTTTCTGCACGTTTTGTTATGTGTGGTACTTATGTCAGTATAAATGTGTGGATTTAATAAATGAAATTTTGTGTGATAAAAGGTTATATATATATGTACCATGTGATTGTATATGTAAAATTCTTTATTATTTCACGGGTCGCACACCTAATTGATTCGCACACTCTCTTGTGGTCTCGTACACAAGTATTGCCTTCGGTAAAGGTTGATAACACCTAATAATATACATGTATTACAAAATTACAACAAAAATTACAACAAAAATAACAACAATAATAATAATATTAGCTTCACAAAAATTATCAAGACTCTCTCGGCATACTGATCTTTCTGACATTCGTAAATCATCATCTCATGCAGTTGTTGCCATGTCGTACACCAGTTGACGAATTACGGGCTTACGGCTGTACATTTTTGAAAACCAGAGAATCCAAGTTTATGTCTTGCATTTCTCTTAGTTTGAAATACGTGTATTAGTGTTGCAAATCACCCGAAATTCTTAAAAAAAAAAAAAAAAGTCGGCGACTCATACGAAAGCGACATCGGAAATGTGTATCATCATACAAAGGGTTTTGAGAAAAATAATCATCTACTAAACGTTGAAACATATATCGTTCAGATTGATTAAGATAATTAAAGAAACTGGTTGATTATGTTGTTGGGTGTTTCATTATATGTCTTCAATCGTTTGCTCATTAGATGGTTGGAGATGGGCCTATGCACATGGGTCTCGTCTACTTAGCGAAACATGATTCTGGTTTGCTTGTTTTATTAGTTTAACTTTGATGATTGATGTTTATATTTGAACTACTGGGTTTTACACACACTCCTCGGCGGAAGCGGCCCAATTTTTAACAAAACTAGTTATAAAAATTGTCGCCGCGTTACGGCGAACTTCTTTTATTATTTAGTCTGTGTTTATATGCGTTTGAAATTATTACGAGCGCGTTGTACACGGAACCGCTGACAAGAATAAAAAGAAAATGTAGAAAAAAGCACTAAAAAATAACCGAAAGAAAATCAACTAAAAAGTTGTATGGTAATGATGTTCGGTAGAAACGCGTAGTCAGAGATGAGCAAATAGTAATGGGTACCGGTACCGAATTTTCTGAACCGAAAGATCCTAAGTACCAGTTCGGTACTTACGTTCGGCGTTCCTGGTACTAATTCGCTACCGGTTTTTACCTTCATATACGGATACTGTAACCGGGGTATCAGTTGGCACCGAGCTCATCCCTACCCCTGAAACTAAAAAACAAAAGTTGTACGACACCGTTGTTATTCGTACGGTACCCGTGATCAGGGATGAGCAAATGGTACTGGGTAGTAGTACCAAATTTCTCAAACTAAAAGACTATCAAACTCAATTCGGTACCGACTTTTTGCGTTTTATGTACCAGGCTAGTGTTGGTTTTACCTTCATGTACCGATAACGAACGGATATTTTCGATACAAGTACCGGTTGACACCAAATTTATTAAACTTAAAAAGTAAAGAAAATAACAATTATTATAATATTAAAATAATGAAACTATAAAAGAACTGTATATAATATTCTATTATATTATATTATAATATATTTATATTATAATATATTAAAAATATTGTTCATTCATTTGTGTTTTTAATATATAGGGTAATTAGAATGGAATCGTAGTGCGTTGCCGTGACGTTAAAATGCAAAGTATCTCAAATTTATATAGAATAATGAAAACGTATTATGTTTGACCTGTTTGATTTCTGGGAAAAAAAATTACGTCAAAACGTAATCCAACAAAAAACGTGACACCCGCGAAAAAGTTGAAACACACTAGCTTGTCAGTGGTTGTGCTCTAAATTTCGGGACGAAATTTCTTTGAACTTGAAGATAATGTGACACTTCGAGATTTTCTGCACGTTTTGTTATGTGTGGTACTTATGTCAGTATAAATGTGTGGATTTAATAAATGAAATTTTGTGTGATAAAAGGTTATATATATGTACCATGTGATTGTATATGTAAAATTCTTTATTATTTCACGGGTCGCACACCTAATTGATTCGCACACTCTCTTGTGGTCTCGTACACAAGTATTGCCTTCGGTAAAGGTTGATAACACCTAATAATATACATGTATTACAAAATTACAACAAAAATTACAACAAAAATTACAACAAAAATAACAACAATAATAATAATATTACCTTCACAAAAATTATCAAGACTCTCTCGGCATACTGATCTTTCTGACATTCGTAAATCATCATCTCATGCAGTTGTTGCCATGCCGTACACCAGTTGACGAATTACGGGCTTACGGCTGTACATTTTTGAAAACCAGAGAATCCAAGTTTATGTCTTGCATTTCTCTTAGTTTGAAATACGTGTATTAGTGTTGCAAATCACCCGAAATTCTTAAAAAAAAAAAAGTCGGCGACTCATACGAAAGCGACATCGGAAATGTGTATCATCATACAAAGGGTTTTGAGAAAAATAATCATCTACTAAACGTTGATGAGCAGCCAAACGATCTCGTTCAAGGGGTCTTGTCTTGTACGTGGCTCAGACGATTCAGCTTCGTCTCTTAAAAGTTGAACCACCTCCTTTGCAACTTGGATAGTCAAGTCGTTGAGCATTCTCGCATTTTCACGAGATGAGTCGGAAGACATTTTTACAAAAAAAAAAGAAAGAAAAAGAAAAAAAAAACTAGAGCCCAACATGCATTGGCGAGTGCTCTTTTTAGTAAAATTGTCCACGAAATTTGAAGTACAGTTTGACTTGACCGTTAGACAAAGAGCCGTTTTTGAGTGTCTCCGAGCACCACATGCACAAGATTTTCTTCTTGCTATACCTATAGATGGGTTAGGCCAGCATATGTCGCCGGTGGAGTACCGTACTATTCTTAAGTATCGCCTCATGATTCCTTTATTCCCAGTTGATGAGGTATGCCCGGTTTGTCATAAGGCGTGTTTGGATTCTTTTGGTGAGCATGCCGTTCATTGTAAAGAGCTCCCGGGGTTCAAATACCGACATGATTTGGTTAGGGATGTCCTTTTTGACATATTCAGGTGCGCTGGCATTTCTGCTAAGAAAGAGGCACCCATTAATTTCTTAACAGACCCGTTGGAAGGGAGATCTACCCTTCGACCAGCTGACATTCTGGTCTTTGGATGGGTAGGAGGAAAACACGCATGTGTGGATCTAACAGGGGTTTCTCCGCTTGTGGGCTTAGGGAGTTGTGCTTTCACAGTGGGTCAGGCTGCTTTAAAGGCTGCTTCGGGTAAGGTGATCAAGCATGAGAAAGCATGCCTTGACAACCAGCACGTGTTTATCCCATTTGCTTTTGATACTTTTGGTTTTCTGGCGCCAGAGGCTGTGGACCTACTTAGTCGAGTTCAAAGGGTCATGCATAGTAATGTTATGACCCCGAGATCTATGGACGTAGTTTTTAAAAGGCTTAGTTTTGCTATTCAAAAAGGGGTAGCGGCGCAGCTTGTAGCCCGTTTACCAACTATCTCGATGTAAATTATTATAAACCCATTTGTTTTTTAATACATATCTAACGGAATAATGATTTATCAAAAAAGAATGTTTTGTGAGTTGTGATTGGGTTGAATGAGATTTGGTTGAATGATTTGAGTTAATATGATTTTTTTTTAAATCTAACTTTTGCCACTGGTCATCACCATCAAAGTCACCACCTTTCATGCTTTGGCGCTCGCCAAACAACTACAAAACAGGCTATAGCCACCCCCCCTCCCCCTAGCGACTCCGGGCCGGTGTTGGGGGCGCCATCATGCCAATGTTGCATGGGCCGCTACCCCACACCGGTTAGTTTTATTGCGTTTTATTGCCGGTGTTGGGGGCTCCATCATGCCAGTGTGGCATGGGCCGCTACCCACACTGGTTAGTCTTATTGTTGCCAAAGCTACTTGTACTTTAATGTTGATGTAAATTTCTTGATCAGCCAGTCTGTTCTCAGGTTTACTATCATGAAGGACTTGGGCCTTGCCATATAATTCATGAAGGTGATCTATGTAGGACACCAATGATGGGGATGACCTTGTTACACTTGCTTTTGATGGATTATTTGCAAGGTGCAAACCCAAGATCCACATTATAAAACGGTAGATCTCGAAACCAAGATAGAGTCGACTCCTATTGGGTTTTATGATGGAACCTCGTGGGGACTTATATGTTACATTTGGTAATATAAGTGATAGCCATCGTCCCCTACAAAGTGTATCAAAGCTAAAGTGCATCCTTGATCTTGATGTGGTTCTTAGCTCGCCCGATTTGCTCGAAATTTGACTTTCATGATGACTATGGCCCTTGACCCGTCCTCTCATTTAAGAAGGTGGATCAAGTGCTAAAGGGGATATGTTTCCTTGCATGGGTTTGAAGAGGAATTTGTTGGTGTAAATCTAAGTCCCAAGTTAGAACATACTATATCTCAAAGCAAGCAAGCTTATAAGCATGAGGGTTGCTCCTGCTTTTAACAATTTATCTTTGGATGGAACTCAAAAGTAGAGTTATGTGTTACATTTAACAAAATAAATTTAAGTTAATAGGTAAATATATAATCAAAAAAATAAATTTATTTATTTATTTTTAGTATCATTTCATGAGATTTTAAATTCACAACAACCATACATCATCAAATCACCATAATCTAACTAGTGTACATGAGTAGTCATATATGATATATCTCCTTCATACTAAATGGACAAGTTCTTATCTTTCAACTGATACATCAATTTTATTAATAAAAAAAACAATAAAACATGTAGTGTTTCAAAGTTAAAACGATACACGGTTCTAAACCTTTTGCACCGTACCACATCAAATATTAGAGAGTTGTGAAGTTTAGAATGACCACTCCTTTTGATGCATGTCTGCCATTCCATGCAAGTGACCTCCACCATCTTTAAATTTGCAACCAAATTTAATAAAAACGTGTTTTGACTACTTTTTTAAAACCTTTTCGTTCTTTGTAGCCTCTATGTCGTCTAGCCTTTATTTTTCCCTTTTTAGGCTCTAGCCTTTTCTAGAGTTTAAAGATAGGCCAGTTATTATTTTTTTTAACCGTTTAAATTACATTAAATCCCTTTTTAACAGGCTCGAATCTTTGATCTCAAGAGAAACTAACACTTAACTTTTACGTCTTTGTCAATTGTATCCAACCCTCAATCCCATATAGGCCAGTTAATTAATTTTGGATTCTAAAAAAGTAAAGCCATAAAATTGATATGATCATTTACAATATTCTTTTAAGACAAAAATTCATTAAAAAAGCATGAGGCCAATAGCACAGAGCTATCTACACCTTATGCAAAGGAATATAGCAGAAGAGGTGGTCAAGGTTTTTTTTTTTGGTTCAGGCTATCGGTTTGGAGCCAAAGCGGTTTGGGTGTCGGTTCCGGTTCAAGTATAAACCTGTTCGTGTCTTTTTCAAACATTTAATGATCGAGAAAAAAAATTACATAAAATTCTCCTTTATTAATTTTTCTTTTTTTTTTTAAGAAAAGGGAAAATCAATACAAAAAAGTAAAGATAAAAATTACAATAATAATATTAGACAAAGTGTAAAATACAATATCCCTTAACGTACATTACGTACGATATAGTGAAATCGCATGTTATAAAACAACATGTATGAAATCGCATATGAAAATTTTGATGAAATCGCATGTTGGTTTTTTGTAACAATTTCGCATGTGATAATTGATAATTTTGATGAAATCGCATGTTGGTTTTTTGTAACAATTTCGCATGTGGTAATTTTGATGAAATCGCATGTTAAAAAACCAACATGCGAAATTGTTACAAAAAACCAACATGCGATTTCAGTGTGGGATGAACATCTGACGGCTGAGATGATAGCGTACGTAATGTACGATAAAGGTATTTGTACGTTAACCTAACCCAATAATACTAATAATGCACTTTAATACTAATAATGCATTTTATTTTACTAACTACTAAGTGTTTATTCTTCACTTGAAGAGCCGCGAACCAACGCGTAAATCCCTCTTCCACCTCTTCATCATTTATTGATCCTTCAACTATCAGTCTATTACTTTGTCTTTGAAATACGAAATGTGTTGTATACGATCCACCCCCGTTTACATCTCTAGCGCCTTGAGAGTAAGCCTTGTGGCTTGTTCTTAGTATTGATAAAACAATGCTATTAAGAGAATAAGCAGACTCCGAAGCTACTATAGAAGCTTGGAAAGTTAGTAGGTTATGAGACTTACCAGCTAGGATTGGAAATTGGGTTTCCTTTCCTTTCCACCAAGCCAGGTCAAGTTGTTCAAAATCAACGGGTCGTAATTAGATATAAAATTTGTGGATTTTTACAACCGAGCAGGTTAAGTGGATTGTTACCCTTTTGTCGTTTAGTATAACAACCCTCGAAAACACCCTGATAACGCTCCGTAATTGCAAACCCGAGCCTACATATCATTATTTTAAGCAAAAATTAAATAAAATAAGTTTTTATTGCCGGTGGCGGCCCGCGACGGGTGAGACCTCGGTGCATCGCGGGCCGCGACGGCCTGTGTCTTGCCGGTCACTCCTTCCACCACGTGTCCCATAACGTGTTGAACCTATGTGATGATCTGCCAAGCCTAACCTAGCTAGAGTGGGTGTGGCGGCCCGCGACGGGCAGAGCCCTAGGGCGTCGCAGGGCGCGACAGAATTCGAAAACTTGTATAAATTGAGCAGAGATGCAGCAGTTCATCCTCATTCAAAATCTTTCTTTCTCTCTCAAATATAGTCCGAAAATATTAGTCAAAATACCCCTCAAAACACAAAGCTCTGCTCTGTTGTAGTATTTTAACCCCCTGATCACTAATCGATATCCTGTCCGATTGATTTGGAACCCAACAACTGATGCCAAAGCGCTGCCTGTTCAGGGCTTTGCTTTGGAAACTAAGTTGGGGTTCTGTCTCGTGACGTATTAATAAGTTGAATTTGGGTTATTATACTAACGCGCGTGCATTGTATATTTTTAATAGGCACTCAAGAATATTAGCAGAAATTATTTCCAGGAAGCCAATAGAAATACCTAAGTTTGCAATGTGAGTCATTCTCTTTTTCTCACCGTTTGTGAGCCATTATATTTAAAATGCTTTACAAAACCCTAAATGTTTATCAGTTAGACTTACAATGATTAAGTTTTTGTATTCTACAATTACTATCGGTATGTGGGGTTTTGTATACATTACTTGACACTCGTTAATATTGGACAAAGGGTTAGCCAATATTAGCATGACCATAAGAACGGGGGAAAATGGTGTCCCAGTAGCAATATTGTTTGAGAAATTGGTTGATATAAACAAATATAAAAACTCTTGATGCTGTAAAATATAACAATGTGTCTTTTCATAAATGGAATGTACTCGCCAGTATTTTTGCTGATAAAATGTTTTTAAAACGCGTTTCAGATAACTTGATGTGAAGCTACTGAAGGCTTAAAGAAAGTGGATATAAAATTACCTAAATAAAAGAAGGAGTTTATGTTTTCAGCAAACTAGGGTTTATCCATATAAAAGATATTATAAATGAATATTGGGTTTTATCCCATTTGTTTAAAATAAAAGTTTGGGGTTTTGCAAACTCTGAATTTATTTCCTAACTACGATCCTGATGTTTTAAATTCCGCTACTAAATTAATAAACACCGATACCACCGGCTCGTGCTCGCGGCTCCCGCTCCCGGGGTGGGGTCGGGGGCTGCGACATATAGACCACACAGTGTGGGCGTGGATCAACGATGTTTATGCCTTTCCACACTGCACACACCACACCTAACCCGTCGTTGTCCACGGTGTTGAGTTATGAGCTTGGAGAATTGCACCGGCGTTGAGTTAATAAGTGTGCATATGTGTCAGCTTTTCATTGGGCCGTGGAAGTAGCCGTTTTACCCAACGGTTAGTAAAAAAACAATTTTTCAAAAAAAATCAATCTTTTTATATATAAATACACCTTTACACTCTCTCAAAAAATCTCAACTTTTTATATAACTCTCAACACTCTCTCACAAAAATCTCAACTTTCATCTTATTACGATGTCGGTTGTTTCATGGATCCTAGAAGAGGACATCACGTTATGCGAATCATGGGTCGTGGAGGTGAACAACCAAGGTGTCACACCCCAACCGATGGCGGAATCATCGGGGCGCGGCACTGAGCGAAACAGATTGTCCAGAAGTTTCCACAACAACTATAATATAAATTCAGTTTAAATGACACGTCCCATACCGTGTCCCAAATAAATAAACAAGTTATCACAGAAAGCAACTAGGCAAATAATTCCGTTCCGACAACTCAGATTTAATTATTACAGACAAATGTTTATTATTTCTAGACTCCCTAGCCTTGATTTCATCACCATGCACCTAGGCATCCTAGCAGCTTATACACCTGTCACATACGTTAAAATAAAGTCAATACATATAATGTAAAGGTGAGCATACAAGTTTGATAATAGCATATAGAGTTCGAATAGTTTACGCATAACCAGCACGTACACAGAGGGCAATGATGCATGTAAATTATCGACATGGACCTATCAATACCAGTGACTGCGGGTTGACTGTCCGAGACAGTTCGCAATATATGATCACCACCGTAAATCATGCAAGTAGATTGTCCTTAACAACCCCCGTGTGATCGGGTGCTGAGTCCAAACTATAGTACTACGTTGCTAAGGCAGGTAGACAGCTTTCCACGTGTAAACATAATAACAAGCATACATTTAATCACGTAATACATGCAATCGGTTAGCGTTCAAGTAGTTTGAATAGTGTGTTCGATTGTGATTTTGATAAGTAACGTATGTAACACCCAAAAGTGCTAAAGCAAAAAGGGTTCGAGTATACTCACAGTGATTGATTATGGATTGAAGGGAGCGCTGAGAGTAAGATTAGCCTGAATAGTTCGATAGCACAACAATGAGTAACGTGGAAAGTAAACAAGAGTGAATGGATCAAATGGGCTGGTCGATCGAACGGCAGGTTCGATCGAACGGCCTATTCGATCGGCTGGTATATCCAATTGGACAGTCCCGTTCGATCGGCCGGTAGGCTCGATCGGCTGGACCATTCGAGTGGATTGTTTCTTCCTCTGGTGTGTTTGTGTTTGAGGATTTGAACTTTTGAAGTTTTCGTTGCAGCATTTGAGAACACTGAAGTGTTCCTACTTTTCAAGTCGATCGATCGAGTGGTTCGCTCGATCGGCTAGCTCACTCGATCGGCTAGCTCACTCGATCGGCTAGCTCACTCGATCGGCTAGGAACTTCAGAATTAGTCCTCAACTGAATACCACTCGATCGAACAGTCTGTTCGATCGGATGGCATCCCCTACTACAAACGAGTTGTGAAAACGATTAAGTGTTGAAGTATAGTATCTCATGATCCGAACAGTAATGTTTACCAATCGAGTGACCTACTCGATCGAACATTACTTCGTCAATACTATACTTCAAAAGTTTGGAAAAGTGGGACGCCATGTGCTAGCCGATCGGCTGGCCCGGTCGATCGGCTGGTGTGTCCGATCGGCTGGGCTGTTCGATCAGCCTAGCCGTTCGGCCAGCAAGTCTGACCTGGTCGGCCTTTCGTCTAACACTTGGTCGTCTGGTTACTTGTCATTATATCGAGGTAGTTTGATAACGAGTCGAACTATGATACCTTCGTTCTTACCCGTCTCTTCGGCTCGGACAGGAATCACCCAAGTCCGGCCGGTGAACGGTTCGGAATGTCGGTTTAGAGTTTAACCCGAAATCGGTGAACCTTGTTTATAGAACCTGAATCTTGAACCTTTTAACTGTTTGAATGATTAGTTAGCCGGTTCAAGCTCCGTTTCTATCGGTTTGAAGGCATTGAGTGTAAAAGAGTTGAAAGAAAGTTGGGATTCCTTCTTTCAATCCTTCACAGCTTGTGGATGTTCAGATCTTTGATAGATCTTAACTTGTTTATGTGGAAATCGGTTAGATCTAAGCTAATCACAGTTGAATGAGGCCAAAACATGATGTTCTTCAAGAACACCATGATGACATCACCCAAGAACACTTAGATCTTGGTGATTTCACGGTTAGAATCCAAGTTTTGAAAGATAGAAAGGTGTAGAATCAAGTAATGATCAAGATCGTACAAGAATTAGAGTGAAAACTTACCGGAGTTGAGAGAAATCTGAGAAAAGATGAAGAATAGGAGCTGGCCGGTCAGAACTTTCCAAAAGTGGAAATGAAGACAAGGACAACCCTATTTATAGGCTTCCAAAAAGGGAAAGTGGCAGCCGATCGGCCAGGAGCTCCGATCGAGTGGGCTGCTCGATCGGCTGGCAAGATGCTAGCCGATCGGCTGGCCTGTTCGATCAGGATGCTTCCTGTTCGATCTGCCACACACTTTGAGTATTTTGCGACGATTTTCGACGTTTCGTTTTCGATGGACGATGATACGAATACGATAGAGTTCCTAGTCAAATTACTTTTAATCCCAACCACTATATCTAACATACAATCTTCTATAAATCACATTTCGGTGTCGATTTCGATTGAGTTTGATTGTTTTTCGAGTTTCGATTCGATTTTCGATTAATTTGCTTGAATACCACACCAAACATAAAGTAAACACGCACAAGTAACACATAAGGCACACACACACGTATAACAATACCACAATTCGCATAATTCGAGTCTCGAGTTCGATGATTGTTAGATCGGTTTGATTACTGATTAGTTAACTTTATCGCATTGTTACTTCCTATCATTCACAGTCGTAGATCGGTTCGCTTTAAAACATTCGATTACTTCGATTCTTGCTGATACAACACTTACTCCACATAATACAACTAAAACATAAAATAGACTATCTACAGTCAAAGAAAGTCAAAGTTGACTTGGACTTTGACTTTGACTTTGACATTCGAAAACACGGGGTGTTACACAAGGGCCTCTGGTACGCACGTAGCACCACTAGACCACCAACCGTTCCCACCATCTCTTTCTCCGTTTGACTACCAACTCCGTTTGACTACCAACTGTTCCCACCATCTCTCTCTCCACCTATTTAATTTTTTTTTCACATATTTGCGACTATTTTCTGTTAAAACCAAGAAAACAATAAGATTCAATTAGAAATTAGATATAGGATTAAATGGCAGAGATCGTTGAAACAAATCCAACACGTGCTTGTGGAATCCTGGATTTCACCAGCTTCTTGAGCATCGGTAGTGAGCTCGATTTTCCGGCATAGCAAAGATAGGGGTGGGTTGCGTTCTGTTTGGAAAATCTTTTCCGGCATAATGAAGGGTGGAATCGGTTGGCGAGAAGCTCAACGGAAAAACAAGGGAGACCGGAAATCTGGGTGGCGACGGCAATTGTTAGGGCCGGAGATGATGAAGACTACTGGTGGGTTATAAAAATAAGGGTAAATTACACTTTTCGTCCTTTATGTTTGTACTGAATTGCAATTGATAGCCTTTAACTTCAATAATTACAGTCACAATCCTTTATTTGGAAAACTCATTACACCTTTCGTCCTTTACCACTAACTACGTTAAATTTTTTTGTTAAGTCTATTCACTTTAGGGTAATTTTGTAATTTTACCTATTAACTTAATAAAATATATATTTAGAAAAATAAAAACTCAAGGAAATATATTTTATATTTATAAATCCCTGGTGATAGTGAGCTGTTTAATTAAACGTTTCTTCTTCGTCTGTTGAGCTGTGCAAGAGAAACAAGGCGTGATTCGGTGTTGGACTGACATGCAACAATGTCACTAGTTTCGCTCTCATTTCTACAGAGTGCATGCTCCTATTCGAATCTTCATCACCACCAGAAGCTTCTGATTAAACCACCATTGATTTCATCATCATCCTCACTATCACTATCGTCTCGAACAACTTCTCTAGTTTTACAAGCGTCCGCTAGAACTCGTCAAGATAACAGAAAAGCTCGTCATGCTCGTATTCGTAAGAAGGTGACTATTAGGAAACTTTATTGTATTTTTTGTTGAAAATCATTAAAGTTACTTAGAATTAATTCCTTCTACGCGAACCGACTGATGAACCGTCCCAGAAGCACTGAATATGAAGACTGACAAAGAAAAAAAATCAAGCTTCTAATTCTTTGATTAAAAGATCACTAAAAGGTTACAAGACTTCAAAATGTTAGCGGGACATTATGGAGTTTACACGATACCAATTCAAAGAATTGTGTTCATAAGATAATTGTCACACCCCCGATATTTCCAAGTATTACCGGTGGGCCCGGTGGGGAGTATCGTGACGTAGATGATATCATCATAGTCAAACAACACAAATTTAAATGCACAGCGGAAGCAAAAGATAGATTTATTTTCAACCGAATAAAAGTGTAATATTAAGTATCACAACATGGCTGAAAAGATCCACAGGCGGATTCAAAAAATAAAAAGAAACTTTGTTCCATAGATTTTAAGGCATCTAAGCTTGCGAGACTTTTATGTGATGCTAGGAGAGGCCAGCCTATTCCGATTAGTACCTGCACTTAGCCTTTTTAGGGAAATACGTTAGTTTACACTGGTAAATACAATTTAACTGACTCATTTTGAAAACGTTTAAGAAAATTGATTTGAATGCACATGGCACAAAACTTTTTATAACTTGGGATAATTATTTATATATAAACTTGTAAAAGAATTACATGTTCGTTATACGTTCAATAGCCCGGGCTGAATACCGGGTTAAAGATTAATAGACACACCACATGGTATAGTCCCGCGGCGAGTTATTCTCGTAACCGGCGGTTATACCTTATTATTTATATATGCACAGGCGGGTGTACGCCTACACCCCGTGCTAAGGTCGTGGCCATTCAATGAATGATGCCAAGGATATCCGGGACATGGTCATTAACCTCCCAAAGGCTTTAAGCAAACAAAACAATTTAAACAGGTCATTTCAATAAATTAACCTTCATACGATTAAAGATTCAATGCCCGACCAAGCGGTATTTTATATACCGTACCCCAAGCCCGTATAGAGAAAATAAGTTAAAAGTATTTACCTTTGCAAGTAATAATCACAACAAGCAAGTGCACGTAGCTTTTACCGGGTCTCCTATTCTGGAACGAAGGTTTATAATAACCTATTAGATTCCTAACGGGTCTTTAATTAAGTCTAAACTTAGACCGGTTAGTTTTTAAGAAAGATACGGTTTAAAACGCATGATGAAGCGAAAACCGGAATAGAATGTGATTTAGACCCGACAAGTTTGAAGACTTGTATAATATGGGTAAACTAAACACATTCTGGATTTTGAGACAAAAATGATAAGGTTTGACCCGTTTCGGTCAATTTATGCAAACTAGTTACATAAGCCGAACCGAACGCGAAAGATGCATAACGGGTAACCATAAGAGTCATATACAGGTTTCCTAAGTTAATATGCCTTAAATATGTTGTAACATCAGTAAGATATCTTCTATTATGCCCAAAACGAATTTAAACTCAATCTATGCCCCGTAGGGGCATTTTGGTCATTTTAAAGGTTATAAAAGAGTTTAAATATCAAACTGAGTTACAGGTCTGATATAATCAGTAAAAATACTTAATTTAATAAGTTATAATAGTAGGATATTACTTATGTGTGAAATTTATCATTTATAACCAACTTTGCATCTTAGGGGCATTTTGGTAATTTCACATAGGCTTTAAGGGTCAAAACTGGAATCTGAGTTTAAATCTTTTGCTTGCTGTTAAAATATAAAAATTTACTGAAAATATCAGTAGGCATCAAACCTTATATGTTTAAAATAGTTTTAATACATACTATGCGTTAAAAACGCTTAAAAAGGCGATTTTGAGCTATTTCCTGGTTTTTAAAAGGAAAGCTGATATTTTTATTATTCCAAAAGGCTCAAAATATTTTATTTATCATATTAGACTAGTAGAAAAAGGTTTGGTATTAAAAGGATTTGTAAAACTCATTTTATAGGTCAAAAGGGCAAAATTGACAATAACCGAATCAAGCTTAGAACTCTATGTTATGCTCAGCCTAAAAATAAATAAAAATCTTCAAAAATCCCAAAATATTATATTACATCAGTGGGTAAAAAGTTTGATATCAAAAATTGGGTTTAGATAGGCTATACGCTAATTATGCCGTTTAATTAATAAAAAAGCTTTTCATTTACGCTAATGAACATAACTCCTAATCTAGACCTCAAACTGATGTCAAATTTTAGGGACAAGTCTATAAATCAGTAATGAAGGTTTCTATTCTTTTACTTTTTCAAAAATCACGTTTTAAGGTAATACGGGCATAATAGTCAACATATAAGCATTTAACGGAAACATGCATGTGAATCGAGTAACTAATGAACCAAGTCGTATAATCACAGAGGATTATACTAACATGAAACCTGGTCCTAATCAAGCTCTAAGGCATTTCTAAACTATGCTCTAATGGGTCAGAACTGAAAGTCAAAGCAAAAGTCTACTTTTGTGACTTTCGGCTCCGAACCGAGCTTAAACTAAAAATTATCGGGCTGAACATGTTTAGGCATGTTCTTACATTAATTACCAAGTTATATTAGTTATAAAACAAGTTGCATGGCTTCTACATTGCTACTTATGCATTAATTTGAAAATAAGCTTTTTGTTGACTTTTTATGATTAGCTTTGACCCGACAATTGACCTACTTAGGGTGGGAATCAGAGAGTACCCTTTTAAGAGTTTATTACCCACATAATTACCAACTCATAGGTACTTTCAATTCGAGATTTGACTGGACAAATCTTGATTAATCTCAAAGTCAAACCTTAATTAAGACGGTTTGACTTTAAGCTAATTAACTAAGCAAAACTGAATTAAGGAAGGTTAAGGACACTTACAAGGGTCCTATGCACGATTAGGAAGCCTAAGAAAACTTGGTTGCTGACCAGAGAGCTCCAGAAATATGCCTTGAATGGGAATGAAGTGAGCAAGTCCCAAGTGTTGCAACAATGCTCTATATATACCAACTTAGGATGCATGAGATGGTGCCAACATAATCTATAAGTGTTACAAGATGGTCCCATCTGTCCCTAATGCATGAAATACCAGTGGAGGAGTCCCTGGTATGTAAAAACAAGGTTTTAAGTCGGTTTAACAGCTTTAACAGGCAGCTGCCTGTGTTTTCTATCGCTGGCAGGCCCACGCGGACCGCGTAAGAATCCCTTAAGGGCTTACGCGGCCGGTATGGCTCCCCAGAACCAGCCAAACAAGTTTCAAGTTTTGCACTTTAGGTCCCTGGTCCTTCCAAACGTGGTTTTAACTTCCAAATTTGCATTTTCAGCCCTCTAACTTGATTTTTGACGACCTTAAGACTTAACCAAACTTCGTTAGGTCCTCGGTTAACTTTGTGATCACCCGTAAGGCCCTAGATTTCAACGTTGACGCTTTTAACCCCTAGTACACGAATATTGTCATAACTTTCTCATACTTTATCAAAACCTTGTGAAATTTTTATCACTTATTCTAGTGAGTATATTTTATCGTTACAAAGCTTCGGGCTCGCTAAAAGGTCACTCAGATGTATACTTTAAACATGTTGACACATTTAACCCCTGTAGTTTGTAATCTCTCACTTTCTTCCACAATTAGCTTCGTATGATCCATGATTCATTCGTTTAAGGGTATAAACATTGTGTAGGGTTGTTGAAAGATATATTTATCCATTGTTGACATTTTGAACCCTTATATTCACATAGTTTCTTTGTTTGTCAACTTTAGTCCCTCTAAAGTAATCTTTTACGCGTTTAAGCTCATGACACGTGTCGATACATTATTGGACATGAATTTTCGAGGTGTTACAATGATATATCTTATGAACACATTAAATATCTCAATATGTGAATACCTTTCATCAGAAAAGAAAAAGGAAAAAGTTGGTATACAAAAGAAGATAAGCCACATGAAAATAGATGGGCACACAAACCAACATCCTATCAACCAATTACATTTGAGATAGGAAAATGGAATCTCAAATTGTAAAAGCTTTCATCAAAAACTCAAAAAAAAGTTGGTCCATAAAGAAGATAAGCCACATGACACATGGATAGGCACACAAACCAACATTCTATCAGCCAATTACAATTGAGATAGTCAAATGGAATCTCTATAAATACATAATTCCTTCGTAGGAATTATGTGTCTTTTGAAGTAAATATTACAAATAGAGTTTTTATGTGAGTTTACCCCCTGGTTTGTCTCAGAGGGTGATATTCAAGATTCGAGTTTATTCTCGGGTCGACCCCTTCTTCTTTGTTTGATTCCGCCAAACAAAGATTAATTTTTATGTTCATAGAATGATACATTTATTTATAAGAGTTAATCATCGAAGAAATCCCACTCTCACTATCTCTATTTTTTTATTCTTTGAATGTTTATATACTTCACAAACACCCGTCTCTACGATCGAAGAAAGTTAAATCATTCGAAAAGGATCAGAAAAGGGGACCAACAGTGACATTTATCAACTCCCTCTTTCTGAACCCCTGCAACCTAATCTCCTCACCACCACCACTCTTGCCGCCGACCACTACCACTCCTGCCACTTGCAGATCTAAAAAGTCGATTTGTTGTAGTTAAGTTTGGATCTTTTTCACAAAAGATTAGAATTTTCTGGTATTTATAACACGCCACCCCATTCACTTTTTTGATTTGGGGATCTGGGTTGTGTTTCTTGATCGGTTTTGTGATCTGTGTTATGGGTGTTTTTTTATTTTGTTAGTTAAAGATGGGTTAGGGAAAGATTGAGATCAAGAAAATTAAGAATATGAGTACCAGACAGGTGACTTTTTCCAAGAGGCATGTTGGGTTGTTGAAGAAAGCTCATGAACTGTCTGTATTGTGTGATGCTGAAGTTGGGATTATTGTGTTTTCGAATACCGGTCGGCTTTACGAGTTTTCGAGTTTGAGGTATGGTTGGAACTAGAAGCTTGCTGCATGTGTTTCTTGATTTGATTTTAAGTAGTTGATGTTGGTTTTGGGATTTAGGGGTTGGTGGTTGATTTTGAATTTTGTTGACTTTTTGTTGACCTTTGTTTGTTGGATCTTTTAATGATGTTTGATTTAAGGGTTTTTGATGGTTCAATTTAAGTATTTAGTTTGGAAGATTAGATTCTTGGTTTATGATTCTGTTTAGTTGCATGTGGTTTGGTATTTCTTGTTCTTGTGGTTTTGATTCATCAATTGTGGTAAACATTCATGTCGAATTTTTAGATCTGCAAGTGGCATGAGTGGTTGTGGTCGGCGGCAGGAGTGGTGGTGGTGAGGAGATTAGGTTGCAGGGGTTTAGAAAGAGAGTGTGTGAGGGGTTGATTTATAAATATAAAATATATTTCCTTAAGTTTTTGTTTTTCTAAATATATATTTTATTAAGTAAATAGGTCAAATTACAAAACCCTTAAGTGAATAGACTTAACAAAAAAATTTAACCTATAGTGGTACAGGACGTAAGGTGTAATGAGTTTTCAAAATAAAGGATTGTGACTGTAATTATTGAAGTTAGAGGCTATCCATTGCAATTCAATACAAACATAAAGGACGAAAAGTGTAATTTACCCTAAAGATAATGTACTTTCAATGATTAATTATTAATTATATTTTTTAATGTTTTATTATTATTATTATTATCAGATAAGAATTAGATGAGAGGGGTATAGTAGTCATTTACTGGGCTTTTTGACAGTCAAACAAATGTTTGATTGACGGCTGGGGGCAGAGTGTAATGATTTTTAGTGTAAAGCATTTTGAAACATTGTAAAGGTTGAATTCCACCTAGTAGGTACATCCAAATTACGACCTAAATAAGTAAATTTCATATCACGAAACAATATTTGATATTGGCGTTTTGTTTCTTATTTTTTTAGAACATCATGCAGCATTAGTCGAAAAGCATATTTGAATTGTTCAATCAATGGACACACGAGGTCGTCTTGCACCATTAAATTAATGTTGTTTAAGGCTTTATCGAACAAAATTGAAAATATTTGGTTATCAAATTTAAAAGTTGACATTAGATAAGTTAAAACATGAAATAAATTTTCACCGATGTGTGGATATGGTAACAAGTCGAATACAATGAGCGGAATATTGTACATTTCATCATTTGCCATGTTGCGAGAACACACCAGGTGAACTCTCTGTCTCTCTCTCTCTCTCTCTAAGTTCTTCTACTTTCTCAGCTCTTAGAGTTCCAAATACAAGTTACATTGTGAACTATTTATAGAAGAGGGAACTGCATTCGACATCACCATGAAAGCGACCCTATACAACCTATTAAATGATGTAACTTCCAGAAGTTGTGCAAAACTAATGGACAGTTAACGTTTAAACATTGTTACATGAAACTACAGTAAAACAAAGAGAACAACTGGGATTCTAAAACTGCTAAAAGGATTCCAACACTTTTGGAATCCAGTACATCTGGTCTTGTTGGAATTGTTGACTTGATCTTTTGGTCTTTAGTCTTGATATGTTGACTTGATACTTGTCTTCTTGTTTCTTCAATACAGAAGTTCAGTACAAGTAGTTTATGTGGTTGTTTGGAAAGCTTTCAGGGGGCAACTTCTGGACTTTGATTGTACTTCAACTTATTCCATCAAGCAGGGGAGATGATTCCCTTAGGTTTTGGCTTTCACCATCAGCAGATCTTACATAACCTAATAATCTCCCCTAGAGTTGCTGATGCCAAAATCTCTCTTGTTAAGCTTGTCTTTTATTTTCTTATTTGATGATGCCAAACAATCTTTCCCTGACCATCCTTTGATGCCAAGTTCCATATTTAGAGCTTGATCATCATCTTCATCCTTTTTTCTAATTCTAGATCAGCAATGACCTTGATGCCATCTAAGCTAAAACTGGGGACATCATACCCATCAACCTGGTTTCTAGAGCCATTATCTCTAAATATCTCTACTTTATTTGAGTCTTTCCTTGCTTTCCAACTCATAATCCATGGGTTAGGGAGGATTTGTGGAAATTCTAGGACTTTAGTAGGTGGAGGTAAATCTGGCCTTAAAGGCACTGTTACCCCTTGATCTGCCATTGATTAAAGTAGTAGATCTTGTGGATCTTTCTTTGGAGATTCATCCTGCAACTGTATAAGTGTCTACAGCTATGTCTTGAGTTGTTATGAATACATGAGTAATTTCAGGCATAGCGTTGAGAAGGATCATCTTCTCTTCTTCTTGTAAATCTACAATTCATCTAGCATAGTCATGTTTTTCTTTGATATTGTTCATGTAATTTTCCATGACCTTTGGATTGTAGTAGAAGATTTCATTGGGCTTAAACGGAACAATTGATGTCTTCTTCTTCTAAGCAAGGTTGATTTTTGTGTTATCCCAATTCAAAGGTGGTGGAATTTTTTTAGGATTTCTCTTTCTAGCACTGAGATAATCCATGTATTCCTTTAATAATATTGATTCATTCCACTTTATAATTGAATTCTTTGTCTCCCAATCAGCATGAATGAGTTCTTGCCTCATCTTAAAGGTCCTTGTAGCCTTTTCTATAGTCGGATTTCTTTTACTACCAAGCTTCCAATTTGGAGAAGTGACCTTGATGCTTGGGTTACCCAACATTTTCTTCACCCTTGAAACCTCTACTAGTAGGTTTTGGGCATCCTAGTTTTGAAAAACATAGGAATTCTTCAATGGATAGGGTACATTCTTCTTTAGCCATTCTATGCTCTCTTGTTTTGAAATGCTTGCAACTGGGGGATTCTTGAATAGTGGGATTTGGGAAAGTTTCTGATATTCTTGAAACATGTGTTGCTTAGAGGCTTTTACTTCCCTCATCCTTCTATCCATATAAATTGTGCCTTTCTATAGGTATTTTATTCTGATTTTTAGTAAACTCTTTTATCGCTTCCTCTTCCATCTTCTTCACATTCACAATTCAATTTGTTATCTACCTTTAGAAATGGCAGCTTTTGATGTGATGCAATGAAGTTTGGAAAAGGAGGTGGTTCTTCAGCTGAGTTGAGAACTGTTGGAACTGTTGTTGCTGTGGCAGTTGTGGTTGGAGCAGGTGATGGTATATCTTCTAGATCGTCTTGCAAGATCGACTCAATTTTCTTTAAGGATGATGCAATAGACTTTTTCTAGAAATGTTGGTTTCTCAGTAACTGCAACTGCTAGTTTTGTACTTGGCTTTGTACCAATAGTTGTAGTTGTGACAACAACTGGTTTTGTACCAAACCGTGCCTTAGGAATTGTAGACCTTGTTTTAACTGATGGAGTTGGTGTGCCAGTAGTTTTGCCTTGTCCAGTTGTTTGAGATTTAACTTACGCTTTTTAACCTTGGGCAATTTTAACTTCTAGTTTTTTATTTGATCTTTAATCTTCCTTTTAACTAGTGTTGCACTTCTTTTAAATTCAGTAGTTTTCTCAGCCAAGTCAACATTACCCACATAGTTTCCCTTCTATTTTTCTGTCATATTAATAGCCTTTGCATCAGCTGCACCTTTCTTTGCTGCTTCAGCTCCTGTATTGATGATATCTTGTTTGTCATCCTTCTCCCCATTTTTGGCATTAGCAGTTTCCTGTCTAATGAGATAATTCTGTAACCGGGGCCTAAGGGTAGGGGTGTAAACGAGCCGAGCCGTGCCCGAGCTAGACCAGGCTCGAGCTCGGCTCGTTTGGTTTTTATGAAGCTCGAGCTCGAGCTCGGCTCAGTTCGAGCCTACTTCTTTGAGCTCGAGCTCGGCTTGCGAGTAAAACCAAAAGCTCGAACTCGGCTCGACTCGGCTCGAACTAATTTGAGAACAACCTTAAACGGGCTAAAAGCTCGGCTCGAGCTCACTTCAACATCGCTTGAACGAGCCAAAGCTCGGCTCGAGCTCGGCTCATCAATGTTATCATCATTATTAATATATTATATATAAAAAAATTAAAATTTTGTATGGGCTCGTTTAGGCTCGCGAGCCTAAATAAGCATTGTATTTTAGGCTCGAGCTCGAGCTCGACAACAAAACAAGCTCTATTTCAGGCTCGAGCTCGGGCTCGGGCTCGTTAAGGCTCGGCTCGTTCGAGCTTTTAACCGAGCCAATCAGGAGTAGCTCTCGAGCCTCTGGGCTTGTTTACACCCCTACCTAAGGGGTAGAAGTTCCAAATACCTTGGCATCAAAGTTTGTGAGATATGATTGAAACATGGGCTTAAGGATATTATGAAAGCCAAGTTGGAGCTCCCTTACTGACAATGATTAGGTGGTTTTAACCTTATCAGCAGTTTGGCTTTCTATGGGTTGGTGATTGCTCAGTGGTGAGGATTTGTGTTATAGAATTAAGCTCATGTATACACTTTCATAAGTTATATATTTCTCTACATCTTACTCTTACAATCATTATAAAGTTCTTAAGTTATAACACTAATCTTGCTTTAATTCTTGTTATATTATAACATCCGGTGTATATTTTCTAGTCTATCCATTTTTCTCACATTTAAAAAAACGGTATAGATCAATAACAGAATATTTAAATAATTTGTTTTATTATTATAGAAAGGTTATGTATGTAAAATTGTACTCCTCTATGCGTTTTGTAGTCATACCTCCTTATTCGATCTCCATGATTTTCTATGTTATTTAATTTTATGTTTGTTCATTGAAAGTCTTAACTTGGACATATCTATCTTCTATAAGTGATCCAATTTTGTTATTTTTGCGTTGTCTCTCTCAAGAATTATTAGTATTCTTCATTTTGTAGAGGTTTGAATGTATGTTGCAAGCGTCATTGGTGGATCTCGAACTTAATATCGTTGGGTTCATCTTTTGTACACGTAAGGATCGATTACTTACGAGAGAAAGGTCCAAGTAATAACTTTGGGAGGGGTTTTTGGTCTCGGGTTAAAGAGACGTTTGACGAGGAAATGGGTTATCATGTCGAACGTAGAAGTAATGCTCTTAAAGCAAAGGTCATAAGCATGGCCCAACTTATACAAAGATTTCACGAAATTTACCACCGGCGAATGGAAGAGCTGGAAGACACAAATGATGATTAGCAATTTATTGAAGAATCAATAGCCGAGTATGAACGAGTTAATGGAAGACCGTTTACCAAGCTTGAAATTTGAAAGCTTATAATGGATGTTCAATTGTAGTTAGTATTAGTATGTTAATTTTAGTATTTTTAGTTTTAATATTTTAGTATTAGTATTTTATGTGTAATGTTAAGTATGTTTAATATTAATGTTATTTTATATAAGTTGAACGTTTAAAACATGAAACAATAAAACATGACATACATTAAATATTCAAACACTAAACATTAAATACTAAACATTACATCCTAAACATTACATCCTAATATCCTAAGCTTAAACATTAAAATTAACGATAAACTTAAACAAATAACACACAAAGTGGAAATTAAACACTACCACTATTTTTGGCCCGCGGATCCAGACGACTCCCCTCCTTTTTCGCTTTTAACCGGACAATATTTGTCTGTAGGTTTTTCGAGAGTCGAGTTTGCCACGACTTTCATGAACTTCTCACAAATATTTGCACCGAGTCATCTCGGTGTTGTCCGACATAAGACAGAGGTTGAAGCGCTTCCAAGCCTTTGGGTTTCTTTTGGTTTCAAGAACCAAAACAACACTTCCGTTGCTTGCCATCGTTGGAGACTTGGAGATATAAAAAAAACTTGAACGATTTTGTGTTTTCGAGAGTTAGAGAAGCGGTGTGGTTAAAACTAAACATTCTAGACCTATTTATACAAAGTTAGAGGGGTATAATGGTAAATAAAAACGATTCTAAATAGCTATTACCATTAGGAACCAATTCCCAACAGTAAAATTAAAAAAAAAAACTTGCATACCTGATTTGTACCCGGTTCTGGGTAACCCAGTCTAACCCGAATCAGTTCTAGTGGGTTCTACTATATATACCTACTAGTATTAAGCCCCTGCGTTGTAGCGGTTGCTGTAAAACTGTATTAAGTAGTAGCAATACTATACCATTGTCAGCGACCACCAACACCAGAAAAGCTCGTAAAACTTAATAAATAAAAATGGGAAAAAAATAACGCCGAGCGAAAAGCAGATGTAAAATCTTTGAATCACGCACGCTCTTTGCTGAGAAATTAAACCGAAACGCAAAACATAGAAAACAAAATAACTAAGTCCATACATGACCCACATGTTGGACGGACTTGACAAACGCAGAAAAATAGATGTGACGCGATGGGCCAGTCAAACAGGAAAAAACATACGAAAAAATGTTGAACCCCACACGCACGTTGCGGTGCGTTAACTCACAAAATTTAGAACAAAACGAAAAAACTTGGGAAAAATGAAAAGTATGGTGGACTAAAATTGAAAATAAAAAAGAGTTGGAATTAAATTGCAAAAGATGAAAAACTTTGGATTAAAAGTAAAAAAACAAAGGGTCTAAATTGTAAAATTGAAGTTATTTATTAATTTTAGATAAAGATAAGTATAAAAATACGTGATATATATATATATATATAGGGTAAGGTTCATGCGAGAACCACCCTTATTGCGAGAACCGCGAGAACCAATGTGAACAGGGGGCAATTTTGTAAATACATAAAACTTGTAAATTAGTCGCTCCTCCTCTCCCTGCATCTGTACTACTGGACTTCAAACAAAAACTAAATCACAATCTATCAAGAAATCACGTCCGACAATCCCACAAGCATCATCAATCTGCGATTCATCACAGCGATTTACAAAAAATCAAGTTCGACGCTCCACAATATCAGTAGTTCATCATCAAACTTCATCGTATGTTCGATATTAGTGCAAAAAGAACATAATCATCGATTTCACATTCCTCTTCGATTCGAAATTAGGGCAAAACGACCATAATCATCAAGATTTGTTGTACAGATAGGGATAATTTGAAGAACATATGTCGTTTAATGGAATCGCGTCTAACGGAATCACGTCTAACGGAATCACGATTCGTTGTTGCACCGTTCTGTGAATTTGTAAGTTCATACACTTTGTTTTGTAGTCGTATGTGACAATACAACTCTTAATCATCGATTCAGATATGTTATTATGTGATTATGACACTTAAACAGTCGTTTCATACCTGTTTCATATCTGCAATATTGAAAATTGTGTTATATATATGATTTTTTGAGTGAACAGGGGCGAATGTTGTGATAGAACTATATGTATTGGGGTAGTTATGTGTTTGTTCATGTAGTTTTTCTTGATGAATAATGTTACGTGAATAATGCTAGATATGATGGGCAACACACAACTTGATTTGGTAAGCGTTAGGGTTTTTTTTTTTTACTGAACTATAACTGTTGATAAGTTATGTCATGTCGATGCACATGTGCATAGCTATAGTTATGCACATGTGCATATTTTGACAAGATATGCTTACACGGAACAGGATAATAAGGTAATGTTGTGATCTATATAGATATGCACATGTGCATATTTTCTAACAGAAACAGAACAAGATAATTAGGTAATGTTGTGATCTATATAGATATGCACATGTGCATATTTTCTAACCGAACAGGCTTACACAGAACATGTTACACAGAACATGTCGATTAGGTATAATTGTGTGATATATAGTTATGCACATGTGCATATCTTGACAGAATATGATTACACATAACAGGATGATAAACTAAATTTGTGATCTATATAGTTATGCACATGTGCATAAATTGTTATAATATGTTAATATGCACCTGTGCATAGTTTGCAATAATAGTCTAACAAGGTAGATAATGTTGATGCATATGACTTTGATCTATATGGTTATGCACAGTTATGCTAACATGTATTTCATCTTGGAATATGTTAATAAGGTATAATTGTGTGATATATAGTTATGCACATGTGCATAGATTGTCAGAATATGTTAATATGCACATGTGCATAATTTATCAACATAGGTTCTTAAGGTATTTAATGTTTATGCACATGTATATAATGATGCACGTGTGCATATCTTATATGTTGATCATAAATTAATGTTGATACACATGCTCATTGTAGATCATCTATGGCAAAAAAATACACGGATTAACAGATGATAGAGTTAAGCATATGTTAGACGAAGAGGCGTTGAAGCAATAGGAATGCTGGGGTGTGCTCAACAACTGGAAAAGGAACAGGCAATAAGATGTTATGGATGTTAGATGTGGGTGATTCAAGGATCGAAACTGTTGGGGCGGATACGTGAAATGTTGTATGTGTGAAGATGGCGATGAAACAGCTGAACACCTTCTTTGTTCGTGCAGGGTCTGATATCACATCAGTCAGTGGTGCAAGGTGAGTCCTTTTATCCTGTTTTTGGTTAAAGATATCATAATTGACTCTGAGTTTTGCAATCTGGATAGAGAAGTGAAAGTTGCTTTACATGGCATTATGTTCGTGACAAGATGGTGTATATGGTTAGCCAGGAACAATAAAAGGTTCTTGGAAACTCAAGTTAAACCCGGAGAGATTATCCGTAATATTAAGCCCATCGGTTTTTATGGTATAAGAATCGGTCCAAAAATAGGTCCGTAAGTTGGAAAAGTGGTGTAGTTTCGATATAAGGTAGCTGTTAGTCTCCGGTCTTTAGGTTCTTGTGTTGAGTTGTTTTACGTTTTGATGTAGTGGTTTGTTCGACCGCCTCTGTTTTGGATGTTGGCTTCTGTGAATAACATTTACATTTAAAAAAAAACTTATGCACATGTGCATATTTTGTCATAATGGTTTTGTTGCTAGTTAATGTTAAATATGATTGGTGGTATTACGAAATTTGATTGGTAAGGGTTAAGTTTTGTTATTGAAATAAACCTGTTGATAAGGTCAGTCATGTTAATGCACATGTGCATAGTTATGCACATATGCATATTTTTGTCAGATTAAGTTAATATGAATGTATTAAGGCATATGCACACGTGCATTATTACCTTAAAACATAAACATTGTACATATTGTATGTAATATGTTTATTTCACATGTGCATACATGAAATAATTAATGTAAATATGTAATGTATGCAGGAAAAAATTATTCGAAACTGCTCATGGATTGACAACAAAGGCGTATTTGATTAATAGGTTAACAGATGAAAAATACCAGGGAAAATGATGGACGAAGAGGCGCTGAAACAGGAGGAGTGTTGGAAGATAATTATGAAATGGAAAGAAGATCAGAAGGTGTGAGGTTGTGAACTAATGCGAATGTTATGTAGGTAGTTTGTGGATATGCAATTTATAAAGACATTTTTTTTTGTTTTCTTGATGTCTTTTGATTGTAATATGTGGGTAGTTTTTTACGATAATGGTTGATATAAGAAGTTTGACGTATACGATGTCTTATATGGTGGTTGATGGGTTAAAACTTTATTTGATTGTTCAGGTATATTGGTATGTTTGTTAATATTCGATGTATTATGTTGTTTGGTATAAAAATGTTGGTATTGTACATGTGCAGAGTTTGATATAGCATATCATATTACGGATGTGGTACCCTATTACGTATGGGGTACCACATTGCATATGATTATGTATATGTAAAGGAAAACGAATTACATGTAGTTAATATATTCATGTATGCACATGTGCATTGGTCGAAACAATAACAATATGTAGTGAAACATTAAACATGTATGCACATGTTTATTGTTTGAAACAATTACCATGTGAGGAGAAACAGTAAATATGTATGCACATGTGCATTTTTCAAAACAGTAACCATGTTGGTAATATTTGTTAGGTGGTCAATAATGAAATTACATACGCTTATGTATAATAAGTAATTTAATTGATATCAAAGTATCATGATCACAATCATAACATATGAATACGTATACAGACAGTGCAAAATGTTTGTAAACAAAAAGAATAATGATTAGAAACTATTTGTCATTATATATAGGATAATCAAGAATCGTTGAATGTTTTATGACGCCTGGATGAATGTCTACGAGGTTACTCAGGTTCATATATATATGCAGGGTCTTTAGCATCATCATCAACATCTTCATCAGTATCATTGGATTCAACGTACTCCCAACTGTTAAACGTACTGTTTATAATAGGGATGTATTCAGCATCAACATCGGGTATCCAATATGGTGTGCTATTAGGTGTAGAAGTCGTAATTGTTCCTGTATAAAGAAAAAAAGAGAAAAGCATATAAGATTATGATTAATATGGTATATGGTAGATGGTGTGTATACGCACGATGTATAAATGTTTAACATTTTTTTTGGTGATGAGTATGGGGTGTTGGTAATGTGATGCACATGTGCATAATTATGTACTGATGGTTAACAGTTTATATGTGATGATTATGGATTGTTGGCACATGTGCATGTTCATGTTAATGATGGTTAACAGTTTACGGATGACGAGTATGGGTGTTATCAACATAATGCACATGTGCATGATCAGTGACGAGTATGGGTGTTATCAACATAATACCTTTAGTCACAAATCGAATGAATTGCAACTCTTGATGTTCTGTATTTGTAGGTGTATTGTGACTGTCAAGTGTATTATCAGCAGATGGACCAACCACCACCGTAACCACCATTGTCCCCAAGCCCGATAATGGCGGTATTCAGCTCTCCTCTAACATGAGCAGGAACTGTCACAGTAGCTCTGCGCACTAAGAGTGAATTTGGTGATGCTGACATGGCATTTGTAGAACGGTTAAATCCCACGGGTTGGTTTCCTGGGAGAGACATTACCGTAGGGCCTGCTCGGGTGACATTTGGGGCTGAGAGTTGCGGACCAGGAGACGCAGCCGAATTGTTGGAATTAGTTGGTCCGGCTGATGGTTGACCACCATCGAAATTCGGGTCTAAACCGTTCAACTCCTGAGCAACATGTTCCATGATGAAGGGCCGAAACTGTGGACAGGGTAAAGAACCTCCAACTGTAGGACCGCCTTTCGGTGGCGTTGCAGGTTCCAACCAAACTTGATCACCCGCAAAGCACCTCATGTTAACCGCAAAATATTTCCGGTATATTATCCGAATCCAATACGGGCCACGAAGAACAAACGACACATCAATCGGTAACAGAGTACTAGGAACGATTCCCATGCCACCTCCGCTAGCCACAGTAGAAGCAGTTAACATGGCAGATGCACCAGGGTTTCCACCAGGACCCGTACCGGGACCATAGACATGACCAACATTTGGGTTTGTACCATTTGGCATTTGCCCATTAACATTTGCTCTTGATAGTGTCGGGATAGATGAAGCCGCACCAGAAACTGCAAAACCGGAGCAGCCCATGCAGGACGTGTTGCAGCATCAAGAGCATGCAAAGGTCCTGCTGTCAGACGAATGCAGTCCAAAAGAGATGAAACTTCCGTCCCATTGATAAAATCCTCGAGAAACTGAAAAAAAAACAGAACTTTAAGCAATCAATCAATCAATCAAAAGTTTAATACCTGATAGAAGGATAAAACTATCTGAGTTTTCGCAGATTAGTACTGAAACATTCTTTTGCATGATTAGAGGCTTACACTTATTAAAATTTAACAGAAAGTAGACTTTTAATCTAATTTGCAACATAATGCACATGTGCATATGATTTAATACCATATCATTTACAATCAACATAATGCACATGTGCATATAATTTAATACAACATCATTACAGTAAGTATAATGCACATGTGCATAACAGTTAATACAATATCATTTACAAAGTATACAGTTAATACAATATCATTTACAAAGTATATACATCAGTCAACATAATACATTTAGTCACAAATTGAATGAATTGCAACCAGTAGATGTGGTGTTACCAGTAGATGCAGTGTCAACTGATAATGATTGATCAGGTAAATTAGCAGTCTCAGAGCCTACGTTGCCTGGTGTAAACATGGAATCAAACGTCTGTATTTCAAACCCATGAAAGGTGTGTCGATTTGCAACTGTTGTAAACACAGGATTGCAACTTTCATTTGGATTAACTGCAGGTAAGGTATTGACATCAACATCAGATGGACCCACGGCAGAAATAGGATTGAAATTGACATCAGATGGGCCAAAAAAACCAGAATCGGGATGTGGATTGTATGCAGACAATGTTGTATGATGATCATCAGATGCCGTAGGTTCAACTCCAACACGAGATGAGTCAGACAAAGCCATGTGTAGCCGAAATCAGTATACAAACGCCGAAATCAGTATCCCAATTGAATCCCCTGTAAGATGTGTATATCGCCGCCGTGAATCTAGAGAGATTAGTCACCGCCGAAGATCTCCGTCGCTGATTATGAAAAATCTCCAGCGAAACCCTAGAATGTAAATGACGATAGTGAACAGGGGATGAAATAAGAGGAGTGCGTGTTTTTTATTAGATGTCACTTAATTACAAATTTGCCATGTGTTCACATTGGTTCTCGCGGTTCTCGCAATAAAGGGTGGTTCCTAACGGATCTTTATCCTATATATATATATATATATATATATATATATATATATATATATATATGTAGGAGGGGTTATCTTGAGAACGCTAAATATTGCGAGAACCGTGAGAACGAATGAGAACACCAATCAAAACCATCTTTTTTAATACAACCATCATTGAAGTTAAAATACAACATCAAAAAAAGAATTTTTCCTCTTAAAATCACTCTTATTAGATTTTTTATACATGTGTAAATATAACAAATTTACACATGTGTAAATGGCAAACTTACACATGTGTAAATGGCAAACTTACACATGTATAAATTTTCTTTATTTACGAATTCACGTAAATTTAAACGTGTAAATTTAATTTCTAACATTGTGTTCGGATAATAATGATAAGTGTAAAAAGAAATTTTGAATTTAAATTGTTTTTTACCAGGTTCTCGTGGCTTTTTTATTCGTTCTCACGGTTCTCACAATATTTAACGTTCTCACTTAAACCCAACCATATATATATATATATATATATATATATATATATATATATATATATATATATATATATATATATATATATATATATATATAGGGAGCCGCTAGAATGAGAACCACCTCGAGTTGTAAGAACCGCGAGAACTACACCCCACGGAGCGCCATTCGCCATGATTTTTTTTTTACAAGTAGATGTGTATATTATAAACACAGCCGTAAAAAATCATGGCGAACGGCGCTCCGTGGGATGTAGTTTTTTAAACCACAAGTTTGGTGAAAAAAAAAGAAAAAAGAAAAAAAAATTAAAAAACACCAAACTTGTGGTGTAAAAAACTACACCCCACGGAGCGCCGTTCGCCATGATTTTTTACGGCTGTGTTTATAATACACACATCTACTTGTAAAAAAAAATCATGGCGAACGGCGCTCCGTGGGGTGTAGTTCTCGCGGTTCTTACAACTCGGGGTGGTTCTCATTCTAGCAGCCCCCTATATATATATATATATATATATATATATATATATATATATATATATATATATATATATATATATATATATATATATATATAGGGATAATGCTAGATAAAAAACCCTAAAATTCTTAGAAAACTCTGGAAACCCAAATGGGAAGCCATTTTTACCCAACCTCCCGACATTTTTTTTTTTTTGAAAAAAATTACACATGTAATATACATGTTTTAGAGTGTTTTGGGCCAAAAAAAACAAAAAAGCGCCGAAGGGATTTTTTTAAAAAAAATAAACAAATTTCAGCTCCTAACACGTGTTAAGCAAAAAATCCATAATTTCGCTGAAAATTGCTGAAACTTGTTTTTTTTTTTTTTTAAAATATCCCTTCGGCGCTTTTTTGATTTTTTTGGCCCAAAAGTCTTAAAAACATGTATATTACATGTGTTATTTTTTTCAAAAAAAAAAATGTCGGGAGTTTGGGTTTTCTCGGGTTTTTTATATATATAGGGTTTTCTATCTAGCGGGCTTGGTTATATAGTAAACCCCTTCTTTTTGAGAAAACTATGGAAACCCCATCTGAACCATTGATTAGGTTACATCTAAGATGATCAAGGGACATGATTATATTGTGTTAATAAAAATAAAAAGAAATAAAAACACTGCCAACTTGTACCATCGAAGGGCATTTTGGGTATCAAAAAGCATTGGGAAGACAGCAATGACTGCCATGCAGTAGCAGTCTAATCAAAGAAGTTCACCCAAATTCAAAAAAACTCTCTTCTTTTCCATTTTACTCAAAAAAACTCTCTTCCTGTTCATGATTCTCTCTCGTCTTTAATCCTTTCTCCATTCCTGTTCATCTTCTTTACAATCGATACGACGGCATTGAAAAGCTACTACCCACAAACCCTAACATAGAATCCGATGAGGAACTCGTTCATAATATTGTCATCGTCTTTGAAGCTGAAACGTTTACGGAAGATTCAGACTTCAAACAACAGGTTAGTTTGTTGTTATCCGTCATGTCCAAGTAGGTTTTGCTTCAACCGATTATTGGAAAGAGGCAACCTTAGTTTGTTTTATTTTTAAATATGTAGGACTTCGAAACACAATTTAGGGCGAAAAAGTTCTGGTAGCCCTAGCGTGGTGATTTATCGGAGGAACCCAAGCCCGGTCCTTCCAAACAACGAGCTGACTTTGGTCCAACGCAACGGGAGCTAGGTTAGAATTTTTATGTTACTAAACACTATACATAGTTCAAAGGTGATCTGTATGTTGATAGTGTGTTGGGCCTGAAATTGGGCGTAACTAAATTGTGTCTGATGCCTTACAGTCTACGATGAAGCCGATGTTGTGTCAACAAGCAATGGGAAGAGACACAAAAAAGGTAACGATTAAGTAGTAATATTTTTTATAATTTGTATAAAGTATTGTTGAATATAATCGTCTAACTTACGAATGTTTCGGTGCTAAATGAAAGGTTGTGGTGTAAGCAGACGGGGGGATAACAAAATGCAGATGGGTAAGTTCCTTTTTGCTGCAATAGAGGCTAGTTGCATATCCACACAAATCTCATTAACATGTTTGAAAACTGTAGGGAAGACAAGCAATGTCAGGGATATTTCAAGGAGTGGACATAAAAGAAAACGTGGTAAGTTACACACTTGGCTTCTGTTAACATGTGTTAGTTGTGCTTGACCCTGAAAACGGACTAACAGTTAGTTTATTTTTAAGCCCTTAAGGAATTTGGATGTTATGAATGCAAAGTTCTTACATTTTATCATTGCATGTTGCCAGTTAGACTAATTGTTTGTAATGTTGTTGTTTCCTATAAAAATGTTGGTCAGACGTGACGGCTTCATCGAAGGGCGGAAACATGTTGAAGACCAAAAAGAACAAGGGTTCTGATGAAAAAGAGAAAGGTAGAGCAGGGAAAGCTAAGGTAGAACGTAAGAAACCGGAAAAGGTTCAGAAAGCCCGCAAGCGCGCAAAAAAGGATGAATTTCCAGGAATAAGGACAAGATCTGCACCGTTGCAGTTTTATAAGTGTGTACGGGCATTGACAGAACAACAGCGTGATGCAGTCAGGGAAATGGGCTTTGGACGGATGCTAACTTTCAGCGTTGATGGTTTGCCGGCGAAGTTAGGTTATTTTGTTGTGGACAATTTCAATCCCGATAAAATGTTGATATGTACGCCTGCCGGTGATATCAAGGTGAACAGGAAAGTGATCCACAAGTTGTTAGGGATTCCGACTGGTGGGCAAAAGTTTAGTTCTATTGGTAAGCTGCCGATTCTCAGCGAGGCCATCACGGAATGGAGGGCGAGATACCCGGGGCCAATGGTGCCGCCGACAAAGATGGTGAAAATGTTTGATGATTCCGATGGCGAAGACAGTTTTGATTTCAGGATGGATTTCTTAATGTGTTTTGTGGCAGTGCTGGTGGATTGTCATAAACAAAGTTGTTTACGGGAAGAAATATTGGAGTATCTGGATGAAGAGATGGATTTTGCAACAATAGACTGGTGTGACTTTGTTGTGGAAAAGCTGAGAACTTGCAAGGATACATGGAATCGGCAGGACCCACAGAGTTTCTTTGTTGGTCCTCTAGCGATTCTGATGGTAAGCAACTTTAAGTAACTTAGCTAATTAACATGTGTTATAATAGTTGATTTATTCCCTTGTTGAACGTATCGTTGTTTCTTGTAGTTGTTGTACGTTGATAGCGTTGAGTGCACGGGTATGGAGGTTGACAGTGCGGTCTGTCCTTTAGCCTTTTGGAACTTGAAAAGATTGAGAGAGAGAGAAAGGCTTGAAATCCTTGCGGGTGGTTTTGGAACAGGACGGTTTAAAGGATTAACACGTCCCAGAAACTATAACGTCGAACAATGGGCAACTAAAGAGGTAAAGATAGATGCTATAACATGTGTTTTTTTGAAATTGGTATATGTTTCAAATTGTCCAAAAAAAAAATTAATGTTAAAAACTATACTCAACAGGAGAGGTTGACGATATTACGACAGTTAATATACGTGACAAAGAAGAACAAAGTCAAAATAGAGGGTATGTTAGATTCGCTGTTGGTGGAAAGCCATGAAGACGAAGAAGTACAAGAGTTGAAGTCAACGTTTGATAGTTTGTTTGAGAAGAAAGATAGTGAAAGGGAGGATAACGATGATGCGGTAGATTTAGCGTCACACAAGATCAATTCGGTCTTGGACGATTTGAGAAATGATGAAAAGAATCACATCAATGAAGGAGAGAACGCTGGTTAGTAAATGTTATTGTCGGGCCCTGTTATTGTCTGTGTTATTTAGTTAAATTATTTTGAAATCCATTAATAATTGTGGGAACGTTTTCGTAGGGGATGGCATCGATGATGATCTTTCGGATGGGTCACCAATAATGAGCTTGTACAGGAAGTCGCTTGTCCGCCAAAACAAAAAAATCAGTAAAAGTAGGCTGAAAGCAGTAGGATCTTCAGTGATAGACTTCGATGACCAAGAAGGTGGGCTAACGATGTATATGAAATGAACACGGAAACACATTTGGCCGGTTCTTCAACCTGTAATTATTTACAATATTTATTTATTTATTTTTTATTTTGAATGTGCAGCTGATGTTCAAGTGCAATCATTCGCAAATGATGGTGTTGAAGACCATGATGAACAGATTGAAGATGGTGGAAAGTCGGTTGAGGTGCGGAGATCAGCACGACTTGAGAACTTAAAACATGTAAGGGAAACAGAAGAAATGTTTGTCACGCCAAAAAGGAGAAAGAGAAGTATGCAGATTGGTGGACAAGGCACGGAAAGTGACAAAGAAAGAGGTAGTTTGTTACATGTTATACCCTTTTTAAGAATACCTTTACTTAACTGTATGTTATGGAATGATATGACATTCCTTAACACACGTCAAAGGAGTTAACTATCATATAGTATAACCTGCCCTTGTGGTTGCAGCAGAGTGTACCGGAGAGCTGGAAACAGTTATGTCGCCGCGGGTAAGGAGGTCTCCCCGTCTGAATCTGTTGAAGGGTGCTTCGGAAACAAAAGCCAGCTTTGTGACCCCGAATTGCCAGAAGTCGAAAACAAAGATTCTCCGTGGAGAAACGGATGGTGGTGACGAGTCAGGTAATGTATAACATGTGTTAGTCAGTTAACCTGTATTACCGTCTAATATGGTTACGTTACTTAAACGCATGTAATGTTCATGTTATGTTATAGGGTTAATGAAGACGAAGAAACAGTTGGAAGAGATAGAACTGAGGGTTAGTGAACTTGGGAAAAATACAATTGAAGTCGGGGAAAGTGATAAGAGTGTTAATGATGCTGGTAATTCAAGTCGCGAGGAATGTAGTGTTGGTGGGGACGAAAAAAATAAAGGCGCAGGAGGGGTGTATGAAAATGATGCCGAAGAAGTGCATAAACCGCTGGGTTTAATGCGTGCAATAATGCGTATTAAAGCAGCCGAAGTGCACGGGGCACATGGTAGTTCTCGTAAACCCCCTAATAATGACTGATTCTAAAAGTGTGCTTTGTTACTTTGTTTTCTTTAACGTATGTCATCTTGTGTGCACAGATTACCGGGGTCCGGACTCGCAGTTTTTTACACGTGCTGAGCGTATTGTGGAAACAGACAATAAAGTGGCTGCGAAGCCCAATGATGAACAGAACACCAATCTTAAAGCGGATGACGTCAAAAAGGATGAGATTTACGAAGCAAGGTTTGTTTGTGATCAAAGAATGGACAAAATGGTCGAGATGGAGGACAAGGATAGTAAACATGATGAACAGAGTGGGAAGGAAGGTAACCTTCGGAAACCTTAATTTTTTTTTTTTTGTTTAGCAAGGCTTAGCTATGTGATATCTCGAAAAATGTTTATGCAATTGCAGATCCTAAAATCGAGATTGAAGTTAAGAACGCACCGTCAGATGGAAGAAAGGAAGAGAGTGGTGGCATGGTTTTTTCAGTTGCGGACGGGGTTGTTGATGATAAGGACAAACACGGTGTTCTGGATGGCGAAGACAATGGGGCTGTTGATGAGACTGACCGTGTTTTAAACAGTAAGTATTTAATGTTTTCCTGGTAGTAAGTTGTGCATGCTTTGTAACAGCATTGTGTTATGCAGGTGCAGAAGGTAAGACTGAGCATGATGGGATGCGTGCGACTATTATAAACATGCAAGGGTGCACTAGCGCGGTGGTTGATTCAATAGTTTCGGGCGACGGGAGTGAGAGGGCACATGATGTCGATGCAAAAGGGAAAGCGGCTGAAGAGGTCCCTTTTGCAGAGAATGACGGTAAGGACTTTCATGCTCCAACATGTGTTAAAAATGGTTTCCCCTGTCTATCATTTACTGAGTTAACACATGTTAGGTGTTCATACAGACAATGGGCCTGAGCCCGGTTTTGATGAACGAAATTTAGATGGCCCGAATTGGAGCCTTGGGATGACACAAATTGGGGCTCAAGTGGACGTGTCACACGAAATTGGTAAGATATAGCATTAAGCGAAGTTAGTATGGATGGGTTAGTATGAGTCATGTATAATATACTTATTTGCATTAAACGTGCAGGTTGCACAAGTGGGAAGATGGAGGACATCCCCCGGACAGAAACCAAACCTGTTGGTGAGCTAAAACACCTTCATTTATCGCATCGAATGTGTTGTAGTTGTTTACGCGTTACATCATCTATTTATTTTTTATGTGTTAGGCGATGTGGAGGCTACCGCAGACTGGAGCATGGTTATAATGGTAGACCCAGTTAGCTCCTATGACCCGGCCATTGCAATCCACAAAGGTCAAACTGGGCTGGGATCTTGTGGTAGTGATATGTATGAGGTGGAGGACAATATTCCGCTTGCTAACCGTGTGCGCATGTTGGCTGAGTTGGGGGCACAAAAAAGGAAACTCCCCTTCCGAGAGAAGGTGGCAGCGGAGCCAAACAGATCACCTTACTATATAAGGACTGTTGACATGGGCCAACCAATTACAAAGAAGGAGACAAATCTGTGGGACTACATACACGCCGATGAAAGCCCAATGCACCTTTTAAGTGGATTTTGTCGTAGGAAGCGGGCAATGGAGGCAAACATGTAAGTAGAATTGCAAAAGTTGTTTTTTGTTTTATAGGAATAGTGTAAACGATAAACAACGATTCATACACTGGATAATTGGTTTATTTTTTTATTTAAACGCAGGAGGGAACAGGGTTCTTCGTCAGTGGCTGATGTAGATAGTCCGATACATATGTCTGTGTAAGTAAGGGCGTAACCGTACGAATTATTAGAAAAACAATAAATTACATATGTTAACGTATTCAAATTTATTTTGTGGTTTGTACACCTGACTTCAGGGAGTTGCTGTTCAGAAGCCCTACCCACGTACAAGCATCTCGGTCTATGTTCAAGAGTTTAAATGTTGGCAATGAGGTCTCGGATGGCATTATTGACTGTTGGGCGGAGGTGCTGAACTTCCAGGAGAAAAGAAAATCACGGGAGGCTTACAGTAGACAATTTTTTGGGACTAAAGTTGTGGTAAGTGCCATGTATATATAAATTACAGTGTGTCCTATTGGTGACCTTATTAATTTCTCTGTTATGCTTGAAGTTTCCATGGATGCTCACAACTGACGAAGGCGGGGTAGAGGCGCGGATGCACAAGTTTCGGCTTGGGATAAAGGGTGCGGTCAACAGAGTTGATTGCGTTCCTGATTTCCGAAATCAAGACATTGTTTTCTTCCCTATATTGGAGCACAAACACTTTTACTTGGTAGTGTTTGAGTTACGCGACCCCGGGATTTATGTCATTGATAATGACAAAGCCCGTCAAGGTCAGTTGATAGAAGATAGCGTCTACTACCTACACAAGGACACAGCGTATAAGATTATAAGTAACAAAACTGAAAATTGATTTAAAAATAAGTGTGATAACACTGGCAAGACTGTTAGGTTTTTTTTTTTATTTTTTTTAGGATTACTAACTATGTCTTGTGTATGCGTATGCAGAAAGATATGTTTGTGCAATATCTGCGGGAGGTTGGGAATCCACGAGCCGATGACATAGAGTACTGCAACATCCAGCGTATGCCGGTTCCTTGGGCAACAACCGCAAACACAACTGATTGTGGGATCTTCTTGATGCGGCACATGGAGTGCTATATGGGGAAAAACCAAAGTTTTAACTGTGGGTTTAGCACGAGTGGGGCGAGGAAGATGGCGGAGGTGAGAAAGTTGAGAAAGAGGTATGCGGCGCACATATTATGTTCGGAGGTGAATGTGCTGCTGCCAAAAATCAAGGAAGAATGCCGAATAGAGTAACACGTGTTATGGTGGCTAACACATGTTATTGTAGAACAATTATGCCTTAATTTCGCCGGATATGTTTTTTGGAAACATGTAATGAACTTTGATGGATTTGGGGATTTTGCTTCAAACGTAATGCGGGGGTAGGTGTTTTGTTGGGTATGGCATCGTCAGGATGTCTTTTTGTGGATGAACTATATATATTAAATATGATGTTTAGTTAGTTGGTAATTATAAACTCTAGAAAATATTGATGTGTTGTTAAATGGCGTATAATAGTATTAACCAAGTTTATTGACATAGTTTATAATGTTATATTAGAAAGTGTGAAATTGTTTTGTAACATTAAAGAAAAACAAAAAAACGCTCTTTCCAAGGGGAACAGGCTTTCTAAATAGGTAGTACAAATATGGGGAACACTAGAGAGTTGTTGGCAGAATAGTACAAGCATGTGGGTTGGGGTCTATAAAAGCAACTTTATTGGGAAAAAAGGAATATTTGCTTTTTTATCAGCTTTTGGTCACATCAAAAAAGGTCAAGTCAAGAAGACTATATGAAATGTAGACAGGGAACTCCTCTATAAGTATTGGAGGGAAGAACCCACCTAATATTCTGTAATACTTCACAATCCTACTACACCAATTCAGTTATCCATAAGGTGTAAGATGTCCCAAAAGAGCGTTAATGAGATGGACCCGTGTGATGGTAAGGATACGGCTAGCCAACCAAGCATGGAGAAGGTCAAACAAAAAGGGAAAGAAGCATGTGAGGGCCGGTGCATGGAGGTTAACGAAAGAAAAGGGTCTCACAAAAATGGAGAGGACCGGAAAACTGGAGTAACTTCAAGTGAGGATGCTTCAGAAAGCGGAACGAAAAACGTCACTGATGTATCTGGTGTGTCGCGAGATCAACCAGGCCGAAGGCAGCACATTGTTCCAGATGATGAAAAGTTGAAGGGGCTACCAGATGAGTTGGTTAGGTTGCTGACGGACCCAGACCATGAAATGTGTGGCTGCCCGTTGTGTCCATACTCACCGGAAACAATCCAGTCCTGGTGTTACCATGACCCATGGGAGGGTGAGCGCAGCCCGTCTCCAGTGTACTTTCATGATGAGGAATTCCCCACACCATGATTAAAAGCTTGTTACTAGTGGAGGATACCCATGGGTAGTTGGTATGGTGAAAGTGTTTGAAAATGTGTTAACCTGATGACCTTATGTTGAAACAAAACGACATACGAATGTCGTCTTGTTGGTGTTTTATTATGTTTTTATTTCTTTTTATGTAACCTAGTAGTAGAATGTTTGTTTAAGTTGCTTGAAGTCTACTTCTATAACCTGACGTGGTTTAGTATATACGTTGTTTGTTATGTGGTTAACACATAGTGTTTTGAATCTTTCCATGTTGAAGATCCAAACCATTAGGTAAACTAACATGTGTTAACCAAATAGTGTTTTGAAACTAACATGTGTTAAGCAAGTTTTTTGAAACTTTCAAAATGTAAGCTAACATGTGTTAAGCAAGTGTATCTGTTCCAGATTGAGTGGTTAGCAAGGATTGCTTTGATGCTTTGAAGTTCACAGACCCAATCTGTTTATTTATTCCATATGTGTGGTTAACAAAAGATTGTTTTGATCCTTTTGAGTTAAAAAGATCAAATCATTATGGGTAAGTAACATGTGTTATGCATCTGTTTCTGTTTAGTTTTTTTTTTTTTTCCAATCTGTTTTTTTTTTTACTCCAGCTGTATAGTTAACAAAAGATTGTTTTGATCATTTGAAGTTAAATAGAGCAAATCATTATGGGGGATTAACATGTGATATGCATGTTTGTTTGTTTTTTTTTTCTTTAATCGGTAGAAAAATGAAACACAGCAAAACAGATATCAACATGCAGTTAAATGTTAAGATAAGCTGCTTCCGCTTAATATACCACAGCGGTCCACGAATGACCTTCGGGCCTAATACGACAAAAGTGGCCAAAGGCCATATAGTTTCTTACAATCCTAAATATGATTATTGGGACTCAAAAAGTTATACCTTCTTACACACGTAACAGATAATAGCAGGATGATGACAAAAGACTGTTACATGTGCGTAAGAAGGCCAAAATGAAGAGTCTCCCATTACATAGTACTACATAAAATGATTTTAATCAGATGATCAGTCGCCAGTGGCAGTCTGCCTTAGTTGTTCAGCAGCTGCCTTTGCTGCTTTCATTGCAGCCACCTTAAGGCAGTTGCGTGAGTCGTGGTCGTCGACATACAGACCACAACGCTTGCATAAGCGAAGCTGCTTTGGACGTTTTGGTGGTTTTGCTTTGGCCTTCTCACTGGGCCCAGAAATGCGAGTATGAGTACCACATCCTTTATTGCGTGCAACTTCTGGATTAGCAACTTCGACTGGAATGTTGATTGGTTGCCCAACTATTTCTTCCATTTGAGCCTCATTTGATTCATTTTCAGTTGTTGCCAACGGTTGCCTGGAAAGAATATTGATCTTGAAATCCCTGAGTTGGTCAACCAGTTTTGCCAACGCATCCTCATCGGTTCTAGCAACATCTACGCATTCAGTAACGAGGTCGAGGATTTCATTCCGCATAATGGACGGTGCGTGTGGGTTGACTCCGTATCGACTGGAAATTGAAAAAACATGTTTGGGGAGGGCATCTCGGCGCCACCTGTCGTTTATGTATTGTGGTGGAATCCTTTCAACATTTTTCAAGCGATAGACACAAAAGACATGGCGACACAGATACCCGATACGTGTGAAATTCCTGCATGAGCAATTGGCCGATTGATCGACATTGTTGTACGTAACCTGATTTGAACAGAGACAAACAAAGGAAAACACATTTAGATGCAAAAATATGTTAGAGTACATGGAATAATGTAAGTGCCTAACATGTGTTACCTGATAGACATTTGTGATGTTGTTCCTTTTATCCAAATGAGTGACGTCTATCAGAAGACTGGAATCGCTCGTCTCGCTTTGGTTTGTGATGTAGCATAAAAACTTACCTTTAATTATTTCTTTTTGCACTTGGGCGAAAACAGCGTTTGTGTAAATGGCGAACGCGTGTTGCTCTATCGCTAACTCAGTATTGCCAGAGAACATGGTAGAAGAGGTTTTGAACTCCGAAACACGTTGACGATATCGTTGGCTGTCTACCCTATTTTCAAAGCACATCATAAATTGTACAAGCGTGTTTGCGCTTGTTGAGTTAACCTTGAAGGCAGCATTAGAGCTTTCGCATCGGGAGGTGGTCTTCATCAAGCAACACATGGGCAGTTCTCTAAAGTAGGCTGGAACCCAGAGATGTCTCATGTTGTACATGTCGTTTAACCAGCTGTGCTCTTGAAGCCCAAATGTTTGTAGGAGGTCATTCCAGCGGGACTCAAACGTTTCAGGTTTGATATAAACATTCCAAACCAACCGATGAATGCAGGACCGAAGATCAGTGTTATCGAGCACGTCGGCTGAGATCTGAAAATTTTAATAGTTATAACACGAGTTAGATTAAAACAATTTGAGAAGACATGTAAAAGGGTGTTATGTTGGATAACACATGTTAAAGGTTAACAAACTTATGTATACCTTGGATGGTAGTTTTTTCATTATATGCCACATGCATAGACGGTGACGTGATTCTGTAAAGACCATAGGAACAGCTTGTAGCATGGATGGGTCTTGATCACTCAGCACGAGAGTTGGTTGAGTACCGTGTGCCTTCAAGAAAGCCTTAAGCAACCACACGTAAGATTCAATTGACTCAGTTGATATCAAACCAGCTCCAAATGTAACACATTGGAAATGATGATCCACACCCGTGAATGGCACAAAAACCATCTTGTACCTATGAACAAAAAAATTGATTTGATGTTAACAATATGAACAACTTTTTTGGTCAAACTAAAATTGGATACTTGGGGATCAGGCCTAACATATGTTAGAGTGGAGGGGGGCTAACCTGTTTGTGCTGTAAGTTGCATCAAACGCTAGGACATCGCCAAAAGCTTTGTAGTTAAGCTTTGAAATCTCATCAGCCCAGAATACAGAGGACAACTTTCCGTTTGATACGGTGTAATCAAAAAAGAAGTTGGGTAGGTTGTCATAACGCTCACGCAAGCGTTCTAGGAAAACTTGTGCGTCGCGTTCACCAATAAAAATTCGCAGCTGGTGGCTAAAGTTTTTAAAATCGACCGGTGTCCCATTGACATTGTGATGCCCTCCTTTTAAAGCTACAAGGCATCTATAAGACCTCATTGGTCCAATGCGGTTTAGACTCATGTTATGAATGAATTGTTTCGTGGAGAATGACAGTTTCCGTGATATCTTACTAAGATCACGGTTGTAACTCTCAACAAGTTCATGATTATGAATATCATTGAAAGTTAGGACTGTGTATGAATCGTTCGATATCGATACTAGTATGCTTGCCTTACAGTCACACCATGAGAAGGTGGTCCTCCGGTGCTTAACAGAAGATTCATCTAGGGTGTCAAAAGTCCGCTTTGGTTGGGGTTTTCCATATTTTGAGCATCGGAGATACTTGTGTGTGGGAATTCCATTCCAGACTTTAGTTTGACCTTTTTTTACAGAAAAACCTGCTTCGAGCGCATAGAGTTCATACATGGAAAGAACATCCTGAAAGGTTGGATAGGTTTTGCCACACACCGGTATGAACTTATCAGCAACATTAGGAATCCAGTAACGGGTTCCCTGAGGGGTATCAAAAACAAAGTATGGGTTCGAAGGACCTGTACCATAAAACGGAAAAAGTTATGAATCTGCAATAAAATGGCATGACACTACAGGTTATAAAATGTGTGATATGAAAATAAATTGGGATCCCATTGTCCATTGTACAACCGTCTAACTGGCCGCGTGGTGATTCCTCAAACATAGAAGGACCATGAGATGATCCAGAAACAGCTACAGTCATGGCTTCCATCTGGGAATCTTGGGATGCTACATGTGAACATTATAGAAAATGTTTGAAAGATGACATGTCTAGTGAAGAAATAAAACAAGAAAAGTGTAAGATAAAACAAACCTTCATCAATATCCATATCCTGGTCATCAATAACCGCGTTTTTCATAAAATTGTTGGATACCAAAACATCCGGGGATCTAACAGGGTCTTCCGGCGACCGGGAACAATCAACATGCATATAAGTGTATGCAGATGCTTCGAATGCAACACGTGAACATGGGCATGCATAATAGGATGGAATATTAGATTAAAAAGTTGTAAAAAACAAAAAGGAATAACAGATCTTCTAGAACAGTTAGTAAACTATATATGGACAAACCTGTAGCATTAAATTCTTCATCGTTTTGGAAGTCACTGCAAAAGAACATGTTTGGGAAACTACGGACCGGCGACATTAATTCAGAGTTTGGTGGATTTGTCTCCATTGATATTAATGGAGATGCTTGCTACTGTGGTGTAAGTATGAAGATTGAAGATTCTCTTATGAGAGATGTAGAAGATATAAAAGGCAAAAGGGAAATATTAAAAATAAATATGGGGGATTGTGAGAGTACGAACTGATGGGCAATTAATGAAGATGTCATCTCATAATTCTAAGGGGGGTAAAGAAAATTACTAATATAACCTTCATTTAAAAGTTAAGCTCATGTGATCAGATCCAACGTGGCAACATGATAGCCACAAATATAGTTTGCTAAGTTTCTTAAGAAAGTGGGGTTTTTCACCAAGCATTATCCTATATATATATATATATATAAGGTTCATTGGGGAACACTTAAAAATTGGGGAACAGCGGGGAACCGGCTCAAACGAACTCCGATTGGACTCATTCCAGCGGCGTTGGAACCGGCTCGTCGAACCCTAACTAAGATCTTTTAACCCTAAACCCTAAATCCTAACTCCTAAACTCTAAACCCTAAAGCTAAAAAAATAAGGCTAAAACCTAAGATAAACCGTACAATCTAAACTATAAACCCTAAAAACTAAACCCTAAAGGCTAAACCCTAAGCTAAACCCTAAAGCTAAACCCTAAAGCTAAACCCTAAACCCTAAAGCTAAACCCTGAACACTAAATCTAAACCCTAAAGCTAAACCCTAAAGCTAAACCCTAAAGAAAAACCCTAAAAGCCAAACCCTAATATATTTAGGGTTTAGGGGTTATGATTTAGGGTTCAGGGTTAAAAGATCCTAGTTAGGGTTCGACGAGCCGGTTCCAACGCAACTGAAATGAGTCCAATCGGAGTTCGTTTGAGTCGGTTCCCCGTTGTTCCCCACTTTTTAAGTGTTCCCCAATGAACCTCACACTATATATATATATATATATATATATATATATATATATATAGGGTAAGGTTCATGCGAGAACCACCTTTATTGCGAGAACCGCGAGAACCAATGTGAACACAAGCTAAAATAGCTAAAAAAAACCTAAAAAAACCCTAAAAAAAACCTAACCCCCACCCCCAAAAACCTAAACCCCCCACCCCCCCCCCCCCCCAAAAAAAAAGACCTAACCCCCCCCCCCAAAAAAAAAACCTAACCCCCCCCAAGCTAAATGCTAAAAACTAAAACCCTCAAAAAACCTAAAAAAAACCTAACCCCCACCCCCAAAAACCTAAACCCCCCACCCCCCCCCCAAAAAAAACCTAACCCCCCCCCCCAAAAAAAAACCTAACCCCCCCCCCAAGCTAAATGCTAAAAACTAAAACCCTCAAAAAACCTAAAAAAAACCTAACCCCCCCCCCACCCCCCCCCCCAAAAAACCTAAACCCCCCTCCCCCACCACCCAAAAACCTAAACCCCCCCCACCCCCCCCCCCAAGCTAAAATGCTAAAAACTAAACCCCCAAAAAACCTAAAAAATCTAAAAAAATCAAAAAAAAATCAAAAAAAAATCTAAAAATTTTTTTTATTTTTTTACTATTTTTTATGTTCAAATCGCTACTTTTTGTAGCCAAAAAAAAAAATTTTTTTTTTTTAAAAAAAAAAATTTAAAAAAAAAAAATTTTTTTTTTTTGGATACTAAAAGTAGCGATTTTTATATAAAAAATAGTAAAAAAATAAAAAAAAAATTTTTGGGTGTTTTTTAGATTTTTTTAGCTATTACTGTTTGTGTTCACACTGGTTCTCGCGGTTCTCGCAATAAAGGGTGGTTCCTAACGGATCTTTGTCCTATATATATATATATATATATATATATATATATATATTGGCTATTAATTAATATTAATATTAAAAGAAATTTATTAAACAAATATAAATAAAATTTATAAGGTTAAAGTAGAGAATGTCATGTGACATTATTTAGAGGTTTTTTCTATAAGTTAGATACCCGGTTCCTACTATTGCTCTGGTCCAATAATACCCGATTTGACCCTACCCAGTTTTGGGTACGCCCAAAACCTGTTTCGTGCACCTTTAATATACAAATTGTAGTCGATAATATACATGGGCCAAAGTTAGCCCATAAAGATTTTAGCTCATAACAATCTAAATTATAAACGACCGGGACATTGCTTTGAGCCATGTTTACAGGCCCATACAAACTCTTGATCTCAACGTGATTTTTGTACCAACTTATGTAATAAACGTATCACTAGGGGTTTTTTATGGGTTAAAGGGTCAACAAATAATACTTATAATGGTGACCACTTTGGATATATCTACTCGAAAAAATTGCCATGACAGGCTGTAATGTCACGTATACCATACCTTTTAAATTCGGACACCACTTATTTTACTTATTTTTTTAGAGTAAATTGTCAAAATTGTCCTGTGGTTTGGATAGTTTTGTTAGTATAGTGTAAAGGTTTCATTTTTAATTTATGGGTCCAAAAAAATTTCACCATTATTATTTTGGTCCAACTCATTTAACCTCAACCATACACTTCAGTTATTCAAAGGCTTTTTTGTCAGTTCCTTTTTTTCTCATTATTCCGGTAAACAAAACCTCCAACTTCAATCACTATTTTGACTTAATAATGTGTATCTTGATATTTATTAGAGTTAAGTGCCATTTTAGTCCTTATAGTTTGGGTTATTTTGACAGTTTAGTCTAAAAGTTTTATTTTTCGCCTGCGAGTCCAAAAAGGTTTGATTGTTGATATTTTTTTAATATCTAAATGGCATATGACATTTATTGAAGTTATTTATTAATTTTAGATAAAGATAAAGATAAAGATAAAGGATATCTTTTAATTAAAAATTACATATTTTAATTATCATCCTTGTCATTGTTTCGCGGAAGACTCCAAATGTATTCAACCAAATCCGCTCGAAGGTTGTGGTGTGTTTGTTTGCTAAAATTTCACGTTCGTTTAATTCCCTTGCTTCATAACTAATGTCTTCATTATTTGGTTGTGTCTCCTCACCATAGTAATCGCAAATTGCACGTCCTTCATTCTCTAAAATCATGTTGTGTAAAATAATACACGCATACATCACATTTCTAATTCTAAATTTTTCTATAATCCTACATGACATGCTCAAAATGTGTCATCTTCTCTGCAAAATAACAAAAGCTCGTTCGATGTCTTTTCGTGCTGCCATTTGAGCCCTATTAAACTTTGTTCTATTTTTTTCCAACGTTGTACCCCATGTAAATAATTTTACAAACACACCATATTCAGGGTAAATTGCATCCGCTAGATATTAACCATATTTGTACTCCATCCCTGTTTACAGAAAAAATCCTTTCGGTTCAACATCGTTTATATAGTGGTTTAAAATGGGTGATTGATTAAGAATATTTAAATCGTTATTGGAAGCAGTCACACCAAAGAATGCATGCCAAAACCAAAGATCTTGTAATGCAACCACTTAAAGCATCATAACAGGTTTTTATGATTCCACTCGTGTGTTGGCCACACCACGCAGTTGGACAAACATGCCATTCTCATTTCATACAATCTATACTACCCATCATCCTCGAGGAAATAATGTCGCTCTACATGAGCCTCCAAAATTTATTGTATGTCACTATACGTTGGTTTTCTCAAATATATTTTTGAAGTATAGTTGAATGACAAACTCACAAAAATAATGAATACTTTCCGTCGCCACTCGTTTCGACATTTTTAAATAGTCATCCATTATGTCGGAACTAGTGCCATAAGCCAATCGTCTAATCACGGCCCTGACTTTTTGCAACGTGTTAAATCTCATACTACCACATGTATCGGGGTTTTGTTAGAAATATTCCTATTTATTTTGTAAATCATTTGCTATTCTTATAAATAAACGTTGGCTCATACGAAAACGACGCCTAAAACTCCTATCATCATATGTTGGGTTGAGTAAAAAATAATCACTTACCAATAATTTATGTGCGGCGAGCCGATCGCGTATTATATATTTCCTTCTTTTGGGTTGTGAACTCCGTTCATATTTAAATATACATTGAACGACTTTCTGAACCGATGATATTATCAGCTCTGCTCCCTCGTCATATGATGATGATAATAAAACAAACTTATCAAGTGAGGATGATGACGATGAAGATGATGAACTTGAGGATTGCATTTTTTTAGTGAATGGTAAATTTGAGAGTGAAAGAATGTGTTTGTATGGAAAAATAGGTTGAATAGAATGTATGTGTATGGAGAAATAGGTTGTAGATGGTTAATATATATGGTTTTTTTGGAAAAAAATATATAATTTTTTAGTCTAGTCATTAAACGACTATATAGACCAACCAATACAAGCGCGCCACGTTATCACCCTCATTGCCCCACGTCGCGAATCTGACGCCACTCCAATGCCATGAAACGAGGCGATGTGTCGGCGTTCTTGAATCCCCACGCCACCCCCTCACACTCCACTCCACCTAGTATTAGGGTAGTGTTTGGTATGCAGAAATGAGAGGCGGAATGTTATGGATCATTATAAGGGAATGAAGAAAAGGGTGTTTGGTTGGTCAATGGAGAGGAATCACTCATTCCATAAGACATTTCATTCCCTTAAAATCATTTCATCCACCCCCCATGTTTGTTTTTCATTTCATCCCCTATTGCACCATTCATCAACAACACCACAACCCACCACCTTCGCCGCCACCCACCACCGACGCCATCGTCGCCGCCACCCGCAACCCGCTACCGCCTCTGTTGCCACCCCGACAACGCCACTGTTGCCGCTCACCCGCTATCGTTGCCACCCACCTCCACCACTTGTTGCCGCTACCACCACCACCGTCGACGCCACCACCATCGTCGACGCCACAAACCGCCACCCACCTCCACCTCCGCCGCCACCAACCACCACCAACTGGCGCCGCTGCCACCTGCGGTCGCTGCCGCACTGCCTCTCGCCACCGCCACCTATAACCACCCACAATCACTACATTACTTCGTTTTTCTTGCCTACCAAACAATACACAATAATAATAATTCATTCCATTCACACATGGTTACCAAACAAGGCATGGAATGGTAATGATCCATCGTATTCCCTAGTCCATTCCATTACATCATTCATTCTATTCACTTATCCATTCCATTACCTATACTAAATAGACTCTAGGAGTCTGTTTGGTATGAGGTAATGGAATGGATGAGTGAATGGAATGGACCAGGTAATGGACAACGGAATGAAATGGATCATTCCATTCCATTATGATGTTTGGTTACTCATATGTGAATAGAATGAATCATTACTTTGTACAATTTAATAAACAAAAAAAAACGAAGTAACGAAACACAATTATATTAAAAACGATAAAAATATAATTGTCACAATGATAATAATAATAATAATATATTAATGGTAAAAAAATTAATAATAATTTTTTTGATATGTATTAATATTAGTATGAATAATAATAATAATAATAATAATAATAATATAAATATAATAATAATATTATAAATATAATAATAATAATAATAATAATAATAATAATATATTTCTTTTCATCCCTTGAAGGAATGGAAAAAAAACACCCTCATACCAAGCAATGGAAATTGTTATATTTGGAAGGAGTTTCATTCCTTCGGAATGCTCCATTCCATTACCACATGATAACCAAACATGTTTCTTTTCATTCCATCGATCCATTCCATTCCATTCCACCTTCTATTCCTTCATACCAAACGCTACATAGGAGTTATGTATGATTGTAATTGAGGAAATGAAGTTGTCAATGTTAACTTTTCATTTAAATATATTTTCTCCAATAGTTTTTTTAATCTCAAATAACTCTTTTATACTTCATTATTACTTTTCTAAATTCTCTCATAAAGAATATATTCTTGTTAATTTAAATATATAATGGATGACACACTATTGATTACAATGTTGTGCCTAACTCAATTACAATCATGCGTCTAATATCATCGCATTGTGTCTAACTTCATTGTTGTAATGTGATTCGATTATGCAAGTACAATTCCCTTGTTATAGCAGTGTGTCTAATACATTAAACCATGCGTCCAACTTAGGTATAGTGTTGCTAGATACTTGAGTACTGAACACAATTAACTCTCCATAATACACACGTCGCGCCTTTATAACTCCCTATGATTTTTTATGCATTTTAGCCTTTATAGGATAACCATCCATGTAGATCTAGATGTATGCATGTGTTTAGGTGTGTATCTAATCTAAATATTAATAAAAGACTGCAATTAATGCTACGTGGTAATTTCTCCTTCAACTTCACAACTATATTTTATTATTATTTAAAAATATTTTGTTATCCTTCTTATTATTATTATTATTATTATTATTATTATTATTATTATTATTATTATTATTATTATTTAATCTCTTAATTTTAGTTTTAATATTATATATAAAAAATATTTTGTTACCTTATCCTTGTTATTATTATTATTATTGTTATTATTATTATTATTATTATTATTATTATTATTATTATTAAATCTCTCAATTTTAATTTTAATAACATACGGAGGTATATTATATTTTGTCTCTTTGTCTTTTTTTTATTTTTTTTGGCATTATGATTTTTCATTTTGTAATAAAACATTAGTTTTATAATTTGTGTCACAAAGGTTCAATAATTTTAGTTTTTTTATTAGTTTTACGTTTTTCTCATATTTGTTTGCCGTTTGTTGCTATTTAGCATAGTGTTTGATAGTCACATTTGGACCCTCAAGGTTTTTTTTTTTCATTCGTATTTGGTGGTCACATTTGGTCTTTTAAGTTTGTTTTACCCCCTCCACTTTCTAATATGCATCGTTATAAATTCGACTCTTTCTATGTTTTACGTCACGTAAGTCACTGTTGGAAATCGTGTTTTTTTACGCTTTACCCGGTTTTGGTCTTCGTTCGATGCTACTTAGCATGGTTTTACGTCCCCATCTCCTCAACATTGATAACACATTTTTATGCCTACTAGCCCGCAACGCGGGTAGCTTAAGACTAGTACTATATAAAGGCCGGTTGCTATACGATGGGAAATTATTCAATTAGTGGGTGAAAGATCGTAAGACATGTGTATTTTAGGATGATGTTGAATACTTCCGTTATAAAACATGTGACTTCCTCCCTTTTTGTCTTTAATCAGTTTTAGTCTTTTTAGATAACTATATGTATGTATATCTAATCTAACTTATAATAAAAGACTCCAAATAATGTCACATGATATTCTCTCTGTCAACCTCATAAATTTTATTTATATTTGTTTAATGCATTTCTTTAAATATTAGGCCGGTCGGGGCGCTACGTGGTGGGACGGTGACCACACGTGGAACACCACCGCCACCCAACTTCATCACACGTCAACTTGAAAACGCGTTGTAGCCACAACGTGTGAAGATTTATGAAAGGTACCGATGATGAAGACTGCGATGATGAAGATTAGTTAATTTTGAGCTAATGATGGACATTTCCACTAAAACTCATCACCAGTGATGGAACGAAGCTCGATGACATGGCGGAACTTGATTGGGTGTTGTGAGTGATGGAATTCCATCACAAGTGGCGCGCCCCTGCCCCCCTTAATAACAAATGGCATATGACATTTATTGAAGTTATTTATTAATCTTCTCCTTCAATCTTTTAATAATGTTATTAATATCTAAATCTAATAAATTATTAATATCTCTTGAAGTAATATGAAAAGAATTAATTCGTAAAAATTAAACCAATCAAAGAATAATAAATAAATTGAAACCATATCGTATATTATCCATATAACAAATAAGTATTTAACCATTAACTAGAGTTTATTCTATTAGTATATATTATATAATAGTTTATTCAAGTTTTACAAAAATAAAATTTTTAACTTTTTTTGTTATTTATTGTACCTCAAGTATAAGGTTTTTTTTCCCTTTATTCATTTCTAACCCAAACTTATCTTCTTTTGCAATTTAGACCCTTTGTTTTTTTTACTTTTATCCCAAAGTTTTTCACCTTTTGCAATTTAGCCACAACTCTTTTTTATTTTCAATTTTGGTCCACCATACTTTTCATCTTTTCCAAGTTTTTCGTTTCGTTCTAAATTTTGTGAGTTAACTCAACGCAACGTGCGTGTGGGGTTCAACATCTTTTCATATATTTTTTCCTGTTTGACTAGCCAGTCGCAACACAACTGTTTTTCTCCATTTGACAAGTTCGTCGTAACACGCAGGTCCTGGATTGACTTAGTTATTATTTTCTATTTTTATGTTTCTGTTTAATTTATCTGCAACGAGCATGCATCATTCAAAGATTTTACGTCTGCTTTTCGCACGACGTTATTTTTTCCGTTTTTAGTTATTTTGGTTTTACGAGTATTTCTGGTGTTGGTGGTCGCTGGCAGTGGTATAACATTGGTACTACTTGACACAGTCTTACGACAACCGCTGCAACGCAGGGGCTTGATACTAGTATATATATATATATATACATGACGGATTATATTACTGACGTGGTGTGGTGTAGTGTGATATGCACGTAAAATGTGATAATTTTTTTAGTCGTTTTATGCATTGATTCAAATTTTAATATTTATAAAAACACGATAAACTACTGTCACATTACACTTCACATTGAGCAAGTGCACCCATCGTTTGTGTAATATAGTGATGGAAAGATACCGAGATCGTCCAAGGATATAACAAGTTTTAGTACTAAGTCTTCGGTAGCGTCTAATCAAACCAAAAGTAAAAGGTTAAAAATGGTTCAAAATAAGATTGAAGAGGTAAATTAAAATATAGTAATCAACGATAAGAAAAAAGAATGTTTAGGATCAGCTTACATCTTGATGTTTTGTTAACCAAATCTTACCATGGGGTAACAAGAGCTTCATTGTCAAACGAGGAACTGTGTGTTTTAATGCATAAAGTTATGTAATACCTGGGTTGGGATCCTAGCACCCTAAACCATATCGCTTTGAATCAGAAGGGAAACGCCACTCAAGGTCGGATCAAACCATAATGGTAATACTTAATCAGCAACGAAAATATATACCATTATAATTTGGTATTAGTTAATTAGATAGTGTAAGGGGTTTTAAATTACTCATCACTATGATTCCCTCAGTGAGTTTGAATTCCCCTAAGGTAATTACTTTTATAAAACCAAGTGCTTTAAGCTTCAGTACTAGCGCCACGTCAAGGCAAGAGCTTCCAACCCGATGTTCCAGTCCAAAAACCTTAACCTCCTTTCAGACGACCAAAACCGGGGAAAACGTAAAACAAATACACGAATTTATAACACCAAGTGACCAACTGAAAACGTATATAAAAATATGGACGAAAACAGAGTATATTTGACCAGATGCATTTTAGGATAAAAATCTACGTCGAAAAGTAAACCAATTTGTATTATACCGACGTGTACATAAAAGAAAAGACGTAAAACTCCCGTGAGTAAAAATGACATTTTACAAAGTTAATAAAAAATTGAAAGGTTGTATGTGTCAATGTTACAAGTTAAGTTAAAAATAACAAAACCAAAAAAGAAAAGCAATGAAAGACAAAATAAACATTATTCATTAGCATGTTATTAATTATATATATGATAATAATTTAATAATCTTTTGGGATATTTCTTTCTATAATAATATTAGGTTTTGTATTTTAATTTAATACAATGATATTTAAGTTTGAATTTATAACATTATAAAATTATATACGTTTAAATTTGAAGAAACACGGAATTAATTTTGAGATTATTAGTTTGGTTTATGTTTCAACCATAGAGGTTAATCTTCTTGATCCTTCCTGAGCTAACGCCTTGATTTCCATGCAAAACAATCAACACCTCGTTAAGCTCGTTAAGAGGGGAATATGGGGGTTTCCCTCTTAACCACTCTCTAACGTGAGAATAAATATTTGTTTTGAGAGAATTAAGTGTGTGTTTAAGAGTGAGAGAGCAGAGAACAGAATAGAATTAACATGTACATGAAGGTCCCTATTTATAGCCGGAGTGGTGTAGAAAGAGATGGGCTGATGGGCCTTGGGCCTAGAGTCGACAACAAGGAATATCCTTCTTGTCCCTTCTGTCATGACCATTAGTTTTTCTAGAAGGTTAACGGAGCTGGCGCACCCTGAGTGGAGCCACGTGTCCTGGTTGTCGTCCTTGCTGTCTCCCTGACATCAGCAGGTGAGTGGAGATCATGGGGCAGTTGTCGCCGCTCTCTGATTGGTGCCACGTAGGCGTCCTTGTGTACCTTCTTGTCTCCTGCACGATTGTTGATCGTGGAGCACGATAGTATACAGCCTGTTGGACGCTGATTGGCCCCTTTCTCTGCCACTCGTACCTTTCGTGTTATCCGGAATGAACCCGCGCTTCTGTCCTCGCGTGGCCTCTGGGGTACATCCATATAGCCAGCGCAGGGTCTAGGAAGTGAGGATTTTCATCCAGGATCTTAAGTGTACAATCTGAGCTTTAACCTTGCCTGACCCTCGCGCGCGACCTAGGTTTGACTTGTTTAGTCGGCGCGGACTTGTTTAGTCGGCGCGGGGTCTGTAGGTTTGTCAGATTGATGTAGTAGGAGTATGGTCTCGCGCGCGACCTGATTGGTTTGCGCGGCTTTTTGGGACCATACCCTATCAAAATTGTATTATATATGTTAAAAGTTGAGTTCATGGGTAATTAGTTTTTGTAATAATAGCAATGTTCGTTTTTAGGCGTTTCGGTTACTATACCAAGTACCGGTACCGCAATGAAGAATAACTTCCGTGGGCAAAATAAAAAGTTGAAAACATAATCAAACTTGGCTAAACTCACTCCTTTATTTCCTTTTGCAAAGTTGCGCATGGTAGGTTGAGCAATTAGCGAGCATTAAAGTCAAATTTAGTGAATAGTTTATTTTTAATTTACAGAGTTAAGAAGGCAATTTATAAGAACACATGCAATGCAATGCTCTTATTCTTAAGGTACAGGGCTTTTTGGAGTCTTATCGTTAACTTCGTTTAGAGTCAAAATACCAGTCAAGAAGTCTTAAAACCATGATTAAAAAATGGCACACCCCGATTTTCGGTGGGTCCGGATGGGTAGGGTTTAAGCGTGACGATTGGATAACAGTATCACAAGTTATAATGCAGCGGAACTAATGAGTAAAAATATTCAATTCAATAAAAGCTTGAATATATAAATAAAAATTTATACAAGTGTTCTTGTACAAGCCCACATGCAGGATCTAATACGAAGAGCTTTAGATATCATAGGCCTTAAGCTAAGAGCCGCAAATTCCATAGCCTTTATCATAGCCGACCCGGATTCGCAGCCTAATATCAAGGTTCGTTCATTTATGTTCATGAATTGTAAGACCCTAATACATATTTGACAAAAGTCGCAGCGGAAATTCATGCCGTAAAATTCTTTCATTACAAACATCTTGACTTATTTGAACTTTCATTTTAAAAATATATGTTTTACGGAACAAAAGCATAATCTCCTGTTTGCTAAAGTACATATTCAATTAATCCCTTACAATCTATCTTGTGACTCGGTCTTCGATCTCTATTCCTCGTGATAATCGCCCGTGATTTGCACAACCTGCACTCACCACATACAATCATAACATTAGCGCGTAATACATAAACAAAATTTATTCCTGTACACTCCCCATTTCGTTATCTTTCTAACTTTAAGCATTTCATCTGCGTATCCATATCCTGGTGAGGCTTCAATAATGTACCTGCATTACTTTTCATCCTCAAGGCACACCATTAATAACGTATTACTCAACGTATCTAAATCATGCATACTTACATTCTTACATGCATACATCCACATCTACATACGTATACACCTTCCTATACCTCTACATATATGCATACACTTATACGCACTTTCATGCATACATACCTACACATTTAAATACGTACCTACATTCTACATCTCTACATACATGCATATATTCCTACGTATCTTCATATATACATAAATACACATCTACATACGTAAATACACTCCTACGTACACGTTCAAGATCTTGCATACCTCTTACATACACATATAGTAATTGCATGGGACATAAACTTAGATTTATAGCCCATAAACATCAAAGGCACGATCAAAATCATGATTGGGAGGCCCGCCGTAGTCCACGGTTAACATACCGAAGCCTACGTTCCATAAATCGACTTAAATAACAAACTTCAGCTCTTTGGACATGGGGAGGGCGTAGGCGACGGCCCTAGGGGGGGTAACCTCCGTAGGCAGTGAAATAAGGCGTCGGCAAAAACCGACTTTCCATGAGGCGGGGCGTCGGCGACGGCCTCTCGAAAGTGGGTTTGCCTGCTGTGTTGTTTTCGTCGTTCGTACGCACTAAAACTCGCATAACTTTCAACCCGTTTATCCGTTTAACCTCACGTTTCTTCTTACGTGATCATAAATTGGTCCTCTACCCTATGGACTCAAAATCCCACATCCGGATTAAGGAAATTCTTAACTTACGCGCTTTCGGCTTAATATTCATTCACGAATTATTCGACCCGTTCATGATTTTATCAAACTACTCATTTGTTTTAACCCAAGACTTACATGAACATTATAACTATAATACTTTTACATTATCCGAGGTTTCGTACTTGGGATTTATGCACCCGATACCCGGTATGCGTTAAACTTATTCATTTCATTCATTCATAGGAAAACAAACTTTGTTAATACAATTTCAAATCGCGAAATTGTTTGTCCATTAACCATAACTCACAACCGAGTCTTTAGACTATTAATCCGCGTCTCCGGTTCTTGGTTAGCGTACTTATGTACAATTCTACCCATACCCGATTATAGTACCGTAATCATTACTTATACAACCCTTCCGGTAGTAATAAAACCTCATTTTGACCCGTTCGGCCTACTTAACGTAAATCATCAATTTCATACAACCCTTCCTTATTTGACTTCAATTATCATGATTAATTAACTAGAACATAACTTTACTTTAACAAACTAAGAAGTGACTCAGAAATCATTTACCTCGAGTGCCCATTTCGTACGTGCTTCCTCCTATCCTTTCCGTTAGCCTTCCATGCTTTCCCCCATCTTGACATGATCCTATACTTTCATGTCATCATGGTTGCCACTTCATTAGTATAAATGCACATATTGATATAGCATGTACTTAATGATTTCTCTAACATGACACTTGTGACAAAAGCCTTGTTACGCTATTTATGCACAGTTGACTTTCAGAAAGTCAACTGTCTATCTTATGAATTATCAATCTAATTCCATATATTCGCATCATTATAGTCGATTATACTACAGACATCAAATACATTCCCTACTCACATAGTGAAACACCCATACGACCACAAGATCATATATGCACACAACATAAACAATTCCTTCCATACTAGTCATCTCATAATTCCATAACTAAAAACATCATTCAAGATTAACTAATTTAACACTATCCTTGAACCCGACATTATCCTTACTAGAAATCCACATACCATACAAAGACACCACTTTCACCCCTTGACCCCTACCATAAAATCAACTAAACGCATAGGGTGTACCGTATCTTCAAGCATAGAGTACAAACTCCTAATGCATGCTTCTACCATATCATACTAACCATTCAAATTTCCACATGAACTCCATCTAAAACACACTTCACATATTAGTTAGCTAACAATTACATCATTATCACTTTCTAAACATATTTACTCACAACTTGCATATAACTCCACATATAATTGTCACTTAAGCATTTCATCAAACACTTGGTGTGCATACAACGTTCTAAGCATAATGTACAACCCATTCATGCTTTGTTACCCATTTCTTGCTTTCATTCATCAATTTCAACTAATTTCTCATAACTTTCCTTCTAAATCAGATTCATTTAACAATAATCTACAACATCAAACTTCATACATATCGAAACTATATTCTATCTAACATATGCAACATCATCATCTTCATGACATTACTTCCATAAGTGGGTTTTTATTAAAACATCAAAATAATCAAAAATCCGAGAATGATTCATGTTTCATGAGATGATTCTACTTCATTATCATTCTAATTTCACATAAATTCACGGGTTGAACACAACCCATTTCATACAACTTCACCAAATTGGATTCTACAACTTACCTCATGTACAGCAAGTCCAGATGATCATGGATTTGAGTTCATCCATTAGATTTGAGTTGAATTTCCCTTTTGATTTGGTCAAATTGCATCAACTTGAGCATTCTTCCTTCCTTCTCTCCTGTGGGTGTCGACACACACCACCAACACCCCCACATGATACTGAACCTTCTAATTTAACTAAACTTGACTCAATTTTTCCAAGTTTAGTCCCTCTAGTTTGTCACACCATCACAATTGTCACCAAATTCATTCTTTACTTGTTTTGACTAAGTATTTTAACTAGGTTAAATAACCTAGTTTATTTAGTTCATGATATATCATATGGAAACATATAGCGAATGCAAACATTCAAGTTTTAGGGCGTTACATGAATGTTCGGTAACATGTTCGTTTATGTTCGTTAGGGTTTCTAGTTTGGATTGGATTAAGTTTTAAGATCTGTGGTGTTCTTTTTTGTATCTGTCCACTAGATCTAACCCTGTGATACAAGTGCATGTTATATCATCCATGTTATGCAACAACAACCAATTTATAATATAGATGGAGGTCCTAAACTTGCAGGGTCTTTCTAAAATAAAACAGACAACTTACTGCTCATCGGGGAATTCTGGATGACCCTTTAAAGGGTCAAGAATTTTTTATGTAACCAACATAATATCGGATTGTAGTTATAATTACCTGAATTATAATATCGGAATCCATAGCCATTGTCGTGTCAAGTTCGACTCGCTGGTACCCCACCCCCTCTGTCCGTATAACACCGTGAACCACAGCTGAACCCTAAGCTGTCGACCTTCTGGTGCCTAATCCTCACGATTAACTGTGCATGATCCTCACTGTTATGGGTGAAATTCTGAGCCCATATCCTGGAAAATATCTTGATATATATCTTGTTTATGTAGTATCTGTTTACATCTGAGATGCTAGTTCAGGATATTGGTAACATCCTGAATGGTATCCTCGGGATTGCTAATGGATTATGTGCAGGTACGTGGGTTAGAAGCTAGCAACGTTAACAAGACTTATTCCACGGAAGACTCGGTCCAAGTCGTTCAAATGAAGACGTTGAAGCCGTATTACTCGGTCCATAACGTTCATAATGGAATATTCGGAGTAGCCCATATTTGTAGGGATTATTGTTTGTAATTCATTACTATAAATAGGTGGGTATATCAGATCAACTAGGACATCACAATCACACTCGCTACACTCTAACACTTGCTCTCTAGCAATTTTCACTTTCATACAAATTCATTGTAACACTTAGCGATCTGATCTATATCCTGCACTGTATCCTGAAGTTTAAAGCAATAAGAAGAACAAGCAGCTGCGATTGTCAGCTCCCGAGGTTTTGTGACGGCGATCTAGATTGATCAAGGGCTTTCCTCGTACATCTCGTGTCAACCCCTTTACTTTTTGCTCATTGTTTGATCGTAGATACAGCTCAATATCCTGAGCCGTATCCTGAACACTGTTTTTCCAAACAACATAACCAGCATATTTTCAACACACTTTTTAGCACACTACCTCACTAAACTAATTTGATCACTTAATTGCTTCGGTAATTTTTGACCAAAACAATTTGGCGCCCACCGTGGGGCAAGTGGTGCTCTCTTTGCTAAAATTTTTTTGGCAAATCGCTAATCGGTTTTCTATTTTCAAAACTCTTTGCCACATTGTCCGTAATGGCCTCTAGATCAAACATGAGTTCCTCTACTGTGTCTGTTGTGACTTCTGCCACTACCGGTTCGGTGCTTCTACCACCTCCTCCAAGGATGCCAGCCTCTACACAATCTCAAGATGTTATCCCTACTCGGAGTGTCCAGGGATCTGCTCCTGTTTTAGCTTCTAACGATGAAATTCTAACCTTATTTGGAAGTGTGCAGGAACAAATGAGGCAGCAACAGGAAACAAACCAAATGCTTTTAAGGGAAATACAACTCCTGAAGTCTGGCTCGAGCAGAACTGCTGAGGATAATGTCACTCCATTACACCCCAGAGCCTTGAACTTTAGTTCAGCTGTGTATACTGAGGATAACAGGGGGAATATTGTGCCCAGCCTTCCTCAGAATCATACTCCTGAAATACCCTCCTCGGTCAGGATATCAACCACGAGGAGCTCAGGATATGCTTCAGGATATGGGCAAAATCCTCTAACGGGTAACGTATCAAATAATAATAATGCTATTACCACTAACAGAGTTGGATCTTTGCAGGATACAACTGTAACGTCAGAATTATCCAGGGAGCTTCAGAAATTAAAGGATATGATATCCAGTGTACCTGGGGTGGTGCAGCCAATTCCTGAAGTATCCCAGGATAGCCACAGGATATCTCGGTTCGTGCATCCTATATGTGATGCTGAAATCCCAAAAAGATTTCAGACTCCGAACATGAAGCTTTACGACGGAACCACGGATCCTGAAGAGCATATTGCCCAGTATAGGGAAAGGATGGAGATCAACCCTATCCCTCCAGATCTCAAGGAAGCCTGCTTGTGCAAGGGTTTTGGTTCAACCTTGACAGGATCAACTTTGAAATGGCTCTTGAATGTTCCTCCACATTCGATTACATCTTTTGCTCACTTAGTAAATTTATTTAATAGTCAGTTTTCTTGTAGTAGAAGCTTTGAAAAATTAACAAGTGATCTCTACAGGATAACACAAGGGCCTCAGGAATCCCTTAGGGATTATGTGAACAAGTTCAGCCGGGAATCACTAGACATTCCCCATCTTGATGTTGCAACAGCTGTGCAAGCTTTCAAGATGGGGCTGCAAAAGGATTCTCAATTTTATCAAGACCTTGTAATGAACCCATGCAGGAACCTGGATGAAGCCCGGAACAGGGCCCTAAGATATATTCGGTTGGAGGATGACAGAAAGATGCAAGAAAGGATGAACTCATCCAACACTTATGAGTCAACTAACAGGAAGTCAGAATCCTCATTCAAGTCATATCGGCCTAAGCCATATGGCAGAAATGAGAACAAGAGAGTGAATGCTGTCGAAGATGAGGATCCTGAAGAGTATCCTGAATTATCTGAATATTGCTTTTCTGTTAACATTCCTGAATTGATGTATGCCATGCAGGGTCTAGGGGACAAGGCAAGATGGCCTCGAAAGAATCAACAAAAAGCAGATTGGAAAGACAAATCAAAATGGTGTGCTTTCCACGAAGATTTTGGACATATGACTGAGGATTGCATCGCTCTGAGGAAAGAAATAAGTTATCTTCTAAGCATGGGATATTTGAAAGATTTCTTAGGGAGAAAGAATAATAAGGGTCAGGATACTGAGAAGGATCCTGAGCGAGCGGCATCACCTCCCGCCGATGCCAAGATAATCAACTTCATTTCAGGAGGATCCGACATTTGTGGAACTTCGTATTCGGCAGCAAAGAGACATGCAAAGGAAGCTAAGGCCGAAAGGGGAGATAAACCTGTCAGGATGACTACCCTCACAACTGACAAAGTGATCACTTTTGATGCAGATGACAGGGATATTGTCCAGGATCCTCACCATGATGCTCTGGTAATAACGTTATATGTGGCTAACCATTTTGTACGCAGGATACTGGTTGATAATGGCAGCTCCGTCAACATAATCCAACTAGAAACTCTGAAGAGAATGAATGTGTCTCCAATGGATATCACTTCAAAATCTACCGTGCTTGTTGGGTTCAGTGGAGAGGCTAGAAACACAGTGGGAGAGATAAAGTTGCCAATATACGTTGAAGGAGTCAACAAGATACAACGTTTCTGTGTGATGGATTCTCTATCCTGCTATAACATCATCCTAGGAAGACCGTGGATTCACGATATGAAGGCCGTACCATCGACATATCACCAATGCATCAAGATCCCTACCCTTTGGGGGGTTGTCAAGATCGATAGTGATCAGCAAGAGGCGAAAGAATGTTACTCATCCTCAATGAAATCTTCGACCAAGCCAAGTGCTGCATAGCAATTAAAGATGCGGGCCCAGGATATCGTGGAGAATCCGGAGCAGGATGTGAAGAAAGTTATCCTGGATCAGGATAATCCTGATATCTCGGTACTCGTAGGGACCAATATCCCTCAGGATATTGAAGAGCAATTGATTAACTTTTTGAAATGCAGGATGTCAACATTCGCATGGAAGCATGAGGACATGACAGGTATATCTAAAGACATTATTACTCACAAGCTTGGAATTGACAGGTCATTCAAGCCTATACAACAAAAGAGAAGGAAGTTCGCCCTGAGCGGAATGCAATTATCCAAGAGGAAGTTGAAAGATTATTGAAGTCCAGGATGATTAGAGAAGTCAAATTCTCTAGATGGCTAGCAAATGTGGTAGTGGTTCAAAAGAAGAATGGGAAGCGGAGAGTCTGTGTAGACTACACAGACCTGAACAAAGCTTGTCCAAAAGACCCATTCCCTCTGCCTCATATAGACTCGATGGTGGATGCCACTGCCGGTCATGAAATGTTGACCTTCATGGATGCATCCTCAGGATTCCAGCAGATTCAAATGGAACCTTCGGACCAGGAGGATACTGCTTTCATGACACCAACAGGTATTAACTGTTATACTGCTATGCCTTTCGGTTTAAAAAATGCAGGTGCAACGTACCAGAGATTGGTGAACATGATGTTTAAAGACAAACTGGGGGACACCATGGAGGTGTACATTGACGATATGGTGGTCAAATCCAAGAAAGCTGAGGATCATCTTCAGGATATTAAAGGAGCATTCGATATCCTGGACCAGTATAATATGAAACTTAATCCTGCAAAGTGCCATTTTGAAGTGGGGGCAGGAAAGTTTTTAGGATACATGGTGACAAAAAGAGGAATAGAGGCAAGCCCGGAGCAGATCAAAGCTATCTTGGATATAAAGTCACCCTCGAATATGAAGGATGTTCAACGGTTAACAGGACGAGTGGCAGCCTTGAATAGGTTTATTTCAAGATCCTCGGAAAAGTGTAAAGAATTCTATGATATCCTGAAAAAGAATAAGAAATTTGAATGGGGCGAGAAGCATGAAGTAGCCCTGCAGGATTTGAAGCAGTATCTCTCAACCGCGCCTCTATTGATGAAGCCTGAGGATGGTGAACCATTATCCCTGTATCTGGCAGTATCAGGGAATGCAGTAAGTGCAGTACTGGTAAAGGATCACGAAGGTCAGCAGTATCCTGTTTATTATGTTAGCAAAAGTTTGTTAAATGCTGAAACTAGATATTCTCATCTAGAAAAGTTAATATTGGCTCTAGTTATGGCATCAACAAAGCTTAGACATTATTTTGAAACACATAGGATTCATGTTAAAACTAATTATCCTGTCAAGAATGTGCTTAGGAAACCAGAGATGTCGGGTAGAATGGCTAAGTGGTCGGTAAAATTAAGTGCCTATGATCTAATATATGAACCTAGAAATGCAATAAAGTCTCAGGCTCTAGCAGACTTTGTGGCTGATTTCAGTAGTGATATTCAAAATGAAGTAGACCTAGAAGTGCAACAACTAGGAGAAAACTTAGAATCCTGGACATTATATACTGATGGTGCATCTAATGTAAGGGGTGTAGGTTTAGGTATACTACTAAAATCGCCACAGGGGGACATAATACCCCAGGCTGTTAGATGTGAATTCCCTGCTACTAACTGTTTTGGTCAAAAATCACACAAGGATAATGCAACCAAACTTTAAGTAAACGGGGTATGATGCTTGGTTTGTAGAAAAAGTAAAGGATCACTTCAATGTGAAATATGCAAAGACACAATGATTTATACGAGGAAAAAGCCCTTGATCAATGTATGATCTCCGGCATAAAAAACCTCGGGTGATGGCAACTACCGATCACCAACTTCAATATAATAAAAATGTAGTTACAACTTCGGATAGTAATGAGCTGAGTACAAGGATCACTGAGTGTCTAAGTGTTTGAGAGTTGTGTCGTATGTCGTGTGTCCTCTTCCGAATGAGGAAGATGGGTATTTATACATGTGTGGGTGACTTATTTTAGGTAAAATGACTAAATATCAGCTCATTACCCCTTTAGAAATAAAGACAATCTATCCTAAATTGCTGCCCATAAATCAAGCCTAGTTTCCATATCCTGCGCAACGTCTTTCTTCGATTAAGCTCTTGCCATATTTGTGAAGACGCGTTCCTGGATCATGATGTCTAGAGCATATCCTGCTAGATGTTCCTGCAAAACAATATTGTATTGAGTGGAAGTAGCCGTTAGTATGAGGATCACCTTAATGTCCCATGATCCTGATCCTGAAGTTCTGCTGAGGATCACTGTCTGCCAAAGAAAGAAGGATCACTGGTTAGGATCATGTGTAAGGATCACCTACAGTAAAATCCAGCCCTAACAATTGCCCCCAAAATATAAGGAGTTAATTGTAAATAGACGAGTTATATTTTGTTTTGATCTTATCTCTAACGGGCGATTCCGAATAATTAGCCGTTACACATGGACTAGCCGTTGTGATCATTACGTCATAGATATGACAATCCCTGCAAATCATCATTATAAATAGGAGATAGGGTCAGGATCAGTTTGTATTTAAATTCAAGATACACTCCCCTTATATTCTGCACCGAAGGTTGTTCAGGTATCCTCTTCTTCTCTCTTTCCCTTCTTCCTTTTCTTTGCTCTGTTTTTTCTACTCCATCTCTGTTTCTATTCCGTCACAAAACATGTTGCTCCGGAATTCTCCACACAAGGATTTCAAGAAGGATAGTCCCTTAAAAAGCCAGGGGATTATCAAGGATTCTCCTATGGAGAGGTGTTGCTTTAGTGATGCTCACGTAGACAAAATTCGTCACTGCTTTCCGGCGAATGCCATTTTTAAATCCTTTGATCCTACTGCTTTGAGCGACTTTGTCTCAGATGTCTGGGTGGCTTTTCCTGCTACTCCATTCACCATAGGGTATTCATATCCTTTTCCAGACTTTACCCAGTCTTTCTTTTCCTTAACCGGCATCTCTTACATCCAAGCTATGCCGATGATCTGGAGGGTTCTTTATACCTTCGAGAGGATCATCGAGCAGGAAGGGATTGATCTGGGGATGGCGGAGTTAGCTGAGTTTTACGATCTCACCACCTTCGGTTCTCACCGATATTTGTTGAAACGGAAAGCTGGGGAGGATCACCCAATCTTCAAAGTTACTAAGAATGATACCAACTGGAAACGTCGGTTTTTCTTTGTTAAGAGGGATTCAATCCCGGATGGGAAGGATTTGCCTAAGGAATGGGCCACTCATGGTAGGGTAGAGGATCCTCGAAGGATCACTATCAGTCCTGTCTCATATGATGAGGATCGCTGATGTCTTTTTTCCTTTGTCTTTTATGCAGCTATTTCCATTGCTCGTCTGAAATTAACCCCTGCTGCAAAAGAGAGAGTGTTAGCTTTTAAAAAGCTTGATCCTGAAGTTAGAAGCTTCCAAATCACTATCCAAGATTCTCAAGAGATATCCTCTGCATCTGCCACAATGTCAAGTAAGTATCCTCATAAAAAGTAAGTTTTATGTAAAAGTATTTAATTTAATAAGGGAACTTATCTTGTTTTTGAATTGTGTAGGTGCTGGAAAATCTGCCAGGTCTGTTAAATCTACCTCCATATTTGGGATAAGTGATCTTGCCAATGTCACATCTTCAAAGAAGAAGAAGGCTCCTGCTGCTAGTCCTTCAGCATCAGTTCCCAAAGCATCTATCCGGGGCAAGGGAAAAAAGAGGAAAACCTCTGAAGATCTCCAAGGATTTCCCCTCCTCCGTCAGCAATTCCTTGATTACGTGAATGAGGTAAGGATCACTGCCCCTGTTGGTCATCCGTTTTGAATATCCTGTTTGTGTATCCTGTTTCTTCGAGGATCATCCGGTTCTGTACTTACCTTATTCCCTTCTTTGCAGAAACTTGCCGAGATCGAGACCTATCTAGGCCATGTTGAGGATCAAGAGAGCCAGATTGCTGACCTTCAACAAATGGGCGTGCTCAAGGATCTCAAGATAGCAGATCTTGAGAAGGAACTCCGGGCCATGAAGACTGAGGCTGCTCAAAGGTTGATTGATATGGATAACGAGAAGCAGGAGATCACCCAAGATGCTAAGGTCTCCGCGGCAATCGCTATGTATAAGATACAACTTCAGATGGCCGAGGAAGCTCAGGATCCTACCTTTGACAAAAGCTCGTGGGATGTTGAAGGTTGGAAGGCAAGGCTGGCAGACCTGGAGGATGAAGATGATGCTGAGGAGATCCCCATGCTGGAAGGTGGTGATGCTGAGAAGGATCAAGGTGGAGATGCTGGTGGTGATGAAGCAGCGAAGGTGTAGGCTGCACGATTGGGCGATGATGGATATTTCGAGACTAGGCCGGAGCCCAATTTTTTAGGATCGGCAGTGGTTTTTCGTGGTAGTGGTGTTTGTGAACAATTATGGTTTGTAATTTCTGAACAATAGTTTCTTAGGGTTAAGGATCCTGGATCCTTTGAACAATAGGTAGGATTACAAAAGGTGGAGGGATCCTCTGTTTGGGGGATGAAGCCTTTGTGATCCTGCCGCTTTTATTTTCTGCAAAATGCTAAGACCGCATAGACAATGGACACCCTTTGCCAACCCATGTGGACGGGCCACGTTTTGCTGGTAGAAATGTGGGTTGGCAATTTTGACAATCTTTTTGAAAGGGTTAAAGATCCTTTTGCTTAATAATATAACTTAACTTTTCTGGCTTATCTTGTGTTGTTATCCTTCAATAATCCTCTTATTTCTCAATTGCTATATTTGTTAAAATAACGAGAGTTGACAAAGTGTTTAATAAACTTAGGATATGATCCTGGATCAAATATCCTCATATTGAAAATTCTCAAAGTGTTTTAGTTCAAGGATCATTGGTTCGGTTGTCAAAGTATAAGGGTTGGTTAGGATAAAGAGTATAATCAAAAATAGTCAAGGATCATACCTGAGGATCCACGTTAGGATCCTAACCTTCAATCGGAACAACCATAGGTAAGACTTTAATGGATAATAAGGATTAAGGATCCTTAATTGTTTAACTTTGAAAACCTGAGAAAATGGAACATAACTTGGGACTAAGCCAATATAAAAGATAAGTTAGTAACTGGGGACAAGCCCAAAGGATAACTGAGAATGATCCCAGAGGATCACTGGGGACAAGCCCAAAGGATAACTGGGGACGATCCCGGAGGATCACTGGGGACAAGCCCAAAAAGATAACTGGGGAAAAACCCAAAGGATCGTATGTAAACTGGAGTATGGCCCTTTCTGGCAACTATCCAAACTTAGTGACATGAAAATGTCAAAACCTTAGCTAACGTGAAAACGTTAGAAACCTTAGGAACGGATGTATGGTGCGTCCACCATTATACGTAGGATCCCGAATATAGCCAGTACGATGAGGTTGTCAGCCCCGAAAGTGGGTACTGGTCCCAAAGACGTGAACTATACCAGGATCATCGTGCGCTGCTGGCGGAAACTGGGGATAATCCCAAGGATAACTGGGGTTGGACCCAAGGATCTGTGGTGCTCTTGGAGATCTTTGACGATTTGCTGAAGATACCTGAACTATCATAACTCAAATGGTTTGTGAGTAGAGGATGAAGGATACATGATCCTTATCCTTAGGCAACAAGTAGAAAATGCAATAGTTTTAGGATAAGCATATTACCAGAGTAAGGATCACCGATACCTTCAGGATCCTTCAAGGATACTTCAATGTAAGGATCACATGCAGGAAGGATCATGTTCACATGAAATATTTCTTTAAGTGAACAGCATTCCAGGCTCTTGGTAACAAGTTTCCTTCCATGGTTAGCAACCTGTATGCCCCCTTTCCTGCTTCAGCTTCAATCAAGTAGGGACCTTCCCATTTTGGTGCTAGCTTCCCGTCAGCAGGGTTGATAGTATTTTGAAATGCTTTTCTCAACACCATATCTCCGACTTGGAACTTCCTTATCCTGACATTCTTGTTGTAGGCACCAGCCATCTTTTGTTGGTAGCTTGCCATCCTTATCCTGGCTAGATCCCTGTTTTCCTCAATAGTATCCAAATCCTGAGCCAGGATTGTAGCATTTTCTTCAGGATCACGAGCACTTGTTCTAGCAGTTGGGATCACCATCTCTGTTGGGATCACTGCTTCTGCCCCAAATACTAAAGAGAAGGGTGTCTGACCGGTGGCATTCTTGGGAGTTGTCCTATCAGCCCATAGCACATAAGGTAACTCTTCTGCCCATTTCCCTTTCTTGGATCCTAGCTTCTTCTTCAGATTGTTGATGATGATCTTGTTGGATGATTCTGCTTGACCATTGGCTTGCGGGTGAACTGGTGTTGATGTGATCATCTTGATTCCCCAACTGTCACAAAAGTTAGTGGTTCTGCTTCCAATGAATTGGGAGCCATTATCACATACAATTTCAGAGGGAATGCCAAATCTAGTTATAATGTTTCTTTTAATGAAGGATATGACTTCCTTTTCTCTGACTTGAGCGAAGGCTTCAGCTTCTATCCACTTGGAAAAATAGTCAGTCATGGCAAGCATAAATACTTTTCCACCAGGTGCTTTAGGGAGCTTGCCAACTATATCCATTCCCCATCTCATGAATGGCCAAGAGGATGGTATGGGGTGTAGTAATTCAGCTGGTTGGTGAAGGATATTGCTATGTCTTTGGCAAGGATCACATTTCTTAGCATACTCTATAGCATCCCTTTTCATGGTTGGCCAGTAGTATCCTGTTCTAAGGATCCTTGAGAATAATGCCCTGCCCCCAGTGTGGTTTCCACAATCTCCTTCATGGAAGTCTCTCAATACTTCTTCGATTTCAGGATCCTCAATACATCTTAAATATGGTCCTGCAAGGGATCGTTTATATAGCATATTATTTAGGATTGTAAATTGAGATACCTTGATCCTGAAAGCTCTAGGATTTTCTCCCATTGGGATCTCTCCGTTTTGCAAGTATTTCATGATTGGTGGGATCCATGATCCTGAATAAGATCGAGCTTCTTCACTAGGGATTACTGCAGTATCCTCTTCTATTTCCATGGCTACTTGATTTTCAATAGCAGGAGCCAGGATATGGATGATAGGGATACTTATATCTTCTGGAATTTTTAAGGATGATCCTAGGTTGGCCAATGCATCAGCTTCCGTGTTATCCTCCCTTGGTACCTGTTTTAAGCTAAAAGAAACAAAAGAGAGTGCCAATTCTTTGACTATCTCTAAATATTTGGTTAGTTTTTCACCTTTAACAGCATAGGATCCATTAAAGTGATTGGTGATCAATAATGAATCTACATATGCTTCGAGATATCTTACCCCCATATCCTTAGCAATCTGTAAGCCAGCAATTAAGGCTTCATATTCAGCCTCATTGTTAGTTGCTTGGAACTCACAGGCTATGGAGTGGGGTATTATGTCCCCCTGTGGCGATTTTAGTAGGATCCCTAGCCCTGTGCCTTTGATATTTGAGGATCCGTCAGTGTGTAGGATCCAAGGATCCTTGGTCTCATCCAGCTGTTGGACCTCCAATTCTGCTTCCTTTTGTAGATCACTACTGAAATCAGCCACAAAGTCAGCTAATGCTTGAGATTTAATGGCTGTTCTTGGTTCGTATCTTATATCATGGGCACTAAGCTTTACCGCCCACTTAGCCATTCTCCCTGACATATCTGGTTTCCTGAGGACATTCTTAATTGGAAAATTAGTTTTAACAATAATAGTATGGGTTTCAAAATAATGTCTTAACTTAGTGGATGCCATGATTAATGCAAGGATAAGTTTTTCGAGGTGTGAGTACCTGGATTCGGCATCAAGTAAACTTTTACTTACATAGTAGATAGGATATTGTGTACCTTCATGATCCTTGACAAGGACTGCACTTACAGCGGTTGAGGATACCGCCAGGTATAAGGATAACACATCTCCTTTCTCCGGTTTTGCTAATGCTGGTGCTGAGGACATATATTCTTTAAGGGCTTGTAAAGCATTCTCATGCTTCTCAGTCCATTCGAACTTCTTGTTCTTCCTTAGGATATCGTAGAATTCTTTGCATTTTTCTGAGGATTTCGATATGAATCTGTTCAAAGCTGCTATCCTGCCTGTCAGTCTTTGAACATCCTTGGCATTGGCAGGAGATTTGATATTTATTAATGCTTTGATTTGTTCCGGGCTTGCTTCAATGCCCCTCTGGGTTACCATGTATCCTAAGAACTTTCCTGCCTTAACACCAAAATGGCATTTTGAAGGATTAAGTTTCATGTTGTAACTATCAAGGATATCGAATGCTTCTTCCAAGTCCCTTAGGTGATCCTCAGCTTTCTTTGACTTGACCACCATATCATCTATGTACACCTCCATAGTTTTTCCAATTTGATCTTTGAACATCATATTTACCAGCCTTTGATATGTTGCACCTGCATTTCTTAGTCCAAAAGGCATGGCAGTATAACAATATAAACCGGTTGGGGTCATAAAGGCTGTATCCTCTTGGTCAGATGGTTCCATCTGGATTTGTTGGAACCCAGATGATGCATCCATAAAGGTTAACAGTTCATGCCCCGCTGTTGCATCCACTATGGAGTCAATGTGGGGTAATGGGAAAAGATCCTTGGGACATGCCTTATTCAAATCAGTGAAATCGACACATACCCTCCACTTTCCGTTTTTCTTTTGGACAACAACCACATTGGCTAACCATTTAGGATACTTTACCTCTTTGATCATACCTGCTCGAAGTAGTCTCTCTACTTCTTCTTGGATAGTGGTATTCCTTTCTGGTGCAAACTTCCTCCTTTTTTGATGGATTGGTTTGATAGACTTGTCAATGCCAAGTTTGTGAGTAATAATATCCTTAGATATACCTGTCATATCTTCATGTTTCCAAGCAAAGGTAGATTTTCTTCTTTTGAGGAAGGATATCATGTCTTCTTTCATGTTGCCAAGGATCCCTGATCCGATATAGATTTTTGATTCTGGATCACTAGGATCCAAGAGGATTTCATCTACATCTTGTTCCCTTGCCTCCAAGACATTCCTCGGAGGATACTGTAATTGCTATTGCTCCCTTGGCTTCGAGGTTGGCTTCATGGATGAGGTATAGCAATCCTTAGCCTCTTGTTGATCACTGTCGATCTTGATTATCCCCCATGGGCTAGGGAGCTTCACACATTGATGGTAGGTAGATGGAACTGCTTTCATGTCATGTATCCAAGGCCTGCCAAGGATAACGTTGCAACAAGATAAACAGTCAATAACACAAAATTTTTGGTAATTATGTAATCCTTCCACGTAGATTGGGAGTTTGATGTCCCCCAAAGTTTTCTTCGTTTCTCCACTGAATCCTACAAGCACGGAGGATCTTGGTGTGATGTCTGATTCTGGGATACCCATTTTCTTCAGAACATCAAGCTGGATAATGTTCACTGAGCTCCCTCCATCAATAAGGATCCTGCGGACAAAATGGTTAGAGATAAAGAGAGTGATAACTAAACTATCATGGTGAGGATCCTGAATGTTAATGCGATCATCCTCATCAAATGTTATCATCTTCCCTTCTGAGACACTTGAGGTTCTAATAGGCTTTTCTCCATTATCCATTTTTGATTCTTTTGCATGTCTTTTGGCCGCTGAAAAGGATGTACCACAAATGTCTGATCCTCCGGATATAAAGTTAATCACTTGTGCGTTTGCCGGAGGTGCTGGAGCCTTTTCAGGGATCCTTTCAGGATCCTGGGTCCTTTGCTTTTTTCTCCCCAACAATTCTTTTAGATGCCCCTTGCTTAGCAGGTATCCAATTTCTTTTCTTAAGGCTATGCAATCTTCAGTTAGATGCCCGAAATCCTCATGGTATGCACACCATTTGGACTTGTCTTTAGTCCCGGATGGTTTGTCATTCTTCCTGGGCCACCTAGCCTTTTCACCTAGATTCTGCATTGCAAGGATTAGTTCATGATTATCAACGGAAAAACAATATTCTGAGATTGGAGGATATTCTTCATCATCCTCTTCTTGGTCAACAGCATGCACATTCTTGTTCTCATTCCTATGGTAGGATTTGAACTTGTTGCTTTTGAAGGAGGATCCTTGCTTCTCCGGTTTTGAGGATCCCACTTGTCTCTCCTGGATCCTCTTGTCATCCTCTAGCCGGATAAACCTGAGTGCTCGAGTTCTTACTTCATCTAAATTCCTGCATGGTGTCATAACAAGATCATCATAGAATAATGAATCCTTAAGCAGTCCCATTTTGAAGGCTTCAACAGCCGTAGCCATATCCAAGTTGGGAATGTCCAAGGATTCTTTACTAAATTTAGTTATATAATCTCTTAATGATTTGTTATGATTTTGAGTTATCCTGTACAAATCACTAGTTAATTTTTCAAATTTTCTACTACAAGAGAATTGGTTATTGAATAAATTAACTAAATTAGCAAATGAAGTAATAGAGTAAGGGGGAAGACTTAGCAGCCACTTAAGAGCTGATCCAGTTAGAGTGGATCCAAATCCTTTACATAGGCATGCTTCTTTCAACTTTTCTGGGATAGGATTGATTTCCATCCTTTCCCTGTATTGTGCTATATGCTCCTCTGGATCCGTCGTGCCATCATACAGCTTCATGGTAGGGATATGGAACCTTTTGGGTACCTCTGCATCACAAATTGGTGGTGCAAAGCGAGATACCTTGTGGCTTCCATCTGCAATCTCTGGGATAGGCTTGACTACCCCTGGAACACTTGAGATCATGTCCTTTAGTTTCTGTAATTCCCTGGCCATAGCATGATTGGTACCTGTATCCTGCATGAATCCAAGGTTAGTAGTAGGATAATTATTTAGAGTGTTACCTCCCATTGGGTTCAAGTTAGGGAATCCATATTGCTGGGATTCTGGAACAACAGAGGGACCAGTGGAAGCCATGGTCTGCATTGGAATGAAGTCCCCTTGATGGACATCTAGACTTCCTGTTTGCAAACTTTTTAGGGATCCTGGCATCTGTAAGGATCCTGGTATCTGGGATGATCCTGGAACGAAGGAGGATCCTTGGCCCTGGAATGATCCTGGAACAAAGTAGGATCCTCGAAACTGCTGTGCCCCCGGATAGGCTCCCGAATTCATGAAGGATCCCATGTACTGAGGATAGGATCCTACTGGCCGAAAATGTGAGCCCGATGTCTGAGTCATTACTGCCGAGTTGAGATGTAATCCTCTTGACTCCCCTATGATTTGCACGTCCGGGATCCCTGATGGCTGGGAAGTGATCATTGGAGTATCGAAGCTCAAGGATTTGGGCATCAGTGGGGAATGATCCTCTGCCGCTTTCTTTTGTCTTTTGAGGTCTCCAATTTCCCTAAGGATCCTGTCATTAGTCTCATCCTGCCGCTGCATACGATCCTTCATCTGCAAAATTAAAGCAAATACATCACTAGTACTAGGAATAGAAGAATTCATAGCAGAAGAAGATAGAGGTTTAGAGAAAGTGGGAGTTGATCTCTTCTCAGTATTTTTCTGAGATCCTGCCGGTGGAGGAGGCAAAGTGGTCTGTGATGAGGTGACTGCAGACATCGCCGTGGACGTGTTCTTCAATGATGAAGCCATGTAACTCTTTGAAATGATTTCGAACAAAAGGTTTTCTTATGAATGAAGCACCAATTGCCCCACGGTGGGCGCCAAACTGTTTTGGTCAAAAATCACACAAGGATAATGCAACCAAACTTTAAGTAAACGGGGTATGATGCTTGGTTTGTAGAAAAAGTAAAGGATCACTTCAATGTGAAATATGCAAAGACACAATGATTTATACGAGGAAAAAGCCCTTGATCAATGTATGATCTCCGGCATAAAAAACCTCGGGTGATGGCAACTACCGATCACCAACTTCAATATAATAAAAATGTAGTTACAACTTCGGATAGTAATGAGCTGAGTACAAGGATCACTGAGTGTCTAAGTGTTTGAGAGTTGTGTCGTATGTCGTGTGTCCTCTTCCGAATGAGGAAGATGGGTATTTATACATGTGTGGGTGACTTATTTTAGGTAAAATGACTAAATATCAGCTCATTACCCCTTTAGAAATAAAGACAATCTAGCCTAAATTGCTGCCCATAAATCAAGCCTAGTTTCCATATCCTGCGCAACGTCTTTCTTCGATTAAGCTCTTGCCATATTTGTGAAGACGCGTTCCTGGATCATGATGTCTAGAGCATATCCTGCTAGATGTTCCTGCAAAACAATATTGTATTGAGTGGAAGTAGCCGTTAGTATGAGGATCACCTTAATGTCCCATGATCCTGATCCTGAAGTTCTGCTGAGGATCACTGTCTGCCAAAGAAAGAAGGATCACTGGTTAGGATCATGTGTAAGGATCACCTACAGTAAAATCCAGCCCTAACACTAACAATGAGGCAGAATATGAAGCTTTAATTGCAGGATTAGAGTTGGCTAAGAATATGAATATCAAGAATTTGCAAGTATATGTTGATTCCTTGTTGATTACTAATCATTTTAATGGATCCTATGCAGTCAAGGGTGAGAAACTAATTGAATACCTTGGTATTCTTAAAAAATTAGCAGGATATTTCGATATTTTTACACTTGAACAGGTACCGAGAGAGGATAACGCCGAAGCAGACGCATTGGCAAACTTGGGATCATCAATCAGGATACCAGAAGGGACCCCAATACCGATATTACATATCCTGTATCCTGCGACGAATTCTCAGGATAAAGAAGTAGCAGGTATTCAGGTTCCTGGAACGGTATATCCTGAAGAGGATCCTAAATCCTGGATGGCCCCAATCATGAGATATCTCAAAGAAGGACACATCCCTGGAGATGAAAATCCTAAGGCATTTAGGATGAAGGTATCACGATTCACTATTATAAATAATATTTTATACAAGAAATCTCTTGCAGGACCATACTTGAGATGCTTGGAGGATCCTGAAGCCAAAGAAGTACTTCAGGATATACATGAAGGGGATTGTGGTAACCACACTGGGGGCAGGTCGTTATTCTCAAAAGTATTAAGGACAGGATATTATTGGCCAACAATGAGGAAAGATGCCGCAGAATATGCTCGAAGATGTGACGCATGTCAGAGACATAGTAACATACTACATCAACCAGCTGAACCACTATATCCTGTAGCGTCCCCTTGGCCGTTCGCGAAATGGGGGATGGATATAGTAGGGAAGTTACCAAAAGCTCCGGGAGGAAAAGTCTTTATGCTGGCAATGACGGATTATTTCTCTAAGTGGGTTGAAGCTGAAGCATTTGTTCAAGTCAGAGACCAAGAAGTAGTATCCTTCATAAAGAGGAATATCCTGACCAGGTTTGGAGTACCAGCTGAAATCATTTGTGATAATGGGTCCCAGTTTATAAGCAGAAGGACTACCGACTTTTGCAAGAGTTGGGGAATCAAAATGATAACGTCTACTCCGGTACATCCTCAAGCGAATGGACAAGCTGAATCTTCAAACAAGATAATAGTGAATAACTTAAAGAAGAGACTTGGAGCCAAAAAAGGAAGATGGGCAGAGGAATTACCCTTTGTGTTATGGGCTGACAGGACAACGGTAAAAAATGCAACCGGCCAAACCCCATTCTCCTTGGTATTCGGAGCAGAAGCAGTAATTCCAAAGGAAATGGCGATACCTACTGCAAGATCTATCCTACAGAATCCTGAACAGAATCCTGAAGCCTTATGTCAAGATTTGGATACTATAGACGAAAAAAGAGACGCAGCAAGGCTAAGGATGGCAGCATATCAACAAAGAATATCCAGAGCATATAACAAGAACATAAGGACTAGGAGATTTCAAGTTGGTGATTGGGTGCTAAGAAAGGCTTTTCAGAATACTACTAATCCTGCCGATGGCAAGTTAGCTCCAAAATGGGAAGGACCATACGAAGTTGAATCAGAAGCAGGGAAAGGAGCATACAGACTCAAGAATATGGAAGGGGATATGCTACCGAGGTCTTGGAATGCTATACACCTAAAGCTCTATTTCAAGTGAGTTTAGAATTTAATTTCTAACTCAGGATGGTATGAATTCTACCTTTTTTAAATATGTTTGGTTTAATTTGTTCTTTGTAACCCAATACTGACTTAAGCATCGGAGGGGTGTTAGCTAAGCTAACACCCACCTTAGTTTACGATTGTTTTGCAAGATATGTTTCAGGATACAGCTCCAGGATGTGTACTCAGGATAGCTCGAAAGATTAGAGGATTGGCCCCCTCTCTCACGTTTAAGGGATACTGATCCCTTCACAGGTTTAAAGGTATTCACCTTTCTCCCGAATTGGGTTTAAACACCCCGCCTGGAGCGCACGTTATTCAGGAATAGTTCAAGGTGGCGGGACCAGTCCATGTAAAAGTGGCTGACAATTTCGTTACTATTGGCTATATCCTGAATCCTAAAGGTATATGAGGATTGATCACCCTCTCTCACGAAAGGGTATTTTCATACTCTCTAAGGTTTAAAGGTTTTCACCTTTCTAAGTCTTGGAGTTTATACACTCCCGCCTGTAGCGCATGAAATTCAAGGTTTATCCCCAGGATATTAAGGGTTTACCCCAGTATGTTGAGGATTCATTTCAGGGTAACAAGGTTTTTGCCTCGAGGTGTTTGGAATTTATTCGAGCCAGAACTTGAGTACATTTGCATTCCTGTGTCACATGCAGGGGACATATATTATATTACTCAAAGGTTGGATCCAAGATTATAACTGTGCACTGGGGTCATTCCTAAGGTGGAAGATTAGACTCTCCAAGAGTCTTTGGTATGATCTCCCCTTTTCTCAAAAGACTTAAGTTTTCTAAGTTATATGGTGATATCCTGACCAGGATATCTCTTAAAATACTTATCAGGATATTCTTAGATGATGTTCCCATAATATTTCCAAGAGTTCTCAAACAAAACAATTTTCATAAGTAAAATTCATGTAATGGAAGGCATAAAGCCAAAAAAGGGTTATATTATTAACACAGCAAAAGATTATGCTCTTGGCTTCGTCTCAAACCGAGACCCATCTACCAAAAGCAGGGTTAGTTTTCCAATATATTTACTTAACAAATGAAGGCTTCGTCTTGGAACCCAAGATACCTCCACCTTCACTTGTTAAAAGCATTCAAAATAAACCATACTAACTGATGACCAAGGGCTTCGTCCTGAAACTCAGGATCCCTCCACCTTTGGCCATCATATTGTCTACGTGCAGGAAATTAAAATTGTTCGACAAACAAGAAAAGTAAATTGTTCAAGACATCAACCATCCAATCTAAAAAAGTGGGCTCCGGCCTAAGCATCAATATCCATCATCGCCCACTCAGATGCCCTCACGCAGCAGCATCCTCTCCAGCCTTCCCCGGCTTCTCAGCACCAGCATCCTGCCCAGCATCCTCACCAGCATCCGCTCCAGCATCCTTCTTGTCTCCAGCCTGATCCACCACCTCTGCTGACTTAGAAGATTCACCGGCTTCTACAGGGAGTGGCACAGCTTTTCCTCCAAGCTCCTTCAGTTTGGCCACCCAAGAGTCAACCGGCCAAGCTGGGCACACGAGGCCTGTCTCCTTGGCCTCGTAGGCCATCTTGATGCGGGCTTGTAGCAAGGAGACGATGGCAGAGGCCTTGATCCCTTCTCGGAAAGAAACCATGGCCTGCTCGTGGTCCATTTCTGCGGTGGCAAGTTTGAGCTCAGCCTCTTGAGTGACCTTCTTCATCAAGCTCTCGTAGTGCCAGGACTTTGCTTCAGCAATGGCACTTTGGTCAGCAACAGTGCTTTCAAGCTGCTTGATTCTGGCTTCGTGGAGTGCAACAGTACCGCAGGCATCATTATATAGGTGGAGCAGATGTTGAAGACCCTGCACATTAAATTCAGGTATGGGTTAGAATATATTAATCAGTATATCCTGTCAGGATATATATGCAGGATATATAGCAGGATATTACCTTGTTGAGGAAGGATGTCATTGGCTCTAAGGAGTCAGAAAAGCTGAGTTCATCGTAGGAGAACCCCTCGGAGCCTGGGGCACTGATTTCAGAGCTCTTCCTCTTCTTTGTTGTGGAAGCACGGGTCCTATGGTTAGCCTTGGGGGCCGGCAGTGGCTTGGAGCTGGTAGCAGCAGGTGTCTCTTTCTTGACCATGACAGGAGTAGGATAACTGTCAAGCTCATCAAGGTCAAGGAGGATCGGAACTTTGCTGGAGTCTGCACAACAGGGAGTAAAAATTCTTTCCTAAGATACTTCAAATAAGAACATGTATGCAGGATATTGAACAGGATCCTTACCAGACATGTTTACACTGGAAAGAGGACTTGGAGACGGGTTAAAACTTCTTTCAGCTTCAGGAAGGAGTCTGATAGCGTCAATCTTTTTTTGTGAATCTGCAAGGGGAGGTGCTAGCTTCCTAAAATCAGCTGTGTACAAGAAAACGACAAAGTCAGTCCAAAATATACGGCAGGATATAAGACAGGATTTTCCTAAAAACCTAGGTCCTACCCTTCTTCAACCATTTCACCGGGTAATCCGCTCCACCAGGGATTGAATCTCTTTTTACAAAAAAAGAATTTAGATTTCCATTCCTCTTCATTCCTGGTGGCTCGGAGGATTAATGGGTCACTGGAAGTAGAGTAAAACAAGAATCGACAGGAGCCGTGGCACCTAAGTCGGTATGCTAAAGGAAGGTCATGAACAGAAAGATCAGGGATATGGTTGTTCTTGATTTGATCAAGAACAGACAAGACTCGCCAAAGCATTGGCATTGTCTGACTGAAGCAGATTTTGGTGACGTTAAAGAACTCGGTGATGAAGTCCGAGAAAGGAAATTGCAACCCTAAGGTAAAAGGAAAGGCATTGAAGCACAACCACTCGTCGGAAACCATATCTGATCGGATTTCCCGATCAAACGGCCGGAACACCGTCCCTTTTGGGAAGATGCCGGAGGTTTTAAGGGCTGACAAGTATGCACTATCAAAGGTGCATATTTCTTTCTCCGGATCCTGGAGAATATTTTGGTGGATAAACGTGGGAGCAGAATCGCCGGAGCTGGATCTTGTCTGCCTTGCCATATTGTTACCGGAATATTGGGAAGAATGAAAGATGAAGTTGAGAGAGAAATGTTTACCTTTTTCTCTTCGGTAAAGGTTAAATGATGATAAGGATGAGAAGTTATAGGGGTGAAATGAGTAGTTATAGGCTGCGCGGTTACAACTAGTCACATCAAGGTCTTATCTCTTAATTACCTCGTTCTTCGTGAAAAAATGTAACCGTTAGTATCAGGATACTTAACGGTAACATTTTTGGGGACAATTGTTATGGGTGAAATTCTGAGCCCATATCCTGGAAAATATCTTGATATATATATCTTGTTTATGTAGTATCTGTTTACATCCGAGATGCTAGTTCAGGATATTGGTAACATCCTGAATGGTATCCTCGGGATTGCTAATGGATTATGTGCAGGTACGTGGGTTAGAAGCTAGCAACGTTAACAAGACTTATTCCACGGAAGACTCGGTCCAAGTCGTTCAAATGAAGACGTTGAAGCCGTATTACTCGGTCCATAACGTTCATAATGGAATATTTGGAGTAGCCCATATTTGTAGGGATTATTGTTTGTAATTCATTACTATAAATAGGTGGGTATATCAGATCAACTAGGACATCACAATCACACTCGCTACACTCTAACACTTGCTCTCTAGCAATTTTCACTTTCATACAAATTCATTGTAACACTTAGCGATCTGATCTATATCCTGCACTGTATCCTGAAGTTTAAAGCAATAAGAAGAACAAGGCAGCTGCGATTGTCAGCTCCCGAGGTTTTGTGCCGGCGATCTAGATTGATCAAGGGCTTTCCTCGTACATCTCGTGTCAACCCCTTTACTTTTTGCTCATTGTTTGATCGTAGATACAACTCAATATCCTGAGCCGTATCCTGAACACTGTTTTTCCAAACAACATATTCAGCATATTTTCAACACACTTTTTAGCACACTACCTCACTAAACTAATTTGATCACTTAATTGCTTCGGTAATTTTTGACCAAAACACTCACGATTAAATTGAAGTTGTTGATCACCTTTATTCACAATAACAATCACAAAGAAAAAACCGAACCAGAATATTTTGATTGCTTGGGGTCTTTATTCACCACAGCTGTTATGAATTGTGCACAATGACTCCATCCTGCATCAGTGTAAGGGCATAATGTGAATTGTATTGAGAACATAAAATGCCAAATATATTATAACGTTAAAAACTTACGAACCATACGTAGAGGAAGCCTGTCGTGATTTGTGATTTGCGACGCAGACAAATAAGGACATAAAATTGCAGACGTCACAACTCTAAGGGTACATCAGGATGTACATACAAGACAGATGAAAGTTTAAGTAAAAAAAGAAAATGAACAGTTAATTGTTTCATAAAATTCCCATGATATGAACATATAATAGGATACCATCAACATGTCAAACAAAAGATAACAAATATGACAACAGATAGAAGACAGTTAAAAAATAAAAACATAACTGACCTCAAACGCCACTTCAAGATTCAAATTCAGTTAGGGTGATGGTTTCATTTTTGACATCAAATACATCTCCATATGACGAGAACGCATCTGTAACTCCAAGTCAACATCAATTCATCATCAATTTATAGAATGACTAGTTAATTTGATGTTAAACCTTTTCAACTCATATAACTTCTAGTAGGCAAACAATTTGCACACAAAATAGTAGATATCTCAATCGTTATTAGAGTATCATCCATAACATACAATCAATTGAAACGAAACATGCTAAATGATGTCACAAATACATTTACAATAAAAAAAACACCAAATTCATTGAGTTCATGAAATTCCTCTGAAACAGTTGAATTAGGCAGCGTAGATTTAAGACCTGCGATTTCTAGGTTTAACAATCAGAATCATACACTGTTTTGATTTCAGAAGCAATATAGAACGATCGGAAGTAGGTTAATTCAGCCAAACCCTATTTAGATTCAATTCGCGTATTCCATTTGCTCCCACCATTCAATCATCGAAACCCTAAAAAATCAAGCAAGACATGTAGGATGATCTGTTAAATTGAAGACGAATAGAGGCAGTGTGTCTTGTATATGTGTGTGGGAAGCACAAATGATTCGTAGGAGTAAGCATTCAATCCACAGACGATTCAACAAGAAGCTTCTTAATGGCTTTCATTTGCATTTTCATGTATGAAATCCCTAAAATGCCCCTAAAATGTCTAAAATTTTTGGACAATGTGCAAGTTTACCTCCTCTAACATAGCTTGGCTCTCTTTTACATGTTGCTTCAAAATGTGTACACAATGTAAAATTACCATAAGGGTAGAAAACCTAGTTTGCTTAATAAGGTAGTATAGATATAACTATTTATATATTACAACTAAAACGATATACTATACATGTATTTATTATACCATTTTAAAGTTCTACACTTGAAACTAATTATATATTGAAGGTTAAATGTATGAGTGAGAGATTATCACAAAGTATCAAATATTTACATGCAGACATTTGTTTATCAAAACAAGTTTATCTTTTGTAAATCTTATGAAACAAATAAGCCAGAAGTTAAAGTTTCATGAAACAAATTACCTACCAGTTGGCGCGAGCTCTGACAATACATATTCTAAGCCATTTATTTTTTGGTATTAGGAAGGGATGAGCAAATGGTATCAGGTATTAGTTTGGAATCAGTTTGGAACCGGTATCGAATTTTCCGAACCGAAATATTTTCGGTACCAATTCGATACCAATATTTGGCGTTTTCAGTACCGGTTCAGTAGCAGTAATTTACCGATTTTTACTGTCAAATATCGGTACCGTGCCGAGTATTTTCGGTACAGATACCATTTTTTAGAATTTTCGGTATCAGTACTGGTATTTTGGGTACCGGTTGACACTAAGCTCATCCTTGGTCTTATCTATAATCAATACCATGTAATAAAAGAAAATGTTGAAGGATACTTGTCATATTCTAAGCCATTTATATTTTGGTTTTTCTGTCTCTCTCATATTTAATTATAAATAATTATTATTTAACAATTGATAATTATTATATTCAATAACGAATATACTTCATATAAAACTATTATGAATTTCTAAGTAAACTTGAAAATTTATATTTAAGTCTTTACATATCACCAAATTTAAAATTATGTTCCTGAAAATTTTATAAAAAGGAAGAATAATGATAATAATTATTTTTTATGAGTTATTTCTAAAATATTTCAAATATTTAATATAGTTGGATGGTTTTGATGGTTTGAGTGGTAAAAAACATGTCAAATAATTAAAAAAATATGTGGTATTAAAATAAATCCAAATTATAGTCCTTAATTTTTTTATATGTATTAATATTTCTATATATTTATAATTACAATTTAAGTTAATTTAACCGTGTTAACATGATATTTAAAGAAGTAAGTAAACTTAAGTTGAATTAACATTCAACTACATAAAAAAAGTTAATACATGATAACTAAAAATTAATTTAACATAAATTATAAATATCACGTCATATTTCAATTTTAAAGACATATTTTGACGAATCTACGTGTTAACAGATGACATTTTATTTTATTCATCTTGTATAATATATGGTTTTATTCAATTCCTGTAATACACAGATTTTTTTAAATTATAATTTTTTTGTTATTAAGTATATAACATTATATTTATTTATTTCGTGTAATATACGTGATTCTAACTTATTTAAGTATAAAATTACAACCAGCTTATATTAGTGAAAGTTGCTAAGCAAGAAAAAGCTTGTGCTGAGAATCAATATGTCTTCATTTCCTTTGTCTTTGATACATTTGGTTCACTTGTTCTTGAAGCTGTTGGGTTTTTGGACAGAGTACAGAAGGTCATGCATAGCATTTCTCGACGCCGAGGAATCAAAGTTTTATTTTCGATAGAAATGGATTTGCTATTCAAAAGGTCGTTGCGGTGCAACTTATTGCCCGTTTACACCCATTCTTATGTAATTTTTCTCTCTAGGAATGAATATTAAAAGTTTCCATAAAAAAAAGTTTGTATCCTTTTTTAATGAAAGATAATCTATCTGTAAAGCTTTCCAGTTCTCTATAATTTGGAACGTTGATGCTATTTTCATTTTTTATGAAGCGCAATATTAACTATATAAATTGTATCTGTTAAAGGTTGTCAATTCTGAGTATAGTCCTCTTACAAGTCGTTAAAAGTAGGTTGTCAATTCTGAGTATAGTCCTCTTACAAGTCGTTAAAAGTTTATTTAAAATGCTTACGTAAAGCTTAATATTAGTCATAACTTAAGAGAAAACAATCAACAAATTGGTGCGGTTAGGACCCTATTTTGAAGAAAAATACATTTATTCTCTGCAACATTTCAACATTATACTATCATTCCTCTGTATTCTTTTTTATTATATTATATCTTTAGTTACATGCTGAATAATTTTCCCTTATTTAATAGTATAGTGTACCTTTCAAATTAACTTAATATATAAAACAAAACTTCTTGTTATGCGAAGGAGTAGCCATACGTGTTGGTAGAGGTGTAAAAAAAACAGTTTTAGAACAGTAACCGGATAAAAAAAAAACAAAAAAAAAAAAACAAAACAAAACCGGTTTTTTTTAACCAGTGCTTCGAATTAGAGAGCATGACCAATAGCGTTGTATATGGCGCGATGCGCTGCTAATCTACCATGGATACTAATAATGAAATGATCCAAAATGGCCCATGCTATAGATATCCTCTCCCTGTAAGAGGACATACATTTAAAACTAAGACCACACGTAGTGGGGCGTGTTTTTTAAAAAAAATAAAAAAAAAGCCCCAAAACGCCGTCCCCCCCACTATACCGGGCGTTTTGGGCGTTATAATTCACAAATTTGCATGTTTGGCGTTTTCATTAAAACGCTTATTGTCTGACATGCCCACCCAACTTTTCACTTTTGCCCAATCACTTTTGCCCACCCAACTTTTCAACCTGATATCTTTGACTTTTTTTTTTTTTTTTTGCATTAAAAATAATATGAGCATTATAATTCTTTACCACTACACCACTTTATGCTATAATGCCCCATACTGACTGGGATGACACGTGTCGAATAATGCCCCATAGTGGGGGCATTATAATTTTTCACCACTACACATGGTCTAACATGACCCCTTTTCACTCTAAGCTTGTATTAACTTAGTCAAATTCTAGTCACAGAGAGCATCTTTCTCGCTAGGAATCTAATGGTGCTCGTTGGCAGTACACCATACACCCAACAAGCGAAAGTAACAAGGAAACGAAGGAGTCTGCTTATGCAGCATTGACACATAATCTTTATAGCAACATCATGCCAATCCAAAGTAAGACAACTACAATCATTTATCACAATACCCAATTTGTATGGTAAAGGGATTGCCAAATTTTTGTACACCTAATATAAAATGTCAAAAAGTTATATTAACCACAACTGTTTTGGTTAACATTTTCCTACTAATGACATATAATTTAACAGTCTCATATTTCCTTAAGAGTTTCTTGATAGTTAGAATACAAGAGTTAAAAATGATTAAAGGTTTTTAGGTTGTATTAAAATTAGATTAAACTATAATAATTTAAATATTAGCTTTAAGAACACACACAATGTGTGTGTTTGTATGCGTTTTAGTTGTGACATATTTCCAACCAAATAAGAAAGTTTATTTCTTTCTCATCTCTCTTCCTTTCCCTCTCATAAGTCACATAATCGTTTTTACTAGTTCTTCCCGAAAACTAATTCATCTCTTTCCTCCATATTACACTTTCTTTCATGAATGGATTAAAACACGATTAATGCGGATGTTTAATACTATAGTCAAACTTAGAGGTGTGCACAGTTCGGTTCTGGTTTTGGGCAAAATCAAAACCAAAACCGAAATGTCGGTTTTCGGTTTTTTAAAACCGTTCGTTTCGGTTTTTACACGGGTTCAGTTCGGTCTTTCAGTCATTTTAGTTTTTGGAACAAAATTATGTGAGACTCAAAAAATTAAAAAACTATAATTTAAAATTTAATAATCTTTTCTAATGTTTATTTACATTTAAGTTATTATATTTAACGTTTTTAATTAATATTGTTCATATAAACCTAGGGCTGTAAACGAACCGAACGTTCAGCGAACAGTTCGTGAACCATTCGACGGGAAGTTCGTTTATGTTCGTTCGTTTAATAAACGAACGAACATGAACAAGAAATTCCGTTCGATTAGTTAAATGAACGAACATGAACAAAGGTCTCGTTCGTTCAATTGTGTTCGTGAACGTTCGGTAAGGTGTTCGTGAACATTCGTTCATTTGCGTTCGTTTATGTTCGTATGTTCGTGTTTTAATTAAAGATTTTTATACTTTCGTACATTTTATCTATACTTTTGATACTATTAAACTTTTATCTATATCATTACCCTAACAATTAAACTAGGAAACCCTCTTTCACCTTGTTTATGCACCATTTCCCTTTCTTTTCTCATTATTTGCATCGAAGAATATGATCTACCTCCGTTCCACAATAAGGGATTCAAGTTCTAGTGCTACTCTATGGGCCATCCACCTTTATCCTTCATCGCGTTCGCCAAATTTATTTGTGTTCGCTTGTGTTCGTGAACCGTTCGTGAACACGCTCATTTCCTTAATGAACGAACACGAACATAAAATCTCGTTCGGTAAGTGTTCATGAACTGTTCGTGAACACATTTATTTCCTTAACGAACGAACACGAACAAGGCCTCGTTCGTGTTCGTTCGGTTCGTTTACAGCCCTATATAAACCTAACCTTCTAATCTATTTTTATGATTTTCCAAAGGTTTTTTTAACACATTTTCTTTTATAATAGTTTGAAGATTATTTAATTTTTATATTAAATTTTGTTATTTCTTGTAAGCAACAAAATCATTTCAATTACAAATAAACATGTTAATGTTTTTATTATAAATACTCAATATTCAAGAATAAAATTAATAATTTCTACCAACATGGTTTAGACACTTAAACAACTGGAACTTAAACATAAAAATATATGAACTAGTCCTACTATTGTAGTTTATCGGTTTGGTTCGGTTTTTTTCGGTTCTTGAGAATGGTTATCCGAAAACCGAACTAAAATTTTCAGTTATTAAAAATTCAAAAACCGAACCGTCGATTTTGTTTCGATTCAGTTATTACCTTTCAGTTTTTTTACTTATTTCAGTTAAGATTCATTTATTTCGATTTTCTGATAACCCTGATCAAACCTTTTAAATATTACGACTTTTCATATACCAAGTCCGGGATAGTGTTTCCACGGTCATGTTTGTTGAATACCGTGTATATTTTTTCTATTTTATCCACAGTCATGTTTATTGAATACCGTGTAGATTTTTTCTATTTTATAATATAATAATATACTGCGTTTTAAGTTTATGGCTTTATAGCCTAGTTACATCTTGAGGACGTGATAAGACTTTAAGATCAGTAAATCCTAGGTTTGATTCTCACAAGAGGGGTTTTCCTATATTTATTGGGTTTTCTTCTGAATTGGTGTATACGCATTATAGCTTAGTGGAGATTGAAATGACTGGATGGATCGGGTGGTTCCGCTGGTAGCACGATGATACTCTAGTGGTCCGTTAGTGATCCAAATTTGCGGTTAAAAAAAATTGTGTTTTAGTATAATAAAAATAATATGACGTGTTGATGGTGAATATCTTGGCAAGCCGGTCATTTTCGGCTCCTTTCGAGTTTCGCCGCGTAGACACAAAAATGGTGGGCCCATTTACAGGGACTACAAAAATTTCGTGGTGTACACAAAAGTTGGGCCCATGTCTATTATGATCCAACTTACATCACAACAATAATTTACCCACTTTGTTTAAAACAAACACGTCTCTAACTTACCGGTTAAACGTGTATATATTTGTTAAATAGAAAAGTAGAATTTGGTATCTAAAAAAAAGGTAATGCACGGTATCCCTGACCGCGGAGGGGATAACCCCTCCCAGGCCGCCACCCGACAAGCCTGAGCCTAGCAGTAAATACCCTTGCCGAGCCGACCCTTTGAGGGTACTTTGTTCGCCCCAAGGTTTGAACCCGGTACCTCTTGGTAAGAGGTGGGTGTCGGTACCCAACTGGGCTACCCCAGCTGATTAGTAGAATTTGGTATCTATCATCAAATTTTATACACTTTCAGTAATTAAATATAATTTGAGTATTGTTTTAAATTCATCAAGTGAGAATATAAGGCACTTGATATAGCATACGATTAGTGATTTGTACAATGATAAATATGCAAAAATAAATACCAAAACTATCGAATGTAAATATAATCAAACTTTGTATGACATAAGATTTGATTATAATACTGATAAATAAATAAAGGACAATAAAATAGAGAATGAAATATATGCTAAGAATTTAACTTTGTTGATGCTTGAGAGAGAATTGCTTGAATGATCGTAACTAACATTATATGTATTACAATTACCATTACCATTACCAATCTTATATACATTACAATTATCAATCTTAGGTGAATAGTAATTTGAGGTTTTTTTTCTTCTTTTTTGTCTTTTTCTATCGTTTACTTTTACTATTTAACTTTCAGTATTGTCATTTACAACTCTTTAACTTTTTAAAGAATTTTTAATTGAATTTTACATGTTTATTTTTATATAAATATGGGTATAAGTTCATGTTAGAAAGTGCATATTTTTAGACACCTCATCTTTCGTGGATGATGGCCAAAAAACTTTAGAATTTTACATGTTTTTAGTAAATAGTAATTAAATTTGACAAAATTCACAAACCTAAAAGCTAGTGAAATTTAGATTTGCATCACTAATAATTATCTCATTGACTAAAAAGGTTTAACATCTTGTTTGAACAAAACCGTTCGTACTCGTAGTCCCTTGTATTTTTCAAAAGTAAAAATGTTTAATTTTATTACTATAAAGAAGCAATAAATATAGGTATCAAGAGTTGTAACTTGTGCTTAGGGCATTTAAAAAAAAAAAAAAAAACTTGAATTTTTACTTTTAACCCAAAAGGTTTTTGACTTTTTTACTTCAACCTTATATAATTTGTTTTTTTAACTTTAACCCAAAACTTTTCATTATTTGCAATTTAACTTCAAAACTTTTGTTACTTATACTTTTCATTTTTCGCAAATTTTCGTTTTGCGTATAGTTCTAAATTTTTCGAGTTAATACGACGCAACGTGCATGTGTGGTTCAACGTTTTTACCTCTATTTTTCCATGTTTGACAGGTTCGTCGCAACACGCATATCCTAGGTCGAGTCAGTGTTGGTGGTTGATGACAGTTTTTGACACCGTTTTACGCCCCGCCGCAACGCGGGGTGTGCTTTGGGGGTTTTTCAAAGAAAAAATGGTTATGCATATAATTGTCGTAACGTTGACTTTGGGGGTTTTCAAAAAAAATGATTTTTTTTTACTTTTTCCCAAAAAGTATTTCATAAATTACTTTTAACCCAAAACTATTTTTTTGTTTACTTTTAACCAAAAACTTTTTATCTTTTGCAATCTATCCTCATAACTTTTTTTACTTTCAACTTTGGTCTTTTATAGTTTTCATTTACGCAAATTTTTCGCTATATATGCTTGGTTCTAAATTTTGTGACTTAACACATCGCAACGTGCGTCTTTGGTTTAACGTTTTTACGTTTCGTTCTAAATTTTTCGAGTTAACATGACGCAACGTGTGTGTGTAGGTGAACGTTTTTACATCGTCTTTGTTTCCCCGTTTGACAGGTTTAACATAACGTGCAGGTCCTACTTCCTAGATCGACTTAGTTATAACTAAAGAATCTCCGCCGCATTGCGGCGGGCCTCAATCCTAGTTTAATCAAATTGGAAACTGAGTCTTTGATTCTTGTTTGTCCTTTTATATAAAAATTGACAAGTGTCACAATTCTAACCACGTATTTTTACCATATAATATTGTCGTTAACACGCCTAATTACCTGACTAGTCAAGCATAAAACAATCACTAACTAGGATGCTTATGTCATGTGTTAGTTGTCTATTTTATAATGGTATAAAAGATTCAACAAAATGATTCGAGATCAAGTCACAATCTAAAATACTAAATAAACTAATTAAACTTAAGCCAAGCAAATTAATGTGCTAGGTTCGTATTTAATGATAAAAGTTTTCTTGTACTTTCACCATCTATATTACAACTGGTAAGTTACTTAATGTATCTATATATTACAACCATTAGGTTACTTTATGTAAAAAGAAGTGAAACTAACGACTTAAAAGTTGATTTTGAACGAGTTTAAAGACACAATCTATTTATACAATTCTAACGACTATTCTTTTAACAACGCTTCCAAGGTTTGACCTTCGGTGAGGGATAGGTTTTTACTACTACTTTAGGGTGGAGAGAGTGTTGCTCCCATGCCAACAGGCTACAACCTTTCTCTTCTTCACATTAACTTTTTTTACTACTTGACTTTTACTTGCCATATCACAGGAAATGTACACGCTTTATACGCTTCCCATCCCACAATTAATTTTTAGATTAAACCTAAAAAAACGTTAACATAATGTGATTGGTTGGATTTTAGGGAGAGACCCACCCAACACCTCCAAGATGCTCGGCATGGTTGGCAAACACCCAACCCACCTTGTTGCACCACCATTTGCGATTCACCTTGCCGCACCACACGGAGTGCAACATGGCGATTTGTCAAATTGTTTTGTTTACACCACTCTCAACACCCTTACTACCACTGGGGGACTCCCTTTGAGGGCTCTAAAGACCATTTAATTGCACAAAATTAGATTCACGTATATACTACTAATGTATCGATTATAGGTGTATAAGCGTCACGATAATGTTATGATTTAAGTGAAGTAGACTGTGATAACATGTGCAAATGAGAATAAAAATGTAACTTTGTTATAAATTTCACTTTTTGGTACACGTAGCATTAAAGTTTTAATTGAAACATCTTATTTCAGATGAGTTGTTATGTTTATAGGTTTTTATTACGACAAAATTATTTTTCATATAGAAATAATACTTGTTGATAAAAAAAAATCTTTAATCTTTAGGCAAATATGTTACCCATTTGAAGGTTGTTATGGGGGAGGCACGCCCTACTCGGCCACATCTCTGAGTAGTTTGAGTAAATCGAGTATGGAGGTAACATTGCCCCCTTCAATTCGGATACATGGATTGAGTAGGGCTTCTGGGTTTCTATACTTGGCCATTGTTTGTGTGTGTAGCCGTTGTGTAACGGCTTTATAGCCGTTATTTATTAAAAAAACTAGTTTTTAAAACTATATATATCTTACCTTATAACATATGTTCCTCACAATTTCTATACAAAAATTTTCTATGTTTTTTCTATCTACTCTCTACAATTTCTGTACTAGAAAAAATATTAAACAATGGATATTCCATTCGGTTCTAGTACTCTTGGGTTGCCTTCGGGGTTATCCAATCCTGGTGAATTTTTTGCTAGTCGTCCGATTCTAGTAGTGATGTCGAGTTTTTTTGTGCTAAGTGTTGTTGCAAGCGAGCTTCAGAACACGACAAAATCTAAGAAAAAAAATATGTGCCTCGTGACAGTATATTGGCTAATGAAGTTCTAATGGACCAACAAAGAAAATATTGTTTTGTCTAGAAGTAGGGCTGGCAATTGGGTACCTGTTAAGACACGATTAAACCTGTTTGACTGAAAAATACACCCTTTGACTTTTTTAATTTTTAAAATAATCAAAATTACAATGTTAGGATCTATCATTTATTCATCTTTGTACATAAAACATAAAACTGTTTTATAAACATGAGGTAGCAAGTAGTTAAACGAGTCGTAATCATGTTTGAAACTTATGTTGTACGCGCCGTCAGAAACCTATTAAACCTGTTAAGACACGATTTGCCAGCCTTAAATTGGAGTCATACTGTCATTTGTCCGAAGACACGGCACACGCGAATCAACAAATCCATTTTTTAATTCTTCCAAAAGGGGAGTCATAATGTCATCAGTAAAGATTCATTAGTTTACAATATGTGAAAAGGTGGGACCACTACTAGTTGTTTTTTAAGTTGGGACCGTTGCCAGCCAACGGCTAATAGTTTAGATTATTAAAATCCATTATTCATTTAAAAAATACCAAAAATCTTTTAAAAAACAAACTTTTCCAAAAAAAAAAGGCAAATTGGAAAATAATAATCCCATCTTTCTGAAATTGGCCGATAATAATCCCAAGTCAGTTATTAGCCAATAATAATCCGACCTCGTCCAATTTTTTTGTAAAATAGTCTGCCTTTAAAATAAGCTTAACGGAGTTAAGTGTTTTTCTGAATTACAAACCGATATTTTAGGGCTTTTGATCAGAACTGTCACACCCTGATATTTCCACGTATTACTGGTGGGCCCGGTGGGGAGTATCGTGACGTAGTTGAGATCATCATAGTCAAACAACACAATATATAAATGCACAGCGGAAGCAAAAGATAAATATATCACAATCCGAATATAAAGTAATATCAAGTATTACAACGGAAAGTAAAGGATCCACAGGCGGATCTTAAAACTTAAACATTGTTCAACAGACTTTAGACGTCTAGAACTTGCAAGATTCCTTATTAACGCCCTGAGCTTCCAGCCAATTACGTTCAGTACCTGTCACTTAACTTTTTGGAAAATACGTCAGTTTACACTGGTAAATACAATTAACCGACTCATTTAAAAAGGTTTAATAAAATTGATTTGGATGCACAAGGCACAACATATCTTTTATAACTTGGGACAATTATATTATAATCTTGTATACAGATTTACATGTTCGTTGTATGTTCAGGGCCCGATGTAGAAACCGAGTCAAGATTAACAGACACGCCACAAGTATAGGCCCACAAGAGAGTGAGATACCGTTTCCTTTATGAACTGTCAGGGGTATGCCTACACCTCGTGCATAAGACGTGACCATTTTATAATACAATGATGTCAAGGATATCTTGGACATGGTCATTAACCCCTAAAGGCTTTTATTTCAAACAATACAGATTAAAGCGGGTTACCTCAATAATTTAATCACAATACGACTAAACATTCAATACCCGACCAAGTGGTATTATTATAATACCGTATCCCAAGCCCGTATAGGGAAAATAAGTTAAAAGTATTTACCTGAGCTAGCAATGCAATTTATACTCAGCCGTATATTCTAATCAGCAAGCACAAGTACTTCTACTGGGGCTCTCAATCTGGAACGAAGGTTTTATTAACCTATTAGAATCCTAACGGGTCTTATTTAAGTCGTAACTTAGACCGGTTAGTTTTAAGGAAAGGGCGGTTCAAAACGCATGATTAAGCGAAGACCGGAATAGAAGGTGATTTAGACCCGACAAGTTTGAAGGCTTGCATAATATGGGTAATCTAAACACCTCCTGGATTTTGAGATACAACCGATAAGGTTTGACCCGCTTCGGCTAATTTATGCAAACTAGTTACATAAATTGGACCGAACATGTAAGAAGCGTAACGGTTAATCATAAGAGTCCTATACAGGTTTCCAAAGTTAATATGCCTTAAATATGTTGTGATATCTGTAGGATACCTTCCATTATGCCCAAAACGAGTTTGATCTCAATATAAGCCTCGTAGGGGCATTTTGGTCATTTAAAAGATTATAAAAGAGATTAATTTTAATTCTGAGACTTGGGTCTGAAATAATCAGTAAAACAACTTAATTTAATAGGTCATATCAGTTGGTGATAAGTCTTATATGACAAAAATGGTTTTAAACCCATACTAGGTGTTTAATACGCGTAAAAAGCCATTTTAAGCGATTTCCGGGTTATACAGGAAATCTAAGTTTTCTGATCAGGTTATAAAGTTCAATATACTTCATTCATTATATAAAATCAGTAGCAATTGGATTGGTGTCAAAATACTATGTAGAACTCATTTTATAAACAAAAAAGGGTATATTCGGTATTTACCGAATTAATGCCATAACCTTAGGTTATGAGCAGGTTAAAAATAATTAAAAATCTTTAAAATCCCAAAATATTATATTACATCAGTGGGTAAAAGGTTTGGTGTCAAAGTGTGGGTTTAGATAAGCTTTATGCTAATTGCGCCGTTTAATTAATAAAAAGCTTTTTAAGTGCGCTATTGAGCATAACTCCTATTCTGGACCTCAAACTGATGTGAAAGTTTAGGGACATGTTTATAAATCAGTAATAAGGATTATTGTCCTTTCACATTTCCAAAATTATCGTTTTATGGTCAAAAGGGCATTATGGTCAACATTAAGCGCTTAACGGAAACGCGTAAACGAAAGGGGCAATCAATGAACCAACCACAGAGGGTTATACTAAAATGTAACCAGGTCCTAAGGAAGCTCTAAGGCATTTCCAAATCCATCTAAATCGGGTCAGAACTGAAGTCAAAGCAAAAGTCAAAGTTTTACGACTTTCGGTTCCGAACTGGTCCTAAACTGAAAATTGTTGGATCAAACATGTTTAGACATGTTCTTACATTAATTACTAAGTTATACGAGTAATAAAACAGGTTGCAAAGCTTCTACATTGTTAATTATGCGTAAATCCGAAAATTAAGATCCTGTTGACTTTTTATAAACAACTTTGACCCGACAATTGATCTAGTTAGAGCGGGAATCAGAGGGTGCCCTTTTTAGGGTTTATTGCCCACATAATTACCAACTTATAACTACCTTCAATTCGACTAATCACTGGACCATTAATGATTAATCACTAAGTCAAACGTTAATTACGACGGTTTGACTTTTAAGCTATTAACTAAGCAAAACTCAACTAAGGAAGGTCAAGAATACTTACCAAGGTCTAATGCACGATTAGGGAGGCTTAGAGAAGGCTCTTGAGCTCCAGAGATGATCAGAAGAGGAGTTGTGAATGTATGATCAAAATGGCCAACATGAAGGTCCTTATATAGTGTTTGTGATTGCTCAAGATTGTGCCAAACAAGCCTACATTGGATCCCTGATGTTAAACATGTGTCCCTAATACCTAAGAATTAGTTTAGGCAGCTCATGGAAGTGTAAAAGGGTAATATAAGTCGGTTATATGACTGAACAGACAACCTCTCCGAGTTTCTGCATCTGGGGGTTCGACGCGACCCGCGTAAGATCTTAACATGTCTTACGCGGCCCGCCTAAGGCATGATTTCAGGTTTAAAACTTTTTCAGTTTGCACCCTTGGCTCTTGGTTCTTCGAAAGGTTATCCCATCTTTAAATCTTGCATTTTGAGTACCTCTAATTGACTTATAAGGGCTTCAAGTCTTAAACCTACTTTGTTAAGTCCTTGGTCACATTATGTTTACCCGAACGGTCAAAAATTTCAACGTTGACGCTTTTAACCCCTCGTATACGAGTATTGTCATAACTTTCTCATATGATAACGAAACTTGGTGAAATTTTTATCATGTATTCTAATGAGCATAATTAATCGTTACAAAGCTTCGGGTTTGCTAAAAGGTCACTCAGAGGTATACTTTAAACATACTGACACATTTAATGTTACAACTCGAGTTTCCGAGATTCCACTTTCGCATTTATTGCACGTTCACTGTTTGTTTAGTTGCTTACTTACACAATTTGTTTGCGTTGTAACTGTATACGTTGTGATTTGATAAAGTGTATTGTGATTGTTGCATGGTTATGTGTTATTCTACGAATGATTTGACAAATACATGAACTTGGTGATGAAACTGTAAATTATATGTTGTGTGTGTGTTTTGTGTAAAGGATGATACTTAGGGGTATTTAGTGGTAATAGTGAAAATAAAACAAAACCCCTTAACCCTAATCATTCTCACCAATTTCAACCATACGGCACTTCAAATCATTCTCTCTACAACCATTTCTCTCATCATTCTTGGCTACTCCAGTTCTCTTGCATCAATCTTGATCTTTCAATCCATCTAGAATCAATCTAAGGTAAACGTTTATTGGTTATTTGTTGTTAATCATTGGTTATTGATTCATGCAAACCCTAGCTCTCCAAACAATGGTTCTGTGTTTATTGATCCTTCTGATTGTTGTGAAATAGTTTATGAACAGTTGTGTAATCACTTGCCTGATGTTAAGATGCCTGATATGTTAGAATTGTGTGATTGTTGATTAGATTACAGCATTGCCAATTGTAACAAACCTCACTAAAATTAATATTTAGTATGATAATTATGCAATAAGGAAACCCTAATTAAGTTTAGTATGATTAATTAATCAGTTAATCAATATTAATTAAGCTAACAAGATTAATTAAGCTAAGTAAGGTTTATTAAAAATAGATATATATGGGGTCGTATAAGAACGTTTAATATTAATAATTAAATATATTATTTTATTTCCCTTACTCCGTTTTTAATGAAACTTAGGTTAAAACGTAGATAAAAATATGCTCATTCTAAAGACATATTCGTCGTTTTATAAAACGTTATATTTTAAAAGTTATACGAGAAAAACGAGTGAAGCAGCTGAATTAATATATATAAGCAAGCTAGCTAGCACGTCAAGCTAGCTAGCAAGCACGTCACTATCCCACATCGACAGAAATGATGTTGAGGTGCTTGCTTGCCTGCTTACTATAAATAGGAAGCTTAGGATTCATTTTTCTTTGCTCATTTCTCTTCTTCTCTCTATACGTTGGTGTTCTAACCAATAATCACCGATACGATATTCTGTTCGGTCGATTCAGGAACCAACTAACGGAATCCAAAGTATTATACTTTGTGAGTTCGTTAAACGGAATCCAAAGTACTATACTTTGTGAGTTCGTTAAACGGATGCCAAAGTACTGTCTGAATAAGACTACACTTTGTGAAGTTCGTTAAGGTTCGAATCTCGTGACTATCGTTGAGGTTTGATTTGGGTTTTTACACAAATACGTATTCCATTCTATTATACTATAATCACACACACACAATCACGAAACGCTGCCGCAATCAGGGTAATAACTCGATCGCTATTACGATTCAACGTCCGATCGATTATAACTATCCAACGATAGTCCGGGTGCTGCTCAATTGAGCTTGTACTTTGATTATTCGTCGTGATTTCGGCTTGAATATTAGAGTGTTGTTCGAATTCGGACTATGCTCTGTTATTCGTTGTGAATCCGACTGAATTATCGAGTATCGCACTGATTAATCGTTGTGAAGGTTTAATCTCGTGAATTGTCGTAATTGCTGTATTAGTTACTAACCTGCCTGTGTGTGCATTGTGTTAAACTTGGTATAATCAAGGCTAATCAGCAGGCTTATCTATTTGCTCGTTAATCTGCAATGTGAGTCATTCTTCTTTTTAAATTGTTTTCTCACAGTTTGTGAGTAAGTATTACAATACCTCAAATTATTTTCAAGGTTATAATTACAGGGATTAAGTCTTTGTAATCACCAAATTACAGCTGGTATGTGGGGTATTGTGCACAGTACTGTTATTATCACTCTATGTGAGTGAATATTACTCTATGTGAGTTATTTCTACTCTGTGTGAGTACACCGTCACTATTTGGGCAACGGGACCCAATAGTGGTATGACCACAGTCACAGAAATGAATCGAGTGACAAATACCCATTCTTGATAATTGGTTGATAGAAACATTGTAATCGCTCTTAATACTGTAAATTATAACTAACGGGTCGTTTTAGAAAACAGAATGATTCACTCAGTATTTCCCGCTGACAAAACCTTTTTAAAACACGTTTCAGGTAATTACAGTAGATTGGAGTAAGGATTAGATCCAGCACTGAAGGACTTCAAGAAGTGGCTTATTTCATTAATTAAATCAAATTAAGAAATATCGTTTTTATATTAAAAGCTACCTTTGTAAAACATGGGTTTATCCCATCTATTTAATAAATAAAATCCGGTGTTTCTAAACTCTGATATTTTTCCTACTCACGGTCCTGATGAAATTTCCGCTGCAATGTTTTTCAAAATAAAAATAATCACCAGTACCACTGGACTGCTCGCGGCTCCCGATTCCGGCCAGGGTGGGTCGGGGGCCGTGACAGAAGGTGGTATCAGAGCCACTGCTTTAAGCCTATAAGTGTTGTGATCATAATACTTAAGCTTAAATAAAAAGAGTTAGGAAATTTCTATTAAATGGTAGCACAGCTGATAGCAGTTAGACTTGAACATAAGAAAAGATGCCTTAGTATAAGCTAAGCCACTGGTTTACACAATTAGGTGTTATAATAATACCTAAGTGAAACGGAGAATTAGAAACTTAATATTATTTAATAGCACTCCGGATGGTAGTTGGACTTGAACTTAAGAATTTTGCCTTAAAATAAACTTTAAGGTAAATTACTTATATAAGTGTAATATAATGGATACTGGTATGACGGTTAGCAGGCAATAGCACTTAATTGCTATTTATTCTTGCTTATTGATATTATTTGGTCTAGAATAAGATATGTTATGGGAATACAAATTTCCTTGATTCTGGATAAAAGTCCTAATAAAAGAGGCACTTTTAAAATCTGGAAAAGATACTATTTATGGGAAATAGAAAATTTTCTCCGGCAAAACTGGGTATAGAGTAGTAGACTCTCCAGCTTGTCCGGACATATTGAGATTACCGCTCCGGCGCGAACCGGATAAGACGGGGTAAATGATATGTCAAATCAGTGACAAGATTTCCCTAAATAGTATCATGACCAAATACCTGAATGGTTCTTGGAAATATGAATCTGTTAAATACATTGACCTGATAAATGGTATGTTTATTTCAGCATGTGAAATATGTGATTATATAGATAGGTACATCTATAAGGAAATTCCAAAAAACCATAAGGATTGACAAATTGAAATAAAGCACAAGCATCCGTGTCTAGAATTCTTTATCAGGAATCTCTTTTCCAATATCAAACATTATTTTGTTTGATCATTTACCTCGTAACTCATACAATAAGAACTCTTTAAAGACGGGATATCATCGAAAGTATAAAAATTTACAATGCACAAGTAAGAAACATATAAAGTTGTGCTAATGCACAAGAAAACACATGAAACTTAAAATATACGTCCACAGACGTTGAAATATATCACACACGACTTTCCAAGGCAAGAACTTTGAAAAGTATAAATTGGGTACGATGACACCAATACTAATTCTGTCAGTAGAAAACTACTAATCAAAAAGAAGCACTTTGCCACGTGATCCTACAAACGATCTACATTTCGCTGAGGTACGTTGGAACAAGATTTCACAATCATCGGTGCATAGTCTAACCTGGGTCATAATTATTAGCACTACAAAAGAAGTCATATAGTTTTGCAAATTCCCTATTTCATTTCATTTCATTCGACATTCCTTGGTACTGTCACGTAACAACGGTTATCACACAAAATTCCAGATAAAAGTTCTTATATTCCTTTCGTAGCAATTCTGACTTCTGCCTATAATAAGTTGACTTTCGTAATGGTCATCATACCATAAATAATTCTTTCATAATAGCAAATATTGATCCATTTCGTTTCTTGGTAAATCCATACGATACACATGCACTATTTGTTGCGCATGTGGATCATTTGAGTTATAAGACCCTAGGAAGGCTTCATTCCAAATTATTGTTTTATCCAACCTCAAATATCATTTCGCTATAATTGATCTTTGCATTGTAAACCGCGTTTTGCAAAATGATTACTCTTTGATATTTGATCGATAAAATTTTTTTTTTTTTGAAAAACTCGATTTTCTTTTTGAAGGTTATACATGGTTTCTGTTGTGATCATGTCCGAACTTCCTTATTAAAACTCGTTTTATCCAACCCCAGTTAACTTGCTCTTAATACGTAATCAATTCGAAGTCCCATATGATGGATTGAAACCATCATATTCAAAATAGTCCCAACAAGCACTTCAATTCTCTTGAACCATAACATGCTTGTTTAGTCTTCGAATTCATCAAATCATTTCTTTGATCACGATCACTTTGTGATGACATTTTCACAAATTTGAAGATTGCGCTAATCTAGGATTTAATTATTTATTTATCTTGAATCCGCTTTGTTGATTTATTTTATGAAAGCAATCTTAACACAATTGTGTGCTAAGATAATGATCCACCATTTCATGTCCTAATTCCTTAGTTCTTACAACCTAAATCGAGCCTTTCGTGATATTTCTTACCTTATCATCATTGATCGAAAAACATTATATAAACTTAATTATATATAGAAACTTACAAATATAGTATTCCTACATTTAAAAATTTTTAAAACCATTAAGGTAAAGAATTTATATTTTTTACGTATAAAATTTTGTTTGAAGTATATTCTCATTTAAGTTTATGCATTTATTATTGGCAATTAATATTAGTTTTATTATTAGTAATAATATATTAGTATTATTTTTAGATACTAGAGTTATTATCAGGGGCATGTATTGAATAGCCTAGCCTTAATTAGGCATGGACTGGCCACCTATGCTTAAACAAGGCAGCACTAACCAATACCCAACCATGATAATAACCAGTTAAGGAGAAGACATATTTTCATAAAACAAATACAAGAATTAGATGAATGAATAAAATTATTTAAATAACTATCTGAGTAGTCATGGACAAGACATTTTATAAACAATTGTTCATCTTGATTAATATTCCACAACTATTTATAGAAATATTATTTTATAATATATGTATTTTAATATATTAAAATATCAAATATTATTTACGCAAGCCAATATTTAAGTATGCTTAATATTAAAATAAACATCTATTATTATACCCTATTATAAAATCTTATAGTTAAACATACTTGATTTTTTTAAATGATAATCGTGAGTTCTACGGTATTGGGTAAACCTATTTACAAAACATATATCATTATTACCACGGGTTTTGATACTTTAAACCTATCTATGTTTATTATTCTACTTTATATAAAAGGAAAAGGAATTTAATAAATTAAAATATCACCTATCTTCAAACATTTTGATTAAAATCATCTGAATACAATTATGTATTAAGACAAAAATACACTAACTTTATTGTCTTTTCATGTATTCTTACAAATCACCCATCTCAACACATTAATTTTCTCATATCATAATTTAATATCTGACAAAACATTTTCATGTTTTCATTTTATTTTGACCCGGTCAATCTTAAGTCTTCCTTAGGTACCAATCAAGGTAAGTTTTCTTCTGACAAAGAATTTTACTAATTCCAAAAAGTTCTTCACATTCATTTTAAGAATCTATAGATCATATATCTTTTGGCTTGAACCCAATCACCTTGAGGAAAAAAAAAATATACCATTTCATCTTATTCGTTTGAACATTTCATCTTTTGAAATATCCAGAAAGCTTCCTTGAAACTCACAATTTCGAAAACGGTGAATTTATTCGGTCATCATTATTGAATTCTTTCAATCATTACAAACACTTTGTAGCATCCGAATAGAGCTGTAGCCTGTGTTAAACCCTATTCATGAGTCATTCGTTTGATTTGTCATATTCTCGGTACAATTATGTACTCAGATTACAATACACTAAATCCTGTTGTCCAGTACCATTTAAGTAAACGATATTGATTTTCGGATAATCATTAACAAATCATTTTCCATACTTCCATTCACAAATAAATATTTATCAATTCAGAATGTCCCTCAATTGATCAAAGTAAGTTCATTTCGAATATTGAATCCAATTGTTTCTATAAATCATTTTTTATTTTAAATTTTCATACCCCTCAAAATATCTTTTGATTCCATTCCACGCTACATTATTCCTCCTACTTAAAAGAAGAAACATAACTCCAAGAAAATATCATAGTTCAAATCTCGAGGACGATTGATCTAGTTAGAGCGGGAATCAGAGGGTGCCCTTTTTAGGGTTTATTGCCCACATAATTACCAACTTATAACTACCTTCAATTCGACTAATCACTGGACCATTAATGATTAATCACTAAGTCAAACGTTAATTACGACGGTTTGACTTTTAAGCTATTAACTAAGCAAAACTCAACTAAGGAAGGTCAAGAATACTTACCAAGGTCTAATGCACGATTAGGGAGGCTTAGAGAAGGCTCTTGAGCTCCAGAGATGATCAGAAGAGGAGTTGTGAATGTATGATCAAAATGGCCAACATGAAGGTCCTTATATAGTGTTTGTGATTGCTCAAGATTGTGCCAAACAAGCCTACATTGGATCCCTGATGTTAAACATGTGTCCCTAATACCTAAGAATTAGTTTAGGCAGCTCATGGAAGTGTAAAAGGGTAATATAAGTCGGTTATATGACTGAACAGACAACCTCTCCGAGTTTCTGCATCTGGGGGTTCGACGCGACCCGCGTAAGATCTTAACATGTCTTACGCGGCCCGCCTAAGGCATGATTTCAGGTTTAAAACTTTTTCAGTTTGCACCCTTGGCTCTTGGTTCTTCGAAAGGTTATCCCATCTTTAAATCTTGCATTTTGAGTACCTCTAATTGACTTATAAGGGCTTCAAGTCTTAAACCTACTTTGTTAAGTCCTTGGTCACATTATGTTTACCCGAACGGTCAAAAATTTCAACGTTGACGCTTTTAACCCCTCGTATACGAGTATTGTCATAACTTTCTCATATGATAACGAAACTTGGTGAAATTTTTATCATGTATTCTAATGAGCATAATTAATCGTTACAAAGCTTCGGGTTTGCTAAAAGGTCACTCAGAGGTATACTTTAAACATACTGACACATTTAATGTTACAACTCGAGTTTCCGAGATTCCACTTTCGCATTTATTGCACGTTCACTGTTTGTTTAGTTGCTTACTTACACAATTTGTTTGCGTTGTAACTGTATACGTTGTGATTTGATAAAGTGTATTGTGATTGTTGCATGGTTATGTGTTATTCTACGAATGATTTGACAAATACATGAACTTGGTGATGAAACTGTAAATTATATGTTGTGTGTGTGTTTTGTGTAAAGGATGATACTTAGGGGTATTTAGTGGTAATAGTGAAAATAAAACAAAACCCCTTAACCCTAATCATTCTCACCAATTTCAACCATACGGCACTTCAAATCATTCTCTCTACAACCATTTCTCTCATCATTCTTGGCTACTCCAGTTCTCTTGCATCAATCTTGATCTTTCAATCCATCTAGAATCAATCTAAGGTAAACGTTTATTGGTTATTTGTTGTTAATCATTGGTTATTGATTCATGCAAACCCTAGCTCTCCAAACAATGGTTCTGTGTTTATTGATCCTTCTGATTGTTGTGAAATAGTTTATGAACAGTTGTGTAATCACTTGCCTGATGTTAAGATGCCTGATATGTTAGAATTGTGTGATTGTTGATTAGATTACAGCATTGCCAATTGTAACAAACCTCACTAAAATTAATATTTAGTATGATAATTATGCAATAAGGAAACCCTAATTAAGTTTAGTATGATTAATTAATCAGTTAATCAATATTAATTAAGCTAACAAGATTAATTAAGCTAAGTAAGGTTTATTAAAAATAGATATATATGGGGTCGTATAAGAACGTTTAATATTAATAATTAAATATATTATTTTATTTCCCTTACTCCGTTTTTAATGAAACTTAGGTTAAAACGTAGATAAAAATATGCTCATTCTAAAGACATATTCGTCGTTTTATAAAACGTTATATTTTAAAAGTTATACGAGAAAAACGAGTGAAGCAGCTGAATTAATATATATAAGCAAGCTAGCTAGCACGTCAAGCTAGCTAGCAAGCACGTCACTATCCCACATCGACAGAAATGATGTTGAGGTGCTTGCTTGCCTGCTTACTATAAATAGGAAGCTTAGGATTCATTTTTCTTTGCTCATTTCTCTTCTTCTCTCTATACGTTGGTGTTCTAACCAATAATCACCGATACGATATTCTGTTCGGTCGATTCAGGAACCAACTAACGGAATCCAAAGTATTATACTTTGTGAGTTCGTTAAACGGAATCCAAAGTACTATACTTTGTGAGTTCGTTAAACGGATGCCAAAGTACTGTCTGAATAAGACTACACTTTGTGAAGTTCGTTAAGGTTCGAATCTCGTGACTATCGTTGAGGTTTGATTTGGGTTTTTACACAAATACGTATTCCATTCTATTATACTATAATCACACACACACAATCACGAAACGCTGCCGCAATCAGGGTAATAACTCGATCGCTATTACGATTCAACGTCCGATCGATTATAACTATCCAACGATAGTCCGGGTGCTGCTCAATTGAGCTTGTACTTTGATTATTCGTCGTGATTTCGGCTTGAATATTAGAGTGTTGTTCGAATTCGGACTATGCTCTGTTATTCGTTGTGAATCCGACTGAATTATCGAGTATCGCACTGATTAATCGTTGTGAAGGTTTAATCTCGTGAATTGTCGTAATTGCTGTATTAGTTACTAACCTGCCTGTGTGTGCATTGTGTTAAACTTGGTATAATCAAGGCTAATCAGCAGGCTTATCTATTTGCTCGTTAATCTGCAATGTGAGTCATTCTTCTTTTTAAATTGTTTTCTCACAGTTTGTGAGTAAGTATTACAATACCTCAAATTATTTTCAAGGTTATAATTACAGGGATTAAGTCTTTGTAATCACCAAATTACAGCTGGTATGTGGGGTATTGTGCACAGTACTGTTATTATCACTCTATGTGAGTGAATATTACTCTATGTGAGTTATTTCTACTCTGTGTGAGTACACCGTCACTATTTGGGCAACGGGACCCAATAGTGGTATGACCACAGTCACAGAAATGAATCGAGTGACAAATACCCATTCTTGATAATTGGTTGATAGAAACATTGTAATCGCTCTTAATACTGTAAATTATAACTAACGGGTCGTTTTAGAAAACAGAATGATTCACTCAGTATTTCCCGCTGACAAAACCTTTTTAAAACACGTTTCAGGTAATTACAGTAGATTGGAGTAAGGATTAGATCCAGCACTGAAGGACTTCAAGAAGTGGCTTATTTCATTAATTAAATCAAATTAAGAAATATCGTTTTTATATTAAAAGCTACCTTTGTAAAACATGGGTTTATCCCATCTATTTAATAAATAAAATCCGGTGTTTCTAAACTCTGATATTTTTCCTACTCACGGTCCTGATGAAATTTCCGCTGCAATGTTTTTCAAAATAAAAATAATCACCAGTACCACTGGACTGCTCGCGGCTCCCGATTCCGGCCAGGGTGGGTCGGGGGCCGTGACACCAATGTATGAAAATTAGGGTTTTTGATCGTAAACGTAACTGTTCCATTGAAAACTGTATATTGGTCTTGGAAATCACGCATGTTGATACCTCGGAGCAAAGTGTCAGGGTTTTGTGAAGTCACAAAGTCCGAGCATTAGTGGATTGCTTAGTCTGAGTTTTAAAAGGTGGTGTTTGATCCGAACTTTGCAATGCTAGTATTGATCCGAACTTTGTAATGCTAGTATAGGTCCGAACTTTGTAATGCTTGTATGTCCGAACTTTGTAAGTGCTAAGGGGGTCCGAGTTTTGTATAAATACATGGGGTCCGAGTTTTATGAGCATGAATGGTCCGAATTTTTAGTTGGTTGTCTAGTCTGAGTTTTGAATGCTTGAAACATGGTCCGAATTTTATAAGTGTGTATGGTCTGATTTTTAAGGGGTGGAGTTTGGTCCGAGTTTGTGGGGGGGGGGGGGGGGTGCTTGGTCCGAACTTGTGAAGGGTAAGCAGGATCCGACTTTTGTTGATGCTATTAAGGTCTGAGTTTCATTGATATGCCCTGTCCGAGTTTTGTGGTGATGTCTGGTCCGAATTTCTGATTGATGTAAGGTCCGAGTTTACTTATAATGCTAAGTTCAAACCCTGTATGAGGAACACTTTGCATGCTACTGTATGTTACTGTATATTACTGTATATAACTGTATGTTACTGTATGTTACTGGATGATACTGTATGTATAACAATCTATGTCATGTCATTCTGTACACAATTATCACACGAATCACAGTTGTTTGGACATCAAGGAATTGTAAACACTAATTGAACGTAAACACTTACATCGAGTTTATGTGCAATGTACCCTAGGTCGTGTGTCGGACCTAATCATTAATTAACACTAGAAGCAATAACAAACCAAGCAAACCAAGGTGAGTTCACACTCTTACCAAGGCATGGGATTCCCGGGGTAGGGAATGGGATTGGATGATTATCTGTATTTGTGTTGTGGTCGGGAATTATGAAATACTGACCTCGGTTGGGAAAGGTCACTTATAGATACTGCTAGACTAGTGATACATGGGGAAGCCCCCACTACTCCTCGCACATATGCCTGTAATGGCCGTGATACTGAAACTGATCTTCGCACACATGCCTGGAATGGCCGCGATACTGATACTAAACTTCGCACACATGCCTAGAGGGCCGCGATACAAATAAAACTAGTCTACAATACATGGGAAACCCCCACTAATCTTCGCAAACATGCCTGGAGGGCCGCGATGTAATTATATACGATACATGGATTTCTAAACAAACAAACGTTTTTACGAAATGAACACTGTTACTAAACAATCCACTGTGAACTCGCTCAACTAGTTGTTGACTCTCTGTTACATGCCTTGCAGGTCGTTAGGTAGACATGGAGCTTGCGCTGGGAGGCGCGGGCGTTGTGGACAAGGATCGTGAATGCGTTGATTAAACATTATGACATTTCATATTCATACTTATGTTGGGTTTATTTTTATGCTTCCGCTAAATAGTGATATTGCAATTATGTTTTAAACACCTTTCATATTGGTTGGGTTGAATAACATTTACTTTTACTTAATAGTTACATGTTCAATATGATTGGTGGCTTGATCCTGGTCAGTCACGCCTCCAAGCGGTGGTACTCCGCGTATGGATTTTTGGGGGTGTGACAGATTGGTATCAGAGCCATTGGTTATAGAGAACTTGGTTTTAGTATGGGGAAAACGTTTTTATTAAAACCAGACTATAACCAGTACCGTGCTCAACGATCCACAACGACGCTTCGCTCCACGTGCAAGGCTCAACATCACAGGTACTACTATTCATGTTACTTTACCTACTTGCTAGAATTACATAGAACTTTGCTCGTGGTATGCTTAGATTACATTGCCTACTATCTGTTATTGCTTGAGAACACTAGTGTGCTTACTCTCTTCTGTCATCGCACTATTTGCGAATGCCCTCTCACTTATGTTACCTTTGCTATGAAGATCATGGCTGGACGCATTAACTTGACACAAGCCCAGTTGACGGCCCTCATCAACGAACAAGTTGCTGCGGCACTTGCAGCCGCACAAGCAGGAGGTATACCCTGCAGTCGTAACTCATACTAGGATCTTTAGATCCTACACTCCTAAACCAACTCTTGTGTTTAACCTTGTCCTGTTCTTATATACACAACAGGTCAACACGCTCAGCCACCTATTTGCACTTTCAAGAATTTCATGGACTGTCGTCCTAGCACATTCAGTGGCACGGAGGGAGCAGTGGGACTCCTCCATTGGTTTGAAAAGCTTGAGTCTGTGTTTGAGACGTGTGAAGGCCCTGAGGCTCGCAGGGTGAAGTACGCTACTGGCACACTGGAAGGAATTGCGCTGACTTGGTGGAATGCGCAAGTTCAACTTTTAGGATTGGCAGCTACTAACGCCACTCCTTGGAATGATTTCAAGGAGCTGATTAATTGGAAATACTGCACACGTGACGACATCCACAAGCTAGAGGTGGAGTTCTTTCATTTGAAGATGTCTGGGTCGGAAATTGAGGCATATACTAAAAGGTCAAACGAGCTGGCCGTTCTGTGTCCAACTATGGTGGACCCTCCTATCAGACGTATTGAGTTGTATCTCAAGGGGTTGGCACCAGAAATTCAAAGCCACGTGACATCGGCCAACCTGGCTAACATCCAGGATATTCAGCGTCTTGCTCATCGCCTCACAGATCAGGCAGTGGAACAGAACAGGCTGCCTAAACGTATCAGTGCTACCGATGCTGCTACTTCCGCTACTCCTAGTGATAACAAGCGGAAATGGGATGGGGATTCCAGCAAAGGTTCAGCTTCAGCTCAGTCTCAGGTTCAGCAGCGCAAGACTGATAACTACCAGAGCCCTGGTCAGCAATCTTCGGGCAATCAAAGACAGGGTGGATATCGGGGAAATCTCCCAAGGTGCAATACTTGCAACAAGCATCACAACGGCCAGTGCAACAAGGGTCGTTGTCAGCGGTGCCTCAAGATGGGTCATCAGGCTAAAGATTGTAGGAGCGCACGACCAGCAAACCAGAATCAGCAGCAACAACCACCTGCTCCACGAAACCAGCAACAGCAGCGGGGCAACAGAGGATGCTATCAATGTGGTGCTGAAGGCCACTTCAAACGTGATTGCCCCCAGTTAAACCAGAACCAGAACAACAACAATAACAACAATCAGGGCAATGGCAACAACAACAACGGGGAAACAATAATGGCAATGATGCTAGGGGTCGTGTGTTCGTGTTGGGGCAGGGTGATGCAAGGAATGATCCTAACGTTGTTATGGGTAAGTTTCTTCTCGACGACTTTTATGTTTCTGTATTGTTTGATTCGGGTGCGGATACCAGTTATGTGTCTCTAAAAGTTAGTCAAATGTTAAAACGTACATCAACACCCTTAAACACCAAACATGTCGTAGAGATAGCCAATGGAAAAAGTTTAGAGGCCACACACGTAGTCAAGGGTTGTAACATTGTCTTAGCCGGACAGACTTTCTCCATCGACCTCATTCCTATAGTTCTGGGTAGTTTCGATATCGTTATTGGGATGGATTAGTTATCCCAGCAGCAAGCAGAGATCTTATGCAAGGAGAAGATCGTTCGTATTCCCCGTTCGGGTAAAGAACCCCTCGAAGTTCAAGGCGACAAGAGTGGTGCCGTGGTTGGCATCATCTCCTTTTTGAAGGCTCAGAAATGTTTACGAAAGGGTCACACTGCCATTCTGACACTTGTTACAGATGCGTCAACGAAAGAGAAGAGAATAGAGGATATCCCTGTTGTACGCGACTTTCCTCAAGTATTTCCTGAAGACTTACCTGGTCTACCGCCTCATCGCCAGGTCAAATTTCAAATCGAATTAGCTCCTGGGGCAGCACCTATAGCTCGCGCACCGTATCGATTAGCTCCAACCGAACTGGAAGAACTGTCTAAGCAATTGCAAGAACTCTTGGATAAGGGTTTTATTTGTCCTAGCTCTTCGCCCTGGGGAGCTCCAGTACTATTTGTGAAGAAGAAAGATGGAACTTTCAGGATGTGCATAGATTACCGCGAACTAAACAAGGTGACAGTGAAGAACCGCTATCCTCTGCCACATATTGACGACTTGTTCGACCAGCTGCAAGGGTCGAGCTACTACTCCAAGATTGACCTGAGGTCAGGTTACCATCAGCTGAGAGTCCGGGATGAGGACGTCTCTAAGACAGCATTCAGAACTCGCTACGGCCACTACGAGTTTCTAGTCATGCCATTCCGGCTAACAAACGCGCCTGCAGTTTTCATGGATCTTATGAACAGGGTGTGCAAGCCTTATTTAGACAAGTTCGTCATTGTTTTCATCGACGACATTCTGATTTACTCCAAGAGTCAGGAGGAACACGAGCAACATCTACGTCTTATCTTGGAACTTCTTCGAAAGGAACAACTATACGCTAAGTTTTCAAAATGCGACTTCTAGCTCCGTGAAGTTCACTTTCTAGGCCATGTGGTAAACAGGGATGGGATTCATGTTGATCCATCCAAGGTAGACTCGATCAGGAACTGGCTTGCACCACGTACACCAACGGAAATACACCAATTCTTGGGTTTGGCGGGTTATTACAGACGGTTCATCAAAGATTTCTCAAAGATCGCACAGCCGCTTACATTACTGACACAGAAAGGTGTTACCTATCGTTGGGGTAATACACAAGAAACAAATTTTCAACACCTAAAGGATAGGCTATGCAGCGCACCTATTCTCTCATTGCCAGAGAGCACGGATGATTTTGTGGTCTACTGCGACGCGTCGATTCAGGGTCTTGGCTGTGTATTGATGCAAAGGGATAAAGTCATTGCCTACGCTTCGCGCCAACTTAAAGTTCACGAACGGAACTATACTACACACAATTTAGAACTTGGAGCTGTTGTTTTCGCGCTTAAGATATGGCGACACTACCTGTACGGTACCAAGTGCACTATCTACACCGATCACAGGAGTCTCGAGCATATCTTCAAGCAGAAGGAATTGAACATGCGGCAACGTCGATGGGTTGAACTACTGAACGATTACGAATGCGCCATCAAGTACCATCCAGGCAAGGCCAATGTTGTGGCTGACGCCCTCAGTCGGAAAGACACTACGCCTAGACGCGTGCGAGCATTACAACTTACTATTCAGTCTAGCCTTCTGCACAGATACAGGATGCTCAGATAGAAGCATTGAAACCAGAAAACGTCAGGGCTGAAGCCCTACGCGGCTCAAGGCAACGATTAGAACAAAGGGAAGACGGCGCCTACTACGTAACAGGACACATTTAGGTTCCACATTATGGCAACTTACGCGAGCTGGTAATGGATGAAGCTCATAAGTCCCGCTACTCGGTACATCCAGGTTCGGATAAAATGTACCATGATCTTAGAACTACGTACTGGTGGTCTAGCATGAAGGCCCACATAGCAACATACGTCGGCAAGTGTTTGACCTGCGCGAAGGTCAAGACGGAATACCAGAAACCATCAGGCCTACTTCAGCAACCGAAGATACAACAATGGAAATGGGAGGAAATTTCCATGGATTTTGTTACTGGCCTGCCTAGATCCCAGCGTGGGAACGATACTATTTGGGTGATCGTGGACCGACTCACAAAGTCTGCTCACTTCTTGGCTATCAAGGAAACTGACAAGTTCTCTACATTAGCAGACATTTACTTGAAAGAGGTTGTTTCGAGGCATGGAGTGCCAACCTCTATTATCTCAGATCGTGATGCACGATTTACTTCAGAACTATAGCAAGCAATGCACAAATCCTTTGGCTCACGGCTAGACATGAGCACAGCTTATCACCCTCAGACAGATGGGCAGTCTGAGCGCACTATCCAGACTCTAGAAGACATGCTTCGGGCGTGTGTTATCGATTTCGGAAACAGCTGGAAAAAACATCTCCCGTTAGTGGAGTTTTCGTACAACAACAGTTACCACACCAGCATACAAGCCGCTCCATTCGAGGCATTATACGGACGTAAATGCCGATCACCTCTTTGTTGGGCAGAGGTGGGTGATAGTCAGATCACAGGTCCAGAAATGGTAGTTGATGCTACTGAACGGATTGTACAGATACGACAACGCATGGCGGCAGCTCGTGACCGTCAGAAAAGCTACGCTGATAAACGCAGAAAACCGCTCGAGTTCCAAGTTGGGGATCGAGTGCTACTCAAAGTCTCACCCTGGAAGGGTGTAGTTCGTTTTGGTAAACGGGGCAAGCTCAATCCGCGGTACGTTGGACCGTTCGAGATCATTGAAAGAATAGGCAAAGTGGCCTACAAACTGAACCTACCAGCAGAACTCGGTGCAGTTCATAACGTTTTCCACGTGTCGAATCTGAAGAAGTGTCTGTCAGATGAGACCCTCATAGTTCCTTTGAAGGAACTCACTATCGACGAACAGTTGCATTTCGTCGAGGAACCTGTTGAAATCACAGACCGGGATGTTAAGGTCCTCAAGAACACCAGAATACCTCTTGTACGAGTTCGTTGGGACTCCCGTCGTGGCCCAGAATATACCTGGGAACGAGAAGACCAAATGGAATTCAAATATCCCCAGTTATTTCAGAACAATGCAACTACTACTGAGGCCGAAGCTACTACAGAATTTCGGGACGAAATTCCAAATCAACAGGGGGATGATGTGACACCCCAGGAAAACCAGTAAACGATACAACTTAACTAGCTTCCTCAGTAACCGCATGCTAAATTTCGGGACGGAATTTCTTTCAAGTTGGGGATAATGTGACAACTCGAGTTTCCGAGATTCCACTTTCGCATTTATTGCACGTTCACTGTTTGTTTAGTTGCTTACTTACACAATTTGTTTGCGTTGTAACTGTATACGTTGTGATTTGATAAAGTGTATTGTGATTGTTGCATGGTTATGTGTTATTCTACGAATGATTTGACAAATACATGAACTTGGTGATGAAACTGTAAATTATATGTGGTGTGTGTGTTTTGTGTAAAGGATGATACTTAGGGGTGTTTAGTGGTAATAGTGAAAATAAAACAAAACCCCTTAACCCTAATCATTCTCACCAATTTCAATCATACGGCACTTCAAATCATTCTCTCAACAACCATTTCTCTCATCATTCTTGGCTACACCAGTTCTCTTGCATCAATCTTGATCTTTCAATCCATCTAGAATCAATCTAAGGTAAACGTTTATTGGTTATTTGTTGTTAATCATTGGTTATTGATTCATGCAAACCCTAGCTCTCCAAACAATGGTTCTGTGTTTATTGACCCTTCTGATTGTTGTGAAATAGTTTATGAACAGTTGTGTAATCACTTGCCTGATGTTAAGATGCCTGATATGTTAGAATTGTGTGATTGTTGATTAGATTACAGCATTGCCAATGTATGAAAATTAGGGTTTTTGATCGTAAACGTAACTGTTCCATTGAAAACTGTATATTGGTCTTGGAAATCACGCATGTTGATACCTCGGAGCTAAGTGTCAGGGTTTTGTGAAGTCACAAAGTCCGAGCATTAGTGGATTGCTTGGTCTGAGTTTTAAAAGGTGGTGTTTGATCCGAACTTTGCAATGCTAGTATTGATCCGAACTTTGTAATGCTAGTATAGGTCCGAACTTTGTAATGCTTGTATGTCCGAACTTTGTAAGTGCTAAGGGGGTCCGAGTTTTGTATAAATACATGGGGTCCGAGTTTTATGAGCATGAATGGTCCGAATTTTTAGTTGGTTGTCTAGTCTGAGTTTTGAATGCTTGAAACATGGTCCGAATTTTATAAGTGTGTATGGTCCGATTTTTAAGGGGTGGAGTTTGGTCCGAGTTTGTGGGGGGGGGGGTGCTTGGTCCGAACTTGTGAAGGGTAAGCAGGATCCGACTTTTGTTGATGCTATTAAGATCTGAGTTTCATTGATATGCCCTGTCCGAGTTTTGTGGTGATGTCTGGTCCGAATTTCTGATTGATGTAAGGTCCGAGTTTACTTATAATGCTAAGTTCAAACCCTGTATGAGGAACACTTTGCATGCTACTGTATGTTACTGTATATTACTGTATATAACTGTATGTTACTTGTAACACCTCGAATTTTTGTGTCCAATAATGTGTTAACACGTGTCATTTGTTTACACGTGGCATTGATATTAAATAAAGGACTAATTTTGACAAACCTTGAAAGTATGTAAATTCGAGGGTTATAAATGTCAAACAAGGGTAAATATACTGTATAGTAACCCTAAAATAATGCTTGTACCTTCAAACGAATAAATCATGAATCATACGGATGCGAAACACGAAAGAAAGTGAGAGATTACAAGCTACAGGGGTTAACTGTGTCAACATGTTTAAAATATACCTCTGAGTGACCCTTTAACATTCCCAAGGCTTTGTAACGGTATTATACACTCACTAGAATGTAATATATAAATTTCGCGAAGTTTCGTTATAAAACGAGTAAGTTATACTCGAATTCGTATGAGAAGGGTTAAAAGCGTCAATAATGAAAGTTAAGGCTTTCTGAATAATTAATAAACTAACCGGGGACTTAACAACGCGGGTAAATAACACGAGGTCCTTAGTTGTAATTAACCGAGGGCCAAACCGCAAAGTTACCCCTTCAAACCCGAAAGGTCAGGTAAATCATTACGAAAGATTTCGTTATTAATTACCCGATTCTGTCATGATTATAAAAGATTTTAAAAATCTGAAAAACAGGCCCCTCGCGACCCGCGTGATGTTTTGGCCTAAGTTGAGGCGGGCCGCGAGCCACCTCTTTTACTCGCCTGATATTTAAATCTCAAGCGACCCGCATTAAACATGCATGGAACTCCCATGCGGGCCGCGTGAGACGCCCAGATGCAGAATGTTTGGACAGACTTGCCTTTTGAGCTTGTGAACGATCAAAACATCAATTAATGAAGCATGGGCGCCCCCTACTCGACCCATAGCACTTAGGGACACCTGCCCATCATCCATACTCAGTTGTAGAATGAGTTGTGATGATCTAAAGGCCTTTTGAACACTATAAATAGCCACATTGTGAGCATATGTTCACCACACCTCAAACACACTTATCTGATCATTCCAAGAGCTCTAAAGTGTTCCTCTGTGTTCTTAAGTCTTGCCTTAAACTTCTGTAAGTGGTCTAACCCTTTGTGGTTTCATATTTCCATAGTTATAGCTTGAAAGTCAATCCGTCGTAACTATCGGTTGACTTTGCGATAACTCACAGATGGTTCAGTCTTATGACGAATCAAAGATAGTTATGAGTTGGTATTTATGTGGGTAACAAACCCCTAAAAGGGTTCCCTCTGATCACCACTCTAACTATGTCAAATATCGAGTCAAACGCGCACTTAAAAAGTCAACAGAAAGTCGTTTTGCCATTTTGTACATAATCTGTAATGTATATGCTATGAAACCTGTTTTGACAATCATAAAACATGATAATAAGTATATAAACTTGTTTGCGCTCGTTTGAATCGACCGTTTGCTATATTGACCCGGTTCGGAGCCGAATGTCGCAAAAGTTTGACTTTTGCTTTGACTTCAGTTCTGACCCGTTTTAGTGAGGTATAGATATGCCTTAGGACTCTCTTAGGACCAGGTTACATGATGGTATAAACCTCTGTGATCGGTTCATGAGTTATCCGAGTCTTTTACGCATTTCCGTTAATCGCCTAAAAGTTGACCGTAACGGCCTTTTAAAAATAAAACGAGTATTTCGGACACGTGAATGGACTATAACCTTGCTTATTAAATTATAAGCATGTCCTTAAAGTTTCACGTCAATCCGAGGTCTAGAATGAGAGTTATGCTAAATAGCGCGATTAAAATAAACTTTTGTAATAAAAGGCGCAATTAGCATAACACCTATCTAAACCAAGATTTCGTCACCAAAACTTTTAACCACTGTTAAAAAATAATATTTTTGGATTTTTAAAGATTTTTAATAATTTTTACCTTGCTCATAACCTGCGGTTATGGCTACGGTTCGGTAAATACCGAATATGCCCTTTTTGGCCAAAACTTGAGTTCTACAAGGTCTTTTGACCCGATTCCAGTTGCTACTGATTTTAAATAATAAATAAAGTATTTTAGACTTTATAAACTGTTCGGGAAACTCAGATTTCCTGTAGAACTCGAAAAGCCCTTTAAAAGTCTTTAAAATGACCGAAAAACCCCTACGGGGCGTAATATTTACTTAAACTCGTTACGGGCATCACGGAAGGTATCCTACTGATTCCACAACCTCTTTAAGGCATATTGACTTAGGAAATAAGCGTAAGACTCTCATGGTAAACCGTTTCGCCTATTGCGCGCACGGTTCGGCTTATGAAACTAGTTTTCATAAATTAGCCGATACGGGTCAAATTATAATATTTGAACCCCAAAATCCAGAGTGTGAACCTTGAACCCATGTAAAACAAGTCTCTGAACTTGTTTGGGGCAGAATCACATTCCATTCTCGGTTTTCGCCTTTTCGCGCGATTAAACCATATTTATATTCCGGAACCAACCGGTCTAGGCCACGGCCAATATAAAGACCCGTTAGGATTCTAAGAGGTTAATTAAAACCTTCGTTCCAGATTAGGAGCCCAGTAAAAGCTATCGGTGATTTGATCAAATTAAGGAATAATACTTGCAAAGGTAAATACTTTAACTTATTTCCCCTATATGGGCTTGGGTTACGGTATATTAATACCGCTTGATTGAGCATTATATTTTTCCATCGCTTAGGTGGTTAATTAAATAATATGATTGGCTCATTTAAACAGGTTTGTTTCTTAAAAACCTTTGGGGGATTTAATGACCGTTGTCCCGGATATCCTTGGCATCATTTTACGAAATGGCCACGACCATCGACATCCCGGTGTAGGCGTACACCCGGTATATATTGTCGACATTAAATTAAAAGACGTAGCCGTTGGTTTTTATACTACGGTTTTACGCAATGTGGTGTGTCTATAAATCTTTAACCCGGCACGACCCGGGCTACTGAACGCATAAAAGAACATGTAAAACGTTCACAAGATTATTATTATTTTCCCAAGTTATAAAAGAGTTTGTGCCTTGGCATTCAAATCAATTTTAATAAACATTTTCAAATGTGTCAGTTGAATGTATTTACCAGTGTAAACTGACGTATTTTTCCCCAAAAAAGATTAAGTGCAGGTACTATACGAAATTGGCTGGTATTAGCTTCCTAAGCATCACGAATAGTCTCGCAAACTCGATGCCGTATCTGAATGAACAATATTTTATTATTTTTGATCCGCTGTGGATACATTCGACTTCTGTAATACATTTGATATTACAACCAGAGGTTGAAGTATATATTTATCTTTAAGCTTCCGCTGTGCATTTATATAATTGTGTGGTTTGACTATATTGTTGCCAACTACGTCACGGTAATCCCCCACCGGGCCCACCGGTGATACACGTGGAAATCGGGGTGTGACATTACTGGATGATACTGTATGTATAACAATCTATGTCATGTCATTCTGTACACAATTATCACACGAATCACAGTTGTTTGGACATCAAGGAATTGTAAACACTAATTGAACGTAAACACTTACATCGAGTTTATGTGCAATGTACCCTAGGTCGTGTGTAACGGACCTAATCATTAATTAACACTAGAAGCAATAACAAACCAAGCAAACCAAGGTGAGTTCACACTCTTACCAAGGCATGGGATTCCCGGGGTAGGGAATAGGAATGGATGATTATCTGTATTTGTGTTGTGGTCGGGAATTATGAAATACTGACCTCGGTTGGGAAAGGTCACTTATAGATACTGCTAGACTAGTGATACATGGGGAAGCCCCCACTACTCCTCGCACACATGCCTGTAATGGCCGCGATACTGAAACTGATCTTCGCACACATGCCTGGAATGGCCGCGATACTGATACTAAACTTCGCACACATGCCTGGAGGGTCGCGATACAAATAAAACTAGTCTACAATACATGGGAAACCCCCACTAATCTTCGCAAACATGCCTGGAGGGCCGCGATGTAATTATATACGATACATGGATTTCTAAACAAACAAACGTTTTTACGAAATGAACACTGTTACTAAACAATCCACTGTGAACTCGCTCAACTAGTTGTTGACTCTCTGTTACATGCCTTGCAGGTCGTTAGGTAGACATGGAGCTTGCACTGGGAGGCGCGGGCGTTGTGGACAAGGATCGTGAATGCGTTGATTAAACATTATGACATTTCATATTCATACTTATGTTGGGTTTATTTTTATGCTTCCGCTAAACAGTGATATTGCAATTATGTTTTAAACACCTTTCATATTGGTTGGGTTGAATAACATTTACTTTTACTTAATAGTTACATGTTCAATATGTTTGGTGGCTTGATCCTGGTCAGTCACGCCTCCAAGCGGTGGTACTCCGCGTATGGATTTTTGGGGGTGTGACATTTAACCCCTGTAGCTTGTAATCTCTCACTTTCTTTCACAATTAGCTTCGTATGATCCATGAATCATTCGTTTAAAGGGTATAAACATCATGTAGGGATATTGTAGGGTATATTTATCCATTGTTGACATTTTGAACCCTTATATTCACATATTTTCCATGTTTGTTAACTTTAGTCCTTCTAGAGTATTCTTTCACACGTTCAAGCTCATGACACGTGTCAATACATTATCGGACGTGAATTTTCGAGGTGTTACAAGAACGAGGATACGAGTCGATTGATGTAAAACTTATGTCGAAATTGTGTTCGAAATGGCTTGAATTTTGTTAATTGGAAGTTAAACAACCGAATTGAAGCACCGTTTTCGTGGGTTGGGGGCAGTATTTCGAGGTAAGTTTTACATCAATCGACTCGTATCCTTGTTCTGATCAAAAACCCTAAAACATCGGTTTGTAATTCGGAAAAACACTTAACTCCGGTAAGCTTATTTTAACGGCAAACTATTTTACAAAAAAATGGACTAGGTCGGATTATTATTGGCTAATAACTGACTTGGGATTATTATCAGCCAATTTCAGAAAAATGGGATTATTATTTTCCAATTTGCCAAGAAAAAAATGTTTTTTTTGTTGATTTACACTAGCATAGAACACCCTTACAATGAAGGTAGATATCAGTAGCTTCACACAGTGGTGTAAAATGGCTTGAAACACCGCTCGGATTTTTTTTCCAGGTGCGTTCGTAACATGTTCATCTACGTTTTTACAAAAAGAAAATGGTTACAAAACTCGCACGAGAAATAGGAGTTCTTTAACTTCTCACAACTCAGGGTGGTTTTCTCTTTATTACTATCCTATATAGATATATATGTGTGTATGATTTATTATTGTTTTAATTATTAAAATGGTTTTTTTAATTGGGTATGAAGACCAATTTACCCTTCACTAAACAGTTTAAAATAATAGAGTTAGGGCTAAAGGACGTAACATATAAGATTTTGAAACATTAAGTATAAAACTTACAATTTTAAAGGTAAAAGACAGTTTAAAGATGAAGACAAAACGGACCTATGTTATTTTTCGAGTTTAAAATTACATGCTTGCCCTTTGAGAATAGAGACCATTACACATAGGACTTCACTGCCATTGTTAGACCATGCATAGTGGGCAATATTCACCCTTGGGCGTTTTGCGCCATGTGGCAGCTCAGTCAGCAATGGGGCATTATTGGGCGTTTTCTAAAATGGTGTAGTGGGGATGGGGCATTATTGGGCATTATGTTTTGTAATAAAATAAAATTAAAAAAAAGAACTTAAAATTCTTATTGGCCAATTAATGCAAACTGAAATATGATTGGACAACCGTTCCCCCATCCAGCATTTTTTATAAAACGCCCAAACAAAAAAGAAGTCAAACACGCCCAAGCGTAATGGTTACGCGGCGTTTTTTGGGGTGATTAGGCAAAGAAAACGCCCATTTTGTTTGCCACTACGGTTGGTCTTATCCATTACTCGCTCTCACTATCGATTTCTTACTATATTAATTACTTTTATGTTTACATTTTAACGGGCCCATCATTAACGGCATGAAATCCAATCCCAACATTCATCTCACTTTTGCATTCATGTGATATTCATTCTAGCTCATATTTCTCCCTTTTTATACATAAACACCCCTTCTATCTTTATTTGTATCTTGTTGCATCTCATTAATGCTTGCTACATTAAGTTGATAAGTACGTTAAAGCTTGTGCAGAGAACCAATATATTTTTTTTGTCCCTTTTGCCTTTGATACATTTGGCTTCCTAGCACCAGAAGCTATCCAATTCCTGACCAGGGTCCAACGGGTCATCCACAACAATTGCTCAGTCTCAGGGGACGGGGTTTTGTCTTTGCTAGATTAGGATTTGCAATTCAGAAAGGGGTGGCGGCGCAGCTTGTTGTCCGTCTACTTTATGTTTTGATGTAACTTGACAAGTATAAATGAAATAAAGGAAATATATTGGTATTAGTATAACAAAATTAAGAATCAACTATGTTTGTTTAGTGTATTTCATTTATATTTATATCACATCACACTATTAACGCCTTTACCTTCCACTTCTTTTCAACGGATGGACAAGGTTAATTTGTTCAACTTATTCTTGCTAAATGTTATTATTATTATATATCATAGTAAAATATTATATAGGATACCAAGTAACTGCCAGATTATCAAAACTACACATATATCATACATAGATTATATAACCTCGTACGACCTGTATGCAAGGGCGTAGCTTTCAAGGGGCCGGAAGGGGCGCCCGACTCCTCGAACTTTTCGCTCAGTAGTGTTATGTATGTACGTTGTTAAAAAGGAAAGGCTAAATTGGGGATCAGCGAGATTGGTGGTCTAATTGCATCATATCCCTCTATATTTTGATCCCAAATCTCTACAGTAACTGACAGCTATTTTACAGCAAATGATTTCAATCTTTCCGTAATTGTAAATGTCTATTTATTCGTTCCTCATTGTAATGAAATCATTCAAGTATTCAGTGAATAAAAAACCTCTCGAAAACATGGTATCAGAGCAGGATTGCTCATCATATACCTTTTGATCCCAGCCTTTCTTTTCCTCCCAAATCAAAAATCAATCTAGGCTGCCATGTCCGGAGATGGTAACCCAGATTCTGATTTGTCGGTTCAACTTGCAAACCTGTTGAAAAACAGTGTCAACCAACAGCCCCAAAATCCCAAACTATCCGATAACCTCCAAATCAACCTTAAACTCAACAGTCAAAACTACGCGCTATGGACTCGAATGATCCGGGTCGCCATAGGCGGAAAATCAAAATCCCTGCTATCACACCTTACCAAAGATCCACCAGATCAAACAAGTGAGGAGTATGAACAGTGGGAACAAGAAGACCTAATTGTCTTCTCGTGGCTCATTCAAAACATCGAACCCGTGCTTGCCGGCAACCTAACTGAGTATCCCACCGCGAAAACGCTATGGGATGCCCTGGTGGTCACCTATAGCAGTGGGAGAGACAAATTACAAACCTTCAACCTCCATGTCAAAGCCAACGACATCAAACAAAATGAAAGTCCTCTTGAAGAGTTTTGGATCACGTTGCAAGGGGTGTGGGGAGAAATTGACAGGATCGACCCGAACCCCATGAAGTGTCCAGAAGACATCAAGACTTATTCAAAAGTCAGGTCCGAACAAAAAATCTTTCAGTTTCTAAATGCCCTTGACCGGAGGTATGAACCCATTAAACGGGAAATACTCCGGATCGAACTGCTCCCTTCTGCGGAGGCGGCCTACGCCGCTGTTCGTAAGGAAGCCGCTCACCAGAACATTATGGGAGCATCTGTCAACGATTCACAGGGCATAGCGGCCGGACTAGTTGCCACCGAAACAGAAGGGTTTGGATTCGCGACCAAGGGAAACCGCCGGTACGAAGGGAAGAAGACCGAATCGATGATTAAGGAAGATAAAACTCACCTCAAGTGTTATCACTGTGGTATGACAAGGCACACCAAAGAACAATGCTTCCGGCTCGTCGATTATCCCGATTGGTGGGCGGACGACCAGAAAAAGAGTGCCAAGAACTCTGGATCAGAAAAAGGGAAAGCATCTGTTCCCACCAAAGAGAAAGAAAACTCCGATGATGTTGACCGGAAAAAACCCACCGGATTTGGTGGGATGGCGGCGGCTGTTACTTCTCTTGAGGGAGAAGATGACTTCTACGTGGAAACAGGTAAAGGGGGTGAGAGACCACATGTCTTGAAACCCCCATCTTGTTTTAATAATATCCACACTGGCCCCATGTAGAACCGGTTTTGAGACCGTTCGATTGCGTAACGAACGTTCGACGTGCGGAATCCGTGAACGTGCGTGACCGAACACACAAGAAAGTACTAGAACCGTGATTTTATTGAAGAATATGACGAGTCCGATACAAAAATCACGTGGAGAGAGTTTTCTCTCTCTAAACTTTCTCTCTCTAGACTTGAATCTCCAAAATCACTAAATGAGCCAAAAATCTTAAACATTAAATCTAAGGCTCCTATTTATAGGCCTTGGAATTAATGAGATTTCTCATTAATTACCAAAATGCCACCTTGCTAAAACTATCTAAATATTACAATAAAAGCTTGATTTCTTCGGTTTCTCGCTACGGCTCGGATTGACGAAGGCGATAGACATTAATGCACTAACACCCCACATCTTTGGTTTATTTTATAAAAGAAAACTTTAAGTATTGTAAAAAGGAATCTATGTGTGGTGGTGGGATGGCAAACATGGCTCAAAACTCCAGTAAAGAGCCAGAATGGTCATGGATTTTTGATTGTGGGGCAACGGATACCATGATTTATGATTTATCAGATTTTGCCACACCAACCAAGCCAACAAAATCGTGTATACACACAGCAAATGGAGAGAAAATGAGTGTAAAAAGTGGTGGTACTATTGAAATTTCACCTACACTTAAACTTTCAAATTGTCTCTATGTACCCGCCCTATCACACAAACTCCTATCAATAAGTCATGTAACAAAGGAGTTGAATTGCTCGGTTCTTATGCAACCCACTTTTTGTATCTTACAGGATATCAGGACGGGAGCGATCATTGGGCGTGGCACTGAAAGACAAGGGTTGTACTACGTGGATGAGGTAACTCCGAATGGTGCTGTAATGCTCTCTCATGGGGAACGAGAAGCATGGCTATGGCATCGAAGACTGGGGCATCCATCTACGGGTTATTTGCATGCTTTATTTCCTAAATTATTTCCTTCCAATTGTAAGTCACATTGCGAAACTTGTGTGTTAGCCAAGAGTCATCGAAAAACTTTCAAACCTAATAACACTAGGGTTGACTCACCTTTTTCATTAATTCACTCAGATGTGTGGGGCCCTGCCCCAATTGGTGGGGGTCAGAATTTTCGGTATTTTGTTATATTCGTGGATGATTGCACACGAATGACATGGGTGTACTTACTAAAAAGTAAATCTGAAGTTCTTGATAAATTTATCATTTTCTACACCATGATCAAAACCCAATTTCAGAAAAAACATTCAGGTGTTTAGATCTGATAATGGAGGAGAATTTGCCAACTCCGAAATGAAGTTGTTTTTCCAAAACAAAGGGATAATCCATCAAACCACCTGTCCCCACACCCCAGAACAAAATGGTGCGGCGGAACGGAAAAATCGTATTCTATTAGAAATAACTCGGGCCCTTCTAATAGAGTCACAGGTTCCAAATTTTTTTTGGCCCGAAGCTCTTAATACTGCTGCGTATCTTGTCAACTGACTTCCCACTCAAATACTAAAATCTAAAACCCCATTGCAAGTCCTTACAGAATTCACAAACCCTCCATCCGTCCTTACCCTTGAACCACGAATCTTTGGGTGCACTGTTTTTGTTCACATCCCAAAATCACACAGAACTAAAATCGACCCATGTGCTGAAAGATGTGTCTTTGTTGGATATGGAATAACTCAAAAGGGATACCGGTGCTATAACCCAAAAACCAGGCACATGTACACCACTATGAATTGTGATTGGCTCGAAACTGAGTACTATTATGCCCCTCAACACAATGGTCAGGGGGAGAGGGAATGCCTTGACACACTGAGTTGGTTGAGATATGTTGCATCGGGAGAAGAGAGTCACCCTAAGGAGATTCACCTCCCCACACAACCTGAAGTCCAAGACAGTGCCACTCCCCAAACTGCTCCCAACCTGATACCCGAGGTAAGTAATACTCACTCTGCTACTCCCGATCACGTTGAAACTAACACTTCAGGGCAAGGGGAGAATGTACAGGAACAAGAGATGTTCGTCACTCAAGAAGATATCTCAACAGAGCAGAATGAACATGTGGAAGAGAACTCTCCTACACATGAAGAAACATCAGAGAGATATGTTCTGCCACCAAGAGGGAATCGAGGAGTCCCTCCGAAAAGATATTCCCCAGAAAAAGAGTCCAGAGGAAGTAGGTATCCAGTGACAAACATAGCCAAAGGAAACCTATCCGAGGAAGCTAAAGCTTTTACTGCATCTATGTACTCTGATGAGATTCCTGCCACTACAGAACAAGCCTTAAAGTCAGAACCATGGAGGAAAGCAATTAATGAAGAAATGAAGGCCCTCACAAAAAATAACACATGGGAAAGATGTGTCTTGCCTCCCGGGAAGAAAGCTGTCGGGTGTCGGTGGGTGTTTTCAATTAAATACAAGCCTGATGGTACAATCGAAAGATATAAAGCGAGGCTGGTAGCAAAGGGCTATACACAAACATATGGAATTGATTACTCTGAAACCTTCTCTCCAGTTGCAAAAATGAATACAGTCAGAGTTCTTTGTTCCATATGTAACACCATAACACGCTTTAACGGGAAAGACGCAGCGGAAATTCGTACCATAAAAATTTCTTTCATTAAAAACGTTTTGACCCACTTGCAAGTTCATTATGAAATACTTTCCTACAATACATGCATCTTTTGTACTCATATACATAATAAAAGCATAACTTATAACTATCATTTTACATAATCAACATTCCCGTACAATCTATCTCGTGACTCGGTCTTCGATCGCTACACCTCATGGTGATAATCTGTGATTTGTACAACCTGCACCCACCACATATATTCACAACATTAGTATACGTTATATACAAGCAAGATTCTTAATCATGTAACCTCGTTACGTTCTATCCACATCTACTTTCCATCATATCATCCTTCTAGAATTATTCATTCCATCCGGGTGCGCCTAATCCTTGACAAAACTTCAATATAGTACCTGCACTACATTCATTCTCGAGGCACACTGTTAATAACATCAATACTTAAGTGTATTGAAACCACGTATGCAATACATACATAACTGTGTACATACATTCCTACTCACATACAAACATACATAATTAACTGCATATAACATACCTTCTCGCATACATACGTACATACATAACTACATACAACATACATACTCACATACATACATACATGCTTAACTACATACAAACTTACCTTCTCACATACATACTTACATACTTGACTACATACAAACATACCTTCTCACATACAAACATACATACATACATACATACATACATAACTACATACGTGCATACCTTCACTCACACGTACATGTACCTACATAAATTACATAAACACATTCGTACATACATACAGATTCGTATTCATGATTACTTATTAGCTTAAGCGTATTAGGAAGAAGTTAAATTAATTCATACATACCCACATACTCAGTTCATTACCCCGCATACTCGCTCCCACAACTCGATCTTACCCATACGTCATAAACGCTTTCTAAATGCCCCTCGGGTATGTTTCGGATCTTAAGGATGAATTCCAAACTCATCCGTAACTTACCAAGCCTTTCGGTGGGGTTGAGGAACATTATAAAGACTTAACAAGGCTTGGAATGGGTCTACGGGGTCCGAACTCAAAGGATAAACAAAGAAATCCACAAACTTTACATTGTTTCTGACCTCCACCGTAAGCTACGGTGGCTACCGTAGCTTACGGTGGCCCCAATAGCTTTACGGTAGTTCCATACTGCCTTACGGCAGAAAAGGAACCCAGCTCCCACCGTAACTTACGGTGGCACCGTAAGTTACGGTGGTGCCCAGATCAGCACTCCATTTTCACATTAAAATTCGCATAACTTGCTCGTTTTGCATCCGTTTCACTTGAAACTGGTTCCTAAACATCCGTAAAACAATTCCTTACGTATTAGCCTAAGAACCCTTGCCTGGGTCCTTAATTATTACACATTTTATTACCAATTCCTCACTCATACTTATTTATTCGACCCGTTTGGTCCCACAAACTATCTTCGACTATCTAGATCATTATTTATCTTAATACCTTCATTTATTGTATATCATACATAATTTCCCCTCCTTTCAAAACAATAAAATTCTTATGTATACTACGAAGTGAGTCGGGAGTCACTTACCTTGTGCATCCGTGTTCGTAACCGCTTCCTTGTCTCATTTTGACCCGTTAGCCTTCCATGCTTGGTCCATGCTAGTGTGGTTCCTATCCTTTCATGCCGTCATGCCATAATAATGTTAGTATTCATGCTCATTCATATTAACACACATTTTCCAACTCTTATCTACATTAACTTTCACTAACACGCATTCGACATGAATTGTCAACCACATTACTCAATATTTTCGAATTCCAACTCGTTATCACAAATAGCACTTAATTTGTCTAACACACATTCCATGATCTCTTGATTCTTATATTTGTGTCAAAAGGCCTAACCATGCTACATATTCTCGGTTGACTTTCAGAAAGTCAACCTTCTAGCATATAACTTCCAACATTTTGAACACACGTTATGTTGATATGGTGGACCATATTAATGACATCATATTCATTCCATACACAATGTTGTATGACACATACAACTACATGATCACCTAGTCACATACAAAATATACACATAATCAATTCACACATACTTAAGCTTTCATGATTCTACATTTTGACAACCACATTGCTAAATTAGACAACTTAGCGTAATTCATAACATCATCCTTTACTAGTATGGTCATATGTTATATATTTAGTACACATTCACTTCTTAATCACCATTCAAAATTAATCAATTCCATGGTGACCGTCACACCATACAAGCATAAGGTACAATCCCCAAATGCATGATTTTGATCAAAACATGCATTCAACCCGAATTATCATATGAACTTCATCTAAAACACATTATTCATGTTAGTTTACTATCAATTACATCATTAACACCTTCTATGCGTATTCATCCATTAATTGCATACAATCTCATCTATTAAGCTCACCTAAGCATTTCATCAAGCACTTGGTGTGCGTACAATCTACTATGCATAGTTTACAACTAGTTTAAGCATAGTCACTAACTTAATTCCAATCACCAAGAGAGTGCTCAAAATCACATCCCATTCATACAATTAACCCTAAACTAACATCTCAAAACCCATTTCAAACTAGGAATAAATACATCAAGCAAGGATTGGACATGGGTAGAACACCCATGTCGCCACCTTCATTCAAAATTGTGGGTTTCTTCTTAAATCATCAAATTACTTGAACTTGTTCATAACACATAGTCTAAATGGTTATTCTAACACCTCTACATGCACAATTTCATGAGATTTCACAGTTTAATCATAGATTCACTTCATACCAATTCATCAAATTAACTTCTACAACTTACCTCATGTGTAGAAAGTCTGGATGATCAAGAATCTAAGTCCATGCATCCGATTAGGGCTTATTTCCCCTTTCAATTTGAAGGTTTTCTTGAATTAGGGTTTCACCCCTTTCTTCCTCTTCTCCTGATCGATCTCACGCACACACACTCCTTGTGTGTGTGTGATTTTTGTTTTAATTAAATTCAATTTCAAATTTGGCAATTCTAGTCCCTCAAGTTTATCACACCATCATAGTTGCCACAAGTTTCATTCCTTTACTTATTTTGTTAGGCTTTTAACTAAGTTTAATAACCTAGTTATTGTATTTCATTTAATTAACATGGCAACGTACCTACGTATTAATAATACGAGTTTTGGGGTGTTACACCATAGCTGCAAATAAAGGATGGCCCCTGCATCAGTTTGATGTGAAGAATGCTTTCTTACATGGAGAATTAAAAGAGGAAGTCTATATGGAAGCTCCACGTGGATTTACAGACGAATTTGGGGAAAGGGAAGTATGTCTTCTAAAGAAATCCCTCTATGGTTTGAAACAATCTCCCAGAGCGTGGTTTGGGAAATTCACCTTAGCCATGAAAAACTATGGGTTCACACAGAGTAATTCGGATCATACACTATTTCTCAAAAAAAAGAAGCGGTCTTACAACTTGTTTAATAATTTATGTGGATGATATGATCATTACAGGGGATGACAAAGAAGAAATATCCCAACTAAGGAAGAACTTGTTCACAGAATTTGAGATGAAAGACCTAGGGAGACTCAAATATTTCCTTGGGATTGAAGTTTTAAGGCCAAAACATGGGATCTTTATGTGCCAGAAAAAGTATGTTCTTGATCTGTTAGCAGAAACTGGCATGGTTGATTGCAAACTAGCAGACATCCGATGATTGCAAACCAGAAGTTGTACATGGAGGAAAAAGCAGATCTAGCTGACAAAGGAAGATACCGACGAATCGTGGGTAAACTGATTTACTTATCACACACACGACCCGATATAGCGTATGCTGTGGGAGTAGTCAATCAGTTCATGCATCAACCCCAAAAGGATCACATGGAAGCAGTCTTGAGAATTATAAGGTATCTCAAGGGAACGACAGGGTATGGAATCTTGTTCAAACCAAATGGACACCTCGAAACTCAATTATACACCGATGCAGATTGGGCTGGGGATAAAGGTGACCGAAGATCCACATCAGGTTACTTTACTCTGGTTGGTGGAAATCTTGTCACTTGGAGAAGTAAGAAACAAAAAGTGGTTGCCCTTTCAAGTGCCGAAGCCGAGTTCCGAGGAATTGCGAGAGGCGTTACTGAAGTCCTTTGGATCAGAAGACTCTTAACAGAGATAGGGTACCCTCCACAAGAGACTAGCAAAATTTGGAGCGATAATGAAGCAGCTATTCAGATTTCAAAAAATCCGGTGCAATATGATAGAACGAAGCATATAGAAGTTGATCAACATTTTATCAAAGAAAAGTTGGAAGCAGGGATCATCACTTTGCCGTTCGTTCGGTCAGAAGATCAACTCGCTGATATCTTAACAAAGGCTGTTAATGAAAGAACCCTTCACAAATGCCTAAGCAAGTTGAATTTTGGAGATCCCACCATTCAACTTGAGGGGGAGTGTTAAAAAGGAAAGGCTAAATTGGGGATCAGCGAGATTGGTGGTCTAATTGCATCATATCCCTCTATATTTTGATCCCAAATCTCTACAGTAACTGACAGCTATTTTACAGCAAATGATTTCAATCTTTCCGTAATTGTAAATGTCTATTTATTCGTTCCTCATTGTAATGAAATCATTCAAGTATTCAGTGAATAAAAAACCTCTCGAAAACTTCGTGTAGAATTTTTTAGGTATATACGTTTTGACCCCCTCGGTTTTATACAAAAAAAATTTACTAATATAGAATTTTTAGGTTCGGTGACTTCCGACCCCCCGGTAGAAATCTTCAAACTTCACCACTGCCTTTATGCAAAGATAAATTTAAGTTTGATTTTAAAAGTGTTACAAAAATGAGATAAGGAGTTATATTGAAATTTGATTAAATAAAATAAATCTAAAACGAAGGTACAAAACATAAAAGCGATGCAAGCTTGGAGTGTGAGGTACGAGAGGAGCAAGGAGATTCAACCTTTAGGGAAAAGACGACTATAGACATGTGTGGTTAGTTTATACTTGCAATTATTGAATTCCATTTTATTGTTTTGTCCACTTATAATAATAAAACTCAAAGTCAATTGCAAAATCAGTCCCTGAATTTATAGGTAACATGAAGATGTAGTCCTCCATCGCTTTCTTCATCTTTAAGTTGGTCACAAATTGAAAAAGTTCATCGAAAAAAGAAAAAAAAAAGAGTTAATTACTGTTTTCGTCCCTATGGTTTGTCCAAAATCACTATTTCAGTCCATTAGTTTAAAAATTGCGATTTCAGTCCCTGTGGTTTCACTTTCGTAACCATTTCAGTCCCTGTACTAACATAATAAATGGATTGAAATAGTTACGAAAGTGGAACCACAGGCACTGAAATGGTTACGAAAGTGAAACCACAGGGACTGAAATCGCAATTTTTAAACTAATGGACTGAAATAGTGATTTTTGACAAACCATAGGGACGAAAACAGTAATTAACTCAAAAGAAAAAAAAAACCCATAGCCTTGAATTTAGAAATATGGTTAAAAGTATTAAAATGCTTTAAAATGAATATTACGCAATACTGTTTGTTAAATAAAAAATAACTATTAACTAACAATATGAACTCTAGGAAAACAAAATAAAAAAGGAATTCATGTACATCGGCTAAGAAAGAGGCTCTCGTGAATTTTCTTACAAACCCTATGGAAGGGAGATCTACTCTGTGACCACGGATCTGCTCGTCTTTGGTTGGGCTAGGGGAAACATGCTTGTGTGGACCTCATGGGGGTTCCCCCTCTGGTTGGTTTAGGGGAAAACAAGTTTGTAGCTGGACAAGCAGCAAGAAAGACAGAATCAAAGAAAGTTCATAAGCATGCTATAGCTTGTATAAAGAACCAGCATGTTTTTGTCCCTTTTGCCTTTGAGACATTTAGCTCCGTAGCGCCAGAAGCTATCCAATTCCTGACCAGGGTCCAACGGGTCATCCACAGCAATTGTTCAGCCTCAGGAGGGCAGAGTTTCATCTTTGGTAGATTAGGGTTTGCAATTCAGAAAGGGGTGGTGGCGCCAGTGGCGGAACTTGAAGAAAAAATCAGGGGTATCCCAATTTTTTTCACCATTTCTAAGTATCCGAGGGTCCTGTGCGGCTAGTAAAAATGGGCCCTTAAAAATATTCTTTTACCTAGGGTCATCTGCGACTAGTGTTTGTGTCTATATATATATATATATAATTATTAGGTTACAGACCCATGGGTTGAATAAAAAGTTATTAAACACTTAGTAACAAGATTTAGAAATTACAACATAATCTTTTGAGATAAGATATGATTGAAATTAAGTATTAGATATGTGTGTTATAAAACTATTTTTAGAAGCAAAATAGTTAATCAACCATTCTTTAATCCATGCTTTATAATATAGTGTGAGAGAATAAAAACAATATAATTATAGTATCCAACTATAATTTCATTTTTTTTTTCATTTTAAAGCACATGTTGATTATATTTTTTTATCAATGCGTGAAACACACACAAGAACATTATCAAGTATTTTTTTATAAAACTTTAAATATTATTTTGAAGTTTTATAAATAATATTTTGTTTGTGATAAAAATATCTTTAAAAAAGCCAAAAACTTATTAATAAAGTAAATACAGTAGTGTATAAATGATAAATAACAAAATAAATAAAATAAATAAAATAAACAGATAAATGGTTATTAAAGAAATTAAGTTTTACTATATTAAGGATAATTGTTTTTCTTTCATGTTCCCAATGTTGATTTTTCATTGAATGAACGTTGCTTTTTAGACTAGAAGGTATGGTTTGGATGGGTTTGGAGGGGATGAGCCGCCACATAAGCGCCACGTAGGAGTGGCTTGGAGGGGATGAACCCCTTTATGTATATATATGTATGTATGTATGTATAGGTATATGTGAGAGGAAAAGGAAAAGGGAGGCACGGCACACCCGGCGGTGGGTGGCCGGGTTTGATGAAAGCCGGAAGAGGGGGGCGGTGTGGGGGTCCGGCGCCGGGCCAAGCCGGGCCAAGCCGGCCCCCATACCTTCTAATCTTATGCATTTCCCAATGACTTCATCTTCTCCATGAGTTGCAGCAACCTGTTCTGATTGAAAATTTTCATTCCATCTCATCTTCACCTAAACTAATATATTGAGTGGGCATTATAATATTTGCTTAGAAGTATCCCTGATATATAAAACGGAGTTGAGATATATTAATTGCACTTCGCCAAAAAAGTTGAGGGGTATCCCGGGACACCCCTGGTGTCCATATAGGTCCGCCCTTGGGTGGCGCAGCTTGTTGCCCGTCTACCTTCTATTTTGATATAACTTGGTAAGTATTAATATGGATTTGGAAAAAAAGGATGTTTTTAATAAAAAAAAAATTAATTAATTCGTATATTTCCATTTCCAACATATACATTTACAAGCTTGGGGGAATAGTGTCAGGCAGCTGCCTGGCACTCCCCTATTGGACCAACTTATTTTTAATTTAATTTTATTTTCAATTTAAAATTACGCTTTCGTCCTTTCTTTAAAATTACGTTTTTGCCCCCAGCTGAAAATAAAATTATATTTTTGCCTCTACCTAAAAATTACGCTTTTACCCTCGGTTCAAAAACTCACTTTTAATTTTGTTCCCAGTTTAAAATTACGTTTTCGCCTCCGTTTAAAATTATGTTTTTGCTCCCACTTCAAAATAAAATGTTATTTTTTCCTCTAGCTCAAAATTACGATTCTGCCCTCAGCTCAAAATTACGTTTTTTCCCACAGTTCAAAATAAAATTATGTTTTCCCCCTAGCTTAAAATTATGATTTTGCTCTCAGCTTAAAATTATGATTTCGCCTCCAGTTCAAAATATAATTTACGATTTTTCCCTCTGTACAGACATACATATTATGAGAGAGCAATATTCGGCTTATTACCCCGCAACGCGGGCATGGCAAAAACTAGTTAGATACAAGTCGCAGGAATCGAAGGACTAAATTTGTAGTTTAAATGTTAACGTTTCACATGTTGCAATATATTATTATTAGTTTTATTTTGGTAATCTATATATGTATTTATATAGGGCTAGATTCAAAATTATATTTTGGAGTTTCACACTTCATGTGTTGCATAATAATAAATTAATCTGATTAGTACTTGAATACATTTTTCGGATTATTGAATATAACACACCCATATCTTATTAATTTTGAAATAAATAGTGGGAGAAACCTATATGCTACTACTCCAGGGTTTTTAATTTGAAACATTTGATTTTAATGTCAGAGAAATTCACCTTGGGAAAAAAATCACGGTGAAACGCTGTTAAAATAATCATGTTGCAAAAGGAAAACCGAAACTTTATAAAACATCGCATTTTAAAGGTTGTGAAAGAAAAAAAAAATGTAAACAATGAAACAGTTTAGCAACTTTAACGGCTTGTACATTCGTGCTTTGATAATTCCGATTCGAATAAAATTTATCTTGAAACGTACTTAAAAAGGAGCACATCGCAATGATATATTCGTTGGTTATTGTTACGGATCTTGAATTCATCAACTGGTGTGCTTGGAACAGGTTTAAAATCTTTGAAATCACCTTTGGAATACCTAAAAATTGTTGGGGAAGAATTAAATTCGTCTGAGGAGGTTTTGGGTTTAAATAGGGTGACAAAACCCTAAATTTGCAATGCTGGAAGACATAGTGTCACACCCGCTCGTAGACGGAAGCGCGATGTGTGATCGTGATCAGTTCTCATTGCATACGATATAAGTAAACATGCTATATGAATAAAATAAATATGATATCCATTCATGATATTGATTAAAGTATAAATTACAACGCAACGTTTTGTTCATAAAAAACATAATTCCAAAAGTTTCAAGTTTGATATGAGACATATTAACAAAAATATAGTTTGAACAAGTCAAGGCTTTACATTCTATATCTCTCTCGAGGGCGAGATATATGAACCAAACCCTTCAAAATGGATGGCATCGACTTCCGACTCTTATTTCTTGTCTTGTCTTCTCGTACAAAGTCCACTAATTGCCAGATATACATGTAAGTTTGAAAAGTCAACAATAATGTTGGTGAATTCATGTGTTTTTGTCTTGTATCAAATGAATCTTTAAAAACATTTGAAAATCTTGTATAGAAAATCCGGTATGTAAAGTGTCTTCTCGTACAAAGTCCACTAATTATAAACCATACTTAGGGTGAAGGGGGTGCACACCTAATAGGTGAGTGCCCTCTCTTACGCCAAACCAATCCCCGTGTGCCACGTCAACTCCCCTCTTAAACTCCCCTAACACCCCCATTTGATGGCGCCACTCCCCTCTTAGGTGAATTGGGTTTTTTTTTAAAAAAAAAAAAAAAAAAAAAAAGAAAATACCTGATTGGTCAACTGCCTTCTCTCTCCTCCCTCTCTCTCGGTGAGCCGCCACCGGTCATGTTCCATCTCTCCTCCCCGATTTCCTCTCCCGAGTTATTGGCAGCCCCCCCTAATCGGTGAAGTGCCTCCCCGATATCACTCACCGACTGCACCCCGTGCAGCCTTAAAACATACGTCTAACCACAAAAATATCGTACATAATACGAAATCAAGCCGCCAATATTCTTTTCTCAAAAATTAAGGATTACATTGCTGTAAGTTTACACGTCAGCTTCATGATTTCCGCTTCCTAAATCACATGTAAAATGGAGCATTCAGAATCTTCATCGTCATCATCCTCACACACGACAAAACCCATTGATAGCGACCCATTTCATCATTCCCACTTTCATCTTCTTCAATCTTTATATATACCCACCTCATATTCCCTCACAAATAATCCCCACCTCCCATATTGACTTCTTGACCATTTCAACCCCTAAAGGTACCATCTTTGACTTCATTTGTCGTCACAATTTTGAATTGGGTCTTTTGTATTTCAAGAAAATAATCGATCTATTCATTCTGTTCTAGGGTTGTAAGTTTTAACTAAATTGGGATTTTCTTGACTGTTCAAGCCTTAAAGGTATGATCTTGACTTCAATTGTTGTTATAATTTTGATATGAGTATTTTGTAGTTCAAGATTATAGTTATTTGATTTAATTTTATAGGGTTTTAACTAAGTTGGGATTTTCTTGATTGTTCAAGCCTTAAAGGTACAATCTTAACTTCATTTCTTGTTATAGTTTTGATATGTGTATTTTGTAATTCAAGAAAATAATTTATTGGTTCTTTTTGTAGGGTTTTAATTAAATTTTGAGATTTTCTTGACTGTCAGAAGCCTTAAAGGTAAGATCTTGACTTCAATTGTTGTTACAGTTTTGAATTGAGTCTTTTGTAATTCAAGAAAATAATTAATTGGGTCCTTTGTAATTCAAGAAAACTATTAATAGTTAAATAAAATAATCAATTGATTCATAATATTTTTAGGGTCTTTTGTAGCTAAATTGTGACTTTCTTGATTGTTCTAGCCTTAAAGGTACAATCTTGACTTCAATTGTTACAGTTTTGAATTGGGTCTTTTGTAATTCAAGAAAATAATTAATTGTTTAATTTTTAGGGTTTAAACTAACTTGGGGGATTTTGTAATTCAAGAAATTATCACAATATGACAACTGGGAAAGGAAAGAGTGTGAAAGAAAAGAGACCACGAAAGAACAAACAAGTGATTGTCGATGAGAAGTCACCATTGTTGCCCACAAAGAAAGGTGAAGAAGCAGGATTTGAAGAGTTCGATGGGGCTTCTTTTACCGGGGCTGTGTTTAATTTATCAACGACAATTGTGGGTGCTGGGATTATGGCTCTGCCTGCAACTATGAAGGTGTTGGGGCTGATACCGGGGATTGCCTTGATTGTTTTTATGGCTTTCTTGACCAATGCTTCCATTGACTTGTTGATCCGATTTAGTCGGGCCGGGAAGTCGGTTTCTTATGGTGGTGCTATGGATGATGCTTTTGGAAGCATTGGGAGAATTTTGTTGCAAGTTTGTGTCATGGTTAATAATATCGGTGTGCTTGTTGTCTACATGATCATCATCGGTATGGCTCTATTTGTTATAAAGTAGTTACAATTTATGTTATCTCGATTACTATATTGTACATAGGGGTGCAAACAAGCCGAGCAGCTCGGGATAAAGCTCAAAACGAGCCGAGCCTTATCGAGCCCGAGCCAAGCTTGAGCCTAAAATAAAGCTCGTTTATTTATCAAGCCTGAGCTCGAGCTTGGCATGTGAAGCTCGCCAGGCTCGTTGAGCCTTAGTGTAATATTAGTTTTTATTAATAGTTAATAACAATTACCCCTTATTTAAAGTTGTCTAGTAAACGAGCCGAGCCGCGTTTATTTAAACTTGTTTACGAGCCGAGCCCGAACCTAAAAATAAGCTTAACTAGTAAACGAGCCCAAGTCCGAGCTTCACTTATCGAGCTCGCAAGTCTAAATGAATCTATTATTTATATGAATTAAAAGATAATAAACAAGCCCTCATCTGACCATCCCTAGACCCTATCAGTAGCTTTGCTATTAGTGGGATTTGACTGGGTAAGGGTGTTTGTTTGTTAAGAAAGTTTGGATTATAAAAAATCTATGATTTTGATCTTGAACTGTGTTGTTTAGGTGATGTTCTTTCTGGAACAACTTCCGATGGAGTTCATCATGCCGGTGTTTTACAGGGATGGTTCGGTGTACACTGGTGGAATGGTCGTTTCTTTGTTCTTCTTGTTACTACCCTCGGCGTATTTGCTCCATTGGCGAGCCTAAAGCGCATCGGTTAGTGTTTTGGACTAAATTATGTGTTTTGTTTGTGAAGTTGTATGTTTTATATTGAGATCGGTTGTAAATCGATATGTCATTTATGCAGATTCGTTGAGCTATACCTCGGCATTATCGGTAGCACTTGCGGTCGTTTTCCTTGTGATCACTGCAGGAATTACAATCTTCAAATTGGTAACCGGAAGTATTGCTATGCCTAAATTGTTTCCTGATATCGTGGATTTCACATCGGCGTTTAATCTCTTCACTGTCGTCCCTGTTCTTGTGACTGCTTACATTTGTCACTACAACGGTATGTAGGGGTGTTCTTATGACCGTCATGTTCCTCGGTTGAACCCAACACGACACAAATTGCCACGTGTCGACACAAGCGATCAGTTTAACCTAAATTTGATTTTATATTTTTTTCATATTAATACTTTGAGATTACAAATTGACAACCAATATTAATACGTTTAAAATGCTCATTTGCTTTTCTATGTTTTCAGTTTTGGTATAAAATACTATCAATCAATTTAACTCGAGACATAAAACACATCTTTTAAAAAAAATTAACGGATTAACTCGCTGGGTCAACTCGAACAGGACCCGTGTATAGCTAAATGTGTTCATAGGTTCAACCCGAAACTGGCCCAAACCCGGTTAGATTAAGTGCATACCTGCGAATTTCATGTTAGGTTCATTTTCGTGTTAGAAATTCACACTCGACGGTATGAGGACCAACTTTTAAGTAAATTAATAATTTGTGAGAATAAAATGCTGAAGTTATGAAGTTCAAATCTTGCAGTTCACTCGATCGATAACGAACTTGAAGACAGTACTAAAATAAAAGCAGTTGTGAGAACATCGCTTATCCTCTGTTCGTCTGTATATGTGATGACAAGCATTTTCGGGTTTTTGTTATTCGGTGACGGGACACTAGATGATGTGCTTGCAAACTTTGACAGAAACCTTGGAATCCCGTATAGCTCATTGCTAAACGATGCTGTTCGTGTTAGTTATGCAGCCCATTTGATGCTCGTGTTTCCTATCGTATTCTTCCCATTAAGACTAAATTTGGACGGGCTACTTTTTCCTTACAAAGGCCCGTTAGTATCGGATAATACGAGGTTTGCATCCATCACGGTTGGGCTCATCGGTGTCATCTTTTTGGGTGCAAATTTCATTCCGAGCATCTGGGATGCTTTTCAGTTCACCGGTGCAACCGCAGCTGTTTGCATCGGTTTCATTTTTCCATCTGCCATCACTCTTGGGTAAGTTACCATTTCTTCTTGAGATTTTAATTTGTTTTAAGAACATGTAATCTTAATATTATTATCGGTTTATATTATCAGGGATCGTTATGGGATAGCAACTAAGAGGGACAAGATCTTGTGTGTTTTCATGATCGTTCTTGCTGTTTTCTCGAACGTGGTGGCGGTTTACAGTGACGCGCTGGCTTTGTTCAAGAACAACGGACCGACCACCGAATGATGAGTGTCGGATGGTTCTGTTTGAAGCCCTGATGGAGCTCGTTTTCGTGACGAAATACAACTCGAGTCGCTTCCTCCAGGGCCAAGAAGTTGTATAGAGGTGTGATTGTGTTTTCGATTGTTGTCATCTTGTTTGATATGTATCTGTATTGTGTGTTCATCCGAATACACTTGGAAATTGGTCTTGTATTGTATTGTGAACATTTCGTTAAGGATTTAAATATAAAGAAAATAGTTGCATAATACGTAGTTTGAACGAGTCAGGTATCATATATGCATGTTTAGATATCTTGTATTAAATATTTTGTATGGTAAAATTCACGTTACCTAAAACTCGATCTTAAACAACAAAGAACGACCTAGAATAAAAAATGTCAACAACACTTTTAACAGTTCTATAATTTATATACTACTAGTTTAAGAACCCGCGAGGTTCGCGGGTGGACTAAAACACAAATGAATAACTTTAATTTATTGAAGTAATCGTTTGAATTAAATAACCGTTCAAGTAATAATAATTTAGTAAACTACAATGAGACAAATAATGTAATATATCCAGATGCATGCATGATGATCCAAATTTGTGTAATATTGCGTATATGGAAGATAATGGATAGAGGATTGTAAGTGAACGTACTGTTTATTTATGCATACTTTTAGTTTAATATTTAAGTATGCGTATGAGTATAAACGTTTTTTATTACAGTAACAAAATTGATTAAAAAACAAAAATAATTAAAAATTAAATAACTTCAAAAACATGTTATTATGATTTTTATGGAACAGTTACATGGAATGAAAGATCGTTTGATGAATGAGTACATGGAGATCACAAGTCACGAAATACTTCTTTGTAAACTACATTTGTCGTTTTATTAGTAGGTTTGCCGTCATTGTCCAAAATCAGAAGTTTAACTCCTTGTCTGGTTTTAACTCTTGATAAAGCAACATACAGCTGACCATGGGTGAAAACTGGTTGCTTCAGATACAGACCAACTCTAGACAGTGATTGTCCCTGACTCTTGTTAATAGTCATTGCGAAACAAACAGCCAACGGAAATTGTCTCCTTTGAAACTCAAAAGGAATTTTTTTATCAGAAGGTATCAAACTAATCCTTGGTATATAAGTGCGAGTGCCTATGTTCCCTCCGGATATTATCTCGGCTTCTATTACACGGTTATACATTTTTTTGACTTGTAGTCGTGTACCATTGCAAAGCCCATTTTGTTGGTCAATGTTACGTAATAGCATCACCGGCACGCCTACTTTTAGTGCTAGCCTATGATTAGGTAAGCCGGATACTTTAAGACCGTTAAGCACATCAGGAGAGTATAGTTTTTGTTGTGTAGCGTTTGGATTTTCAGACTGACAAAGACTGTCTGAACTAAGATACTCTCGTTCTTCGCCTGCGAATAGTGACAACAACCGATCATTAATTTCATGCACAACCTCGTTCTTAGGTGCAAGTATAGCCCTCTCACTGAAATAATTCTGATTGTTGAAGTTTTCGAGAATTGAAGGATACACAAAATCAATTAAAGTTGAAATGGGATCCGATGTATCAGTGATTAGAAGGTCGCTTGGTATTTCAATTGACGCTTCTCCATCATTTGGACCACCAACATTTCCCTCACCTATATCCAAAAGCCATTTGGCAAATTGTTTTATTTCTTCAGCGTCCGATGCTGAACTTCCAACTGTTAACCTCATGTTTTTTGTTAATCTCAGCAACTTACATGTATTCCACAGATAAGACGAACTTATTGAGGCATTGACAATCTCTTGTCTTCCACCATTTGGAACAACAGGAAGGATCTGTCTAAAATCGCCTCCTAAAACAATAACCTTCCCTCCAAAGCGGATGTTTGATCTGTTTGAAGTTTCGATATTGAAAATGTCGTTCATTGTTCTATCCAACGCTTCGAATGCATGCTTATGGACCATAGGCGCTTCATCCCATATAATCAAGTTTGTTTCGTGTAGTAGTCTAGCAACATCTCCATTAGGTTTTATATGACAAACTGAATCCTCTGTAAGATTCAATGGAATACGAAACCTGGAATGCGCGGTCCTGCCACCAGACAATAACAACGACGCGATGCCACTTGAAGCAACGTTTAATACAATTTGACCTTTTGATCTGATTGCCGCAGATAATGTCTTCCATAAGAAGGTCTTGCCGGTCCCACCATAGCCGTACACAAAAAAAACCCCACCTTTGTTACCCTCAATTGCGTTGATTATTTGTTGGAAAACTGACCGTTGCTCCTCAGTTAGCAAATTAAGTTGATTATTAAATTTAACTTGAAGATTCGTTTGGTCGTAGATACGCTCCTCGTTAATCAAACGATTGTCTGAATCAGACATAGACGCAGTATCTGGGTACGGCATTGTCTCAAATCTTTGAGTGATGAGTTGTTTCTGGCTAAGAATTTTTCAACTTCACTCAAAACGTAGTTTTTAAGCTGGTGATCTGGAATTGATAAAGCTGTAAAAAATTGGAAAAAAAATATATTATCAAGTTATGAAATCAAAAAATATTTAATGAACCAAACCATATAGCATAAATGAAACACAAAACCATGTTTTCTTTAAATGAAAATTGTTTTTTTTTAACGCAACCAAAAACAAAAAAAAAAGGGATAATAACAACATTTTGTGTAAAACAATTACCTGTAAGACGATGATATTTTCTAAGTCTGTAGATAAAGTCGTCTGTCATGTATCTCCATGTGCTTTCCCATACAACCTCAGGTCTGGACAACGTATTTGTTAATAGCAAAGTAGCAAATAAATTACGAAGATACGAAGGGGATCCTGTTTCATTTGCTTCCTTGATTGCCTCAATGTATTCTGCGTCATCGTCCAAAAGACCGAGTGCATAACATGCATCTCTAAATGTATCATATACCTTACCATCAACTGTTTTAATATCATCAAAAGATTTTGGTCCTTTCACTTTGTTAAGAAGAATTCTTAAATAATATGCTTCCCCAAGAGACGGACTTACAGCGTGAATTCTCCCAATTGACTTATGTCTTTGTCTAGGTTCCCAACAACGTTTATCAAGCTTCCATACATACCAACTTGGAAACTGAACATATGTAAGTGTACGGGCCAATGTGTCATTCGGGTCTTTGTTACGTTCCATCCAGGAAAGAAACATTGAAGCTTTGACAGATGGTTTGTTAAGGACTTGATTAATATCCTCGTCGGGTCCAAAAACAACAGGTTGTTTTCCGGGAAGATGGAAAGGCAGCCTCATAACAGAAGGAGTCCTGTAATGCACATCATAGGCGAAGATCCTCCAAGATGCCTCACAAGCCGATATATACCTACAATCATAATATTCTTTGACCTCGTCTTGTTCTAGTTGTTCATTGTTATTATCATGTTGGACAACAGCAACGGTTGCTCTATCAGGGCCTTTATTTATATATTTAAACAAATATTTAATTGATCCGGCTTGATTGCACCACTCAACATTTATATGTGCCTGGTAGCGTTTCAAAAGTTTTTTGTTGTATGGCACAACACTTCTGTTGTCTAAGTCGATTCCATTTTTTACTACATAAGCACCATTATCTCTTCTTTTGTATATTGGGAATCCATTTGAATCCAGTGTAGTATGATCTTGAAAATTCTTTGGAAAACCCTTCGAACACTTATTGTCAACCATACATGGACAACTTAAATTAGCGTTACCACATGGACCATGAATCATATAGTCTTTCACAAGCGCATATAATTCTGCATCTTCATCTTCATCAGGGATTTCTGCAGTTATAAATGGATCAACATGGTCTACCGTTGGAAGTTTGGATTCATTTTCTAAGAATAAGCATAGGTGGGCATGAGGCAATCCTCTCTTTTGAAACTCGATTGTGTAAACAACTGTACAAAAAGAAATCATTAGTAGATTTAAATAATCTAATATGTATATAAAAAGGAATTTGATAAAATACCTGCTGCAACTTTTCCAAATAGATGGCGTTCTTTAAAATCTTTGCAAATTGAATCCAACTTTATTTTAAACAATCTCGTCAGTATATCGGGCCTATCTTCAGGTTTAAGATTTGTGTCTCTAAGAAACCTTTTTACCTCAGGCCACTTTGGATTGCACGTGATGGTTATAAAAAAATCCGGATAACCAAACCACTTACAGATAGCCATGGCATCTAAATAATTTTGCATCATATATCTAGCGCCACCGGTAAACGAAGAGGGCAAAAAGATTCGTTTTCCAACCTTAGATATGTCTTGCTGGCCCTTATTTCTTAATTCACATAGACTTTCATAGCTATCTGACCTTAGATTCTTTTGTTGAAGTCGTGTGTAGTTAAGCCTTTCGCTCTCAATCATAGTATACGCATCAACCAAGAATTGTTGAAAGAGTCTCCTTGAATTTAGAATCAATGAAAACTGATTAATTCTGTCTTGCACACGATATGCAAAAAACTCTCTCATTGTACAATTTGGACGTTTCTTATTGATTACGTCTACGACACCTCGATGAGGGATGTCAATTCTGTAACCATCATCTCCATAAGGGAATAAAATAGGATATTGAAGTGCAAGGTATGAAGGATGCAATTCACTAATTCTTTTCAAAGTACCTGTCTGCGTTTCAATAACTATATCTCTATTGTTGATTGTGTTTGCAATATCCCCCACAATTAGAGCAGCAACTTCACCACAAGTTGGTAAATTATACGTTCGTCCATCCTTTTCTCTAATACCAATTAGACGAAGCTTCAGATTAAGATCAGGGTTTTCATGAAAACAGTCTCTAACCATCCTATAAGCTTTTACCAACTGGTTTTCTGAATCTAAAACACATTTTATATGTTCAATCAGTTTACTATCAAGTTCAGCGACACTCGCGGATGATGAATCCTTGGAACGACTGATTAAAAAATAGCGGAGTGTCAACAAACATCAATATTAATAAAAAATATATTATAGAAAGATTTGATGGTAAAAAAATTATACTTTATTATATTTACCTAAAAACGGATTGTCTGTTGGAAAGTTCGTTGTCAGTATCGAAAATGTAGAGCTGGCAAAATTTAGGTTGATCTCCGTCTTCCGGAAGCAGGCTTCCAGTGTTGTGGTAGTTCTCTCCACTAATTCTGTAGCAGAATGGTCCGTTACCTCTGTTGACAGTGTGATCAACCTTACCACCCATTGACGTGAAAGCAAACATGGAGTTATACCGTCGAATATTATTCAAAAAATGTTTGCTTTCTTTATCCTTATACGTAAAAAGTTTCTTATAACTTGGAACAACATCTTTATAATCTGGTAGCTCTACTTTGCCATAACCACAACATAAGAAATAGCATATTCTTCCTTTCTCTTTTCTTCCCCTTCCTTTTTCAGCATCCCATAATTTAGCATTGCATACTTCACAAGTAATACATTGGTCACCATGATCAAAATAATCTGTAATGTTAGTTGAACAAAAAAAGAATATTACTTTACAAAGTATAAGTTTGTATAAAAAAAATATATACTATTTACTTAATTAAATAAATAAAATAATTGATCTTATACCTGTTGAAACTCCTTTGTAAATTGCATCATCTGTAGTTTCCTCTGTCGTCAAGTCGATCATTGGTATAGGAGTTGTAACTCGTGGTTTACTTAATAACTTACGTTTTCCCGGCGACATCCTCTGTAAAGAAGAACTTTGTAGAATAGTAGGTGTGTTGCTAGAATTTGTGATGTTTGAAGATAGAGAAAAACGACGGATGTTTATTGGTGTAGTCATGTTGTTTGTAAGACAACTAAGATTACCTAAATAACATAATATACTCAAACTTATTAACCTTTTTAAACATATATACCGTTTTTGAAATTAAATTTGAATTATTTGGTAAATATAATAATTACTTGTAGGTACAACCGACGTTGTAGGAGTAACGTTGTGCGTGTTGGAAGATATCAATCTTAATTCAGAAGAAGATGATAAAGTATTGGAAGGGTGTAATTTTCGTCGTTGTAGACTTGTAGATCTTTTACTGTCTAAATATAACTTCCTTAACCTCCGTCTCTCTTTGCAGTGATTTTGAAGAAGTCTCGGGTCAAAAACTGTAGTTTTATAATAAAAAATAGATAATTCACATATAAACATTATCCACTAAAGAAATTAATTTTTTTTAATAATATCGTACTTCAAACATTTATTAAAGTTTTACCTCCATATCCAATGGACGCCTCTGTTGTAACATTGACCATGTCATGCGGAATGGATGAAGAACCAGAGGTAGATGCTATAACATGTATAGATTGTGATGTACCTTTTTGCGTTCCATAACGTTTACCATCGATGTATAATTTTCTAAGTTTACGCCTCTCCTTACTCTCATCTTGAGTAAGTTTAGGGATGAAAACTTGCAGACAATCATTAAATATAAAACACATATAAGCTAAATGAAATATAATGATAGGGTTTAAATTGAAAATGTGCATACTCTGAAGATAAAAAGTTAAATAATACCGTTTGAAATGTTGCCCAATGGTGTTCGTTGCTGGACATCTGGGATAATAGTAAATACGTGAGTATAAATACAATACATGTGTATAAATACAATTTGATGTATAATTACAAATAAAGTATTCGAAAATAGGAAACTGTTATGTGTAATACAATGGCATGTTTTTTGACATAGGAGTAACATAAAGGAAGTTGTATTGCAGTTTGGTAGAATATTACAATTTGCAGTACTTTGAACGACGACATAATAAATGGAATGGGAATGGACCAAAAATGATACGTTTATTTCTTTCCGGCAATGAAAATGGTTTGTAAGTTCTTAAATTTCATATTTATTAGTAACATTTATAATGTATAGTGAATCAGTATATTTAAAAATAATTTCATTGTTTCATATTTTTTTTTAAAAAAATATGTTATAGTTATTATTTTTATTAAAAATTCAACCGGTTTTATATTTATAATTTGATTACATTAAGTAATCAAATAGTTTTATTAGTATATATAAGTAATCATCTACTTGTCAAATCATATATCAGATATTTTATAGCTAACAATGATTCTTATCTCTTTCCCTATTGTTGCCCCTATATATGACAACAGTCTCCATACGAATACAAAGTTTAACAGTCGATCGGCATTCACATTATCAGCGTCGAAAAGAGAAATCAACAACAGGTACGATTCAAACTAATGTTTCTCACATAACCTAGAGGTTTAATTGAATCAGTGTTAGGGATTTGCAATCTAAATTTGACGATTTTTCATAAACCGACATGTTCTTTGATAGACAACATATAGTTTTTAACGGCATTCTCTTCGTCGTTTCATCATGTTATATAGATTTGCGTTTTGGCTGAGCGAAATTACATGTTTTGTGATCTTAATCTGCCGTTATTGTTTCAGGATTTGGTTTCGTATTGTTTGTTTTATCGGTTAGGTCGGTTTAGGGTTTCGATTTGATAATGATTATCGTTGGGGCATTATTATTATTATTGATTGATTCTTTTCTGAACATCTATTATTGTTTGTTTTAGGTTTTTTGGTCAGGATAATTGTTGATATGTATATTTGTTGGGCATAAGTGTTACACACAAATGTTATTAAATTTGGGGATTTTTCCAAAATCGATATGTTCTATGATAATCAACATCTAATATTTACTGTTATAATTGTATGTAGTCAATGGCGCGTTCTTCAACTGAGCGAAAGAAACACAACAAAGAAACGGAAGTGATAATGCTAACAGATTCGGACTCAGACGAATCTTTCACTTCCGAAGAAATTGACTGGGACGCACCAGAACCAAATCTCATTTTCATGCCCTCCTCTTGTACACGTTTTGTAAGTATTTATATTGATTATTTGTGTAGTAAGTTAACTGTTGTTGTTATATGGTGTCCTTAGTGCCTTTATCATTACCGTCTGGATACTTGTTTGGCATTTTTTAGCGGATACCAGTAAAGGTTGCAAGAGCCATGGGAATCGATCGCTGCGGAAAGGTGACCATTAAAAACAGGCGTGGTGTGGAAACAAATCTGAACGTCACGGCTGAACCAAAAAGAGCAAAAAAGAAAAATCGGTTTAGTGTATTGGGATGGCCAGCATGGGTTCGTGAAAACAACATCAAGATGGGTTATCTTTGCGTTTTAGAGTGGTATGAGGACATGCCTACACTCTTTGTTAGGGATGTAATCAAAGAATAATGGGGTTAGTACCATAGATCAAAACCGTTCAACCATTTTATATGGTAATTTTGTCTAACTAACGGTTTTGGCAATAAGTATATAAGTGTGTAGGACTGGTTTTTTAGGAAGCTGTTTAAATGTTTTGTTTATGTTAGCTGTTGGAACAGAACTTGATAATATTTTGGCCTATGTTATATGTTTAAATATTGTGATACATGTATCCTGTTGGAATGCTACTTTAAATATAATGGTCATCTAGCAATTACAACTTCAATATACGATTATAAGTTGTTACAGACAAAAGGTTTTGCTATTTAAATGTTTACGACGCAATCGTGGTCACATTATCTTCATCAATGCATCTAACTTTAAAACTATTACTTGATGGTACGTTCCTTTCAGAATTACATTTAGTTTACAACTATTACCTGAAGATACATTCCTGAGAGCGTTAGAATGTCTTTGTAGAGACCGATTTTTCCGAGAATCCAAATAGATTTTTCGTTGTCTTCGCCTCTCTTTGGCTTCCTTATTCGTATCAGGATTGCGAACTAAAAAAAATTTAAATTACAATTTACAAAGTATAAATATAAAGGAAACTACTATACCAACATATTAAAGGATTATGCATATATGTGTGAATTATATGTATACCATTAGTTATGTCTGAAAATGGAATCCTTGACATGCAACCTGCAACATCAATAATAAAAGCATACAAAAAATAGTATATGTCAATTGTTTGAGCCATGTATCTACCTAATAATCAGTAAACTGAAAGATATTCAAAATGCTACTCCTTGAATTGTTTGTATTGCAAGGTTGATTGACGAAAGACGAAGACTCAATCTTTGACCTTTTCGATGTGAGTATAACTGTAAATAGGTTCATGAAAAATTAAGGAACATGATCGCGAAATTGATACTTTATTTTGATAAATCAATGAAATGGCACTTACGGTTTGCAATGTTCTCGTTCTGTACATCTTTTAATGAAGAAGACACATTTTCATTTTTCGATCTTTTTGACATCACCGGAAATGTGATTCAGGTTAGCGCAATAAGAAGAAGAAGAAGATACAATCGTAAAATGTATAAGCCTTAAGTAAACCAACAAACTATAGGCTTACATAGTAAACGAAATAGTAGTCTTCGTTCAATATAAATAGTGGTTTACATATTTATGGAATCAATTTAATACCAAATCAAGTTAAATTGCAAAAAATTTTCTTGATTTATGTTTGATTAGTTATTCCAAATTTAAAATTAGCTATAGTTTGACCTTTCCAAGAATAGTTTTTGTATTTTTGGTATGTTATGAATTACAATAATCAATTAAAGTATATTGATTATATCATCAATATTAAACGAAAGTATGAAACAAATGTCAATTGAAAAATTGACAATTGACTCCTAAATAATATATTTAATAGTATAGCATTCTGGAATATTGATATACATTTCTAGTTATAGAAACAAACATAAACTTAAACACTAAACATATACACAAAAGTTAGGTAACATACAAAAGTCCACAACAGAAATAAGTCCATATGGTT